>NC_134571.1:189096089-189403589 GCF_050947875.1 Dermacentor variabilis
CTATACTATTTTTTGCCTTGGTTCTCTCACTGCTACACCGTCAGGACGTTGTGCCAGCGTGGCCGTTTCGGAAGTCGACAATTCTATTTTTCTCTTGCTTTGAAAGCTTTCGACGGTGACCATTGTCAATAATCGGTTGGTAGCAAACAAAATGTAAAAGCAGGTTCAGTAACGAACTCAGACTCGTTCGGTATTGCACTTGCACACTTTAGGTAATTTCACAAAAGGAACATACGTTTGCGATGAAGAACAGCTTTAGGAGGTATCAGCAACCGGAAATAAAGCAACATGGTAATATCGCCGACGGGACAATTGATCTTCATTCGAATTAAGATTACTGATGAATCACTTGGAGCATTGCTTTCTGATAGCTACCCACCGAACAGGAGTCTTTCTTTCTTCTGTTTGACCGTGTGTCATCTGGCACATCCTTACTAGGGCATACGCGCAAAAAACCGCGCGCGGCGACTTGATTTCGGCCGTGAACATGACACAAAAGTTTGTCACCGCGTGCGGGAAGTGAACCGGGAGGAGGCCGTGTGGTGGTTTCCCTGTTGATAGGGGAATAAGCCGAAAACGTTCACTCTAGGCATTAGAAGTTTGGACGATAATTTGGTTGCAGGGCTCTTATTTTGACGAGATACAGTGGAAGACGTCGGCATGGAACACCCTTGAGTAATCTGAGGTACCTGACGTTGTTTATGACGTGTAGACCTACGCAGGACTGGTTCTAGTTGCATACAGTAGGATCATATAAATTGTTACTCGCACAGGAACTAAAATCTGTGTGGGTGTCCTGAGTGCCTTCAGGAGCTGTATTGGTTAGGAGTGTCGAATGGAAGTTCAGGATAGCGTTATGCCTGGGATGAACCCGGTCACGGGGGTGAAACAGGCGGTTGTAATGAAGTGGATGCAGCAAGAAAATGGGTACCAGTAGAAACTGCAAGAAAAGGTGGAAAACTATATCACGGGATGTGTCGGCATTGAAATTACTCCTTTCATTTGTAGTCTCACCCTGACGTACCGTGTGCTTCACCAGTTTAGAAGCATTCCAATTCTTGCCATTTTCATACTGGAAAGTATTTCGACCTACTTTACGCTAAATCTTGAACGGACGGGAGTATTTAGGACCAGATATACGTGAGGTACGTACTCTAAGATCGCCTGGCTGAAATTGAGAAAATTCGATTGCGCGACGAAGATCTACATACTTTTTGGTATTTTCCTGTTATTGACGTACTCTATTCTGTACTACCTGGCGCAGCTTCGAAGAAGCAAATTCAGGATGAATTGGAGGCATGTTTGCGACGTCCAGGTGAGTTCGTGGTTGACTTTGGAGCATCATACCGGTAGTCATGTACGGAGAAAACCTGTAAATTGCGAAGTATTCTAAGAGCGCCAACCTGAGGTCTTGCTGTTCCAAAATAGCAGTCTGTATGAACTCTTTAAGGACACGGTTAAATCTCTACCTGGCCATTGGCTTGTGGGCAGTAAAGAGATGACAAGAAATTCTTAATGCCTCTCTCCTTCAGGAAGTTCTGAAAGTCTGCAGAAACAAATTGTGATCCATGCTCGGGCACTATAGCATCAGGAAATTTTCTTCTACTGAATATAGCCGTAAGAATGCGCATGATGGCTTCGGATGCGGCTGAAGGCATAAAAGCAACTTCAGGCCACTTGGAATGATAGTCAACAATGACGAAAACAAAACGTACATCCTGTGCAGCACAATCAACAGGGACTATTATGTCTGTGGCTAATTTTTCCCATGGTCTTAATGTCCATTTGACAGGTTGTAACAAAACAAAAGACGATTTGGCAGATTTACCTGCTCGTTGACACACAAAGCAGTTTCCCACAAGTTCCTCAACTTGTCTATCCATGTTAGGCCACCAGCAGGTGCCTCTCAGTCTGAGCTTTGTTTTAGTGATGCTTAAATGAATCTCATGAGCACTAGACAGGAGTTTCTGACGCAAGGAAGCAGGAGGAATGATACCTTCACCTTGGAGAAGCAGATTATCCACGTAGGACAATTCGCACTGTACACCAGCATACGCCTGTAATTGTGGCGGAAGATGCGCCGCATTTCTCCATCCTTTTACTATTTTTTTCTTTTATTGCATAGCAAATCGGATCTGCCTGTGTAGCTGCTTGGAACTCTTCCTTTGTAATACATTCCGAAACCAAAGACACTATTTGCTCGTCTAATGCTGGTTCAGATATGGGAGGAACAGTTAGGCGCGATAATGCGTCTGCGATGACATTTTGGTCACGTTTACAGTACTCAATGTTGAAACTGTAAGATAGTGATCTTGCACTCCATTTTGAAATCCTTAATGGACGCCGTCCAGAATCCTTTGAAGATAGTAATGTGACCAGAGCTTGATCAGTTCGTAGGGTGAACTATCTACCCCACAAGTAAACATGCCAATGTTCACATGAAAACAGTGACGTCAATGCTTCCCGTTCGCCCACGGAGTACCATCGTTCTGCGGGAGATGACGTACGAGATGCAAAAGCTACTGTAAAGAGCTCATTTCCGCAATTTTTCTTGAGGACGGCTCCAAGGCCAACACGACAAGCACCAGCCGTTACGACAATAGGAAGATTCTGTTGAAACATGCGTACCACCGGGAGTGATGCAGTTTCGTCTTTAGTCGCCTGAAAGCTGTATTCAGTATCCCGATCCCAGACAAAGACTTGTCCTTGCCTTAGGATTTTCCTTAGCGGTTCCACTAAGTCGGCATACTGCGGGACAAATTTAGTGCAACATCCCGAGAGGCCCAGAAATTATTGTTGAACCTTTTTGTCCTTAGGCTGTGGTGCCTCCACGATTGCCTGCATTTTGCTATCCATCGGCGAAATGCCGTTTCCGCAAATGTGATGTCCTAGGGAAGTTAATTCTGGGACACTGAATATGCACTTGTGGTTAAGCTGCATGCCTGCATTACTTATTCTAGATAGGACAGTTTGCAAGACTCTATCGTGGTCACGTTGAGTGTGACCCCAAACAAGGACATCACCAAGGCAGCACAAGGTGCCCGGAAAATCTTTCAAAACAGAAGACATTATTTGTTGAAAAGCGGAAGGCGCAGATGGCAATCCGAAACACACACGCTTAAAGTGAAAGAGATCGTCGTGAGCGATCAATGCAGTAAGGTCACGGCTATTCGCGGACAATAAAATCCGATGATAAACGGACTGTAAGTCCAACTTACTGAAGACAGTAGCATCAGCGTTTCGATACAACAGTTCGTCAGCCCTCGGTAATGGAAAGGCGTCGATGACGATAGCCTTCTTCGGTTCTCTAAGATTGGCGTAAAGTCGAATGGAAATGTCTTTCTTCCGAACCACGACGAGCGGAGAAATACACTCGGACGCTTAGACTCGTTCGATTATATGAGCTGATTCTAGCCGTTGCAGATCGGTGGAGACTTGCCCACGGAGAACCAGAGGTAGAGGACGCAGTTTCGCTGAGACTGGTTGCACTGAAGCTCGAAGACGAACGTCGTGAATGAAACCCTTCACAAGTTCCAATAGTTCTGAGAACAGATGGGCGAACTCTGTTGGAGCGCTGAGCAGTAGAGACGAAAGATGAACGCTTGGATCAGCTGGAACTGCTGATACTTCTTGACATGTGAGCGAAGACCCCTAAATGTCAATGCCCAAAGTTTGAATGGGGTCTAAGCCCAGAAATGCCTTGGTTCGTGACATGAAGCATCATTCCTGCAGCCTTGTTGCGGTACTTGGCGAGCACGGAGAAATGTCCTGAATGCAAAATTTCTTGCTGAGAATAATTGTCGAGCCGAAAACTCGAAGAAGACAAGGGAAAAACCTTGAAATGTTATTCGTACAGCGAGCTGTTTATCAGCGACACCGTAGCTCCTTTTTCCACGGGCAAATTGAGTGTAGTATACGCAATTAGGACTTCAGTGTGAATTATTGCCGAACGGACATTCCGCGAAATTCGGCGATAGAGGCGACTGTAGTGGCCGATTCTGTATCAGCGGTGGCGGAAAGAAGCTGCCTTCGAGCAGGGGACTGTCGATGCGTTAGTTTCCTCGAACGGTAAACTGAAGCGTAATGTACCACTTTTCCGAACGCACAGCAGGTAACGTGCTTGGCCGGACAGCCTGGATCGGATGCGATGTGGTGAGGTGAACCACATCGTTAGTAACGGCCTGCGATGTCTCGACTGGCTTCGCGGAGCTCGGGCTGAACGTCATGTTGGCCGGCCTCCCCAAGTCGCGACTTTCCGCCATGCCGTTGAGCGTCATCTTGAACCCGCCGGGTCGAGGGAGAAGATTGGCGGGGACCGCCATCTTGCGCACTCGGGCAAGGAAGGTGATTGCTGGAGACGCCGTCTTGGCGTTGCGTCGAGACGCGATGGACAGGCGAGTTGTTGAAAACTTGAAGTTCTTTGTAAGCTTGTTCTACGCTTCGTCCGATTTCCTCGGCTTTCTTGAGCGTGAGGGACGATCCTCCATGGAGCAACCTTTCTCGTAGTCTTGCTACGCGACGCTGCCGAAGCCGCTCATCGTGTGCTGTATTACTACAGGAAATAAAGTTGATGTTGCAAATAGTAGTTGTTAGTTTTTCAACTATCTCGAGTAGGTGAGATGACACTGCACGCACAGTCACCATTCGAGACCTGAAAGTGGGTATAATCTTTCAACGCGTCGCGTGCGTCTGGTTGATCGCGGTATATTCACAGCCACTATCGTAAGCTCATTTTATCGATGTTAACAACTCTTTCGGTCGATTTATTTTACAGTCCTTTAGTTTGTAAAGCTTGATGCCTCAGGTGCCAGATAAACAATGTTTAGAAGATCGTACCGCGAAAATTTTAGGAGCACGAAAGCTCACGAAACGTGTTTCCTAGGAGCTTCGCAGTTACCTGGATTGGGAGCTACGCTGGCGCGGCACGCCGCATGACACATAAAGACACTGCTCATTGTTGTCACCTCAGTGATACCTTAATAGAGTTCAAGGCTAGACATATAATAATAACGCGTTACATGAATACGTTACGTATCGACAATGTTCAGACTCGGCTATCCTCGTATTTCGATCGTGGCAGAGCAACGGGAGCACCTCTAGGCCCATCGCCGTTCACTACTGCGGCTATATCGAAGCAAAAAGCTTAATGGCGACACGCTACGAAGTTTCCCAATGCAAACATGTTGACATCTCTCGGGAAAGCGCGAAAACTTGCCACTCGTCTTCAACAGCATGTTCACCGTGCACTCTCCAGCGCGATCCCACACACCAGCATGGCGCCGGACGATAGTCAGCGCTGTCCTCTCAAAATGGCGGCGGTCTACCTTAAACGGTCTATATCTGTGTGCCAATTTCCTATCGCAATCGGTCCTTCCCCTTTCAGGCGAAACTGCGATTTTTTTTCTTCTGCAACCGAAAACAATTCTTCGGGAGCTGCCAAATTAGGAAGAGAACGTTGCTTCTAACAAGTCCGGTTTGCCAGAGACATGTCGATACACCGACATAATACAAAAATTACAGGTGACAACCAGCGACACACCCGCACGCTGTATTGATGTTCTTCAATGAATGTCAAAGGAACGGGAATATTTTTCACTTTTCTAAAAGCTGTTTAAGCAACTATTTCAGGCAATTCTGCGCTGCCTGGAGAACTGCATTGTTGTATTTCTACTCGCTACGCAAGCCCACATTCTGTCATGTGTGTTAACTATTCGCCAGAACAACAATAAGCAGGAGTAACAACACAAACAAGTAGCGCCAGCAAAAACAAGTGGTGCCAAGAACAAGCAGCAAAAGTGGCAGCAGTAGCGGCGCTATCGTCTCAGACGTCGCCTAATTGCGTAGCTACTGAACATCACAACGTCATTCTGTAGACTACGGGAAGTAAAAAAGAGAACAAAGATGATTGTTTTATTCTTTGCGTATAAAGTAAAATGTAAGTTTGATGTAGGAAGAAAAGCCTATTTCGCGTAAGACAACTGAGGTTATTTTATGAACTGGAGAAATGTTTTTAGAACATTGCACTTAAAATTGTCGCCTATCAAAACAGTCGAAAAGCGTTGAAAGCGATTCCATTTCTACTTTGCAGTGGTTTGTAGATATGCACTGTTACACCACAGTACCTTAGCATTTTTTTTGTGTGTCAAACATACGTTGTTTATTTTTATTACGATATGGATGCTCACTATATGAATACTCCAGGAGAATTCCCGCCGTCGGCGTAGCTGTGATATTCCGTACATTGACACGTGTACTTCTTTATCTTTATCGGGCGACCACTTCTCACTACCTAACAAATGTTACCGCACAGCGCAGCACGCGCCTGCATGTAAGAGAAGTTTCTGGAATGTTATCGATGGTTCCATCCGCTGTCTTTCCCTGCAACTTGCGTAATCTGATTGCATGTATGCGTGACGCGAATAGTGTAGAACTTTGTGGAAGACACGCGGGTCCCAGCGATTACTCTGGAACATTCGACGACTGATCTATAAAATGCGACGCGCTTGACCCGCTGATCAGATTTTCGACGATCGCCGACTGTGATCACCTGGTCCCCCAACAGTGTTCACGAGACGTCATTTTCGGCATGGACTTCCTGAACCAACACGGAGCAATCATCGACCTCAATTCGAAATCGATAACGTTGTCGGAAGACCAGGCGATACCGCCGGAGAGGATTCGTCATCACCACACCTTGAGTGTGCTCG
This sequence comes from Dermacentor variabilis, assembly GCF_050947875.1. Lineage (NCBI taxonomy): Eukaryota > Metazoa > Arthropoda > Arachnida > Ixodida > Ixodidae > Dermacentor > Dermacentor variabilis. Next base: position 189,102,797 of record NC_134571.1, read on the forward strand.
AAAGTCAAGTCAGCATCCCGCCTCGCTCCAGCATTGTCATTTCCGTCGGCAACAAAACACCTGCCGACGTAGAAGGCGTCATCGAGGGTGATCAACATCTACTGCTCGACCGTGAAATTTGCGTCGCAAGAGGGATCGCTCGATTGCACGAAGGAAAAACTAAAGTCTTGCTAACAAATTTCAGCCAGGAGTTCAAACACACGAACAAGGGCACTACGATCGCGTACATCAAGGAAATTCTGGAAACCAGTAATGCGTTTGTCCTCTACGGTTCTGCCGCATCTACCCTGACGACAATAGTTACCGAACCAGACTTCGCCGTAAATCCAAGTCTCCCTATGAGCAAGCAGCAACAGTTCAGAAGTCTTCTCCGACAATACAAGGACTGCTTTTTGACGTCATCGAGGATTCGACAAACACCAGCTGCATAGCCGAACCGAAGAGTGCGCTCAACCACTCCGCCAGAGCCCTTACCGAGTTTTGACGCGAGAACGTGAAGCTATTAGGCAACAAGTCGACGAAATGCTCCGCGACGACATCATCCAGCCGTTGAAAAGCCCGTGGACATCTCCTGTTGTCCTGGTGAAGAAAAAGGACAGAACCCTACATTTCTGCGTCGATTATCGTCGACTGAACGAAATCACGAAGAAAGACGTATACCCCCTTCCACGGATAGACGACGCATTGGATCGGCTCTGCAACGCTAAATACTTCTTGTCGATGGACCTCAAGTCTGGCTACTGGCAAATAGAAGTCGACGAGAGAAATCGCGAAAAGACTGCCTTGATCACGCCAGACGGCCTCTACGAGTTCAAGGTCATGCCATTCGGACTGTGCTCGGCGCCTGGAACGTCCCAGCGCGTCATGCACACGGTGTTAGCAGGATTGAAGTGGCAGACCTGTCTCGTGTATTTGGATGACGTCGTCGTCTTCGCCGGAAATTTCGACGATCACCTTAGGCGGCTTGCGACAGTACTAGAGTCTATCAATTCATAAGGTCTCACTCTGAAGCCAGAAAAGTGCCGCTTCGCTTACGATGAGCTTCTATTCCTAGGCCACGTCATCTGTAAATCCGGAGTATGCCCCGACCGACAGAAAACAGCTGCCATCACAAAGTTCCCGCAGCCCATCGACAAGAAGGCAGTGCGTAGATTCCTTGGCATGTGTGCCTACTACAGGCGCTTTGTCAAGGACTTTTCACGCATCGCTGAGCCGCTAATGCATCTAACCAAATCTGATGTGGAGTTCAAGTGGCAAACGCCGCAGGCCGACGCATTTCAAGAACTAAAACGACGCATGCAGCCACCGCCGGTACTTGCACATTTCGACGAAGACGCCGGTACCGAAATCCACACTGACGCTTGTAGCCTAGGCCTCGGTGCCGTCCTAGTCCAGAAGAAAGACGGACATGAACGAGGGATATGTTATGCTAGCCAGTCGCTGTCGAAAGCGGAAGGCAATTATTCTACAACTGAAAGCGAATACCTCACCATTTCGGCTACAACAAGATTTCACCCTTATCTATATGGCAGGCCATTCAAAGTTGTCAGGGACCATCACGCGTTGTGTTGGCTAGCTAACTTAACGGACCCTTCAGGACGGCTGGCGAGGTGGAGCCTCAGACTGCAAGAATTTGACGTCACGGTAATCCACAAGTCCGGACGAAAACACTCAGACGCCGACTGCCTATCACGCACCCCCATCGATCCCCCGCCGGAAGACGACGAGGATGACGACGCCTTCCTCGGAATAATAAGCGCAGAAGGCTTCACTAAACAGCAACGAGCAGACCCGGAGCTAAAAGGCCTCGTCGAGTATTTGGAAGGCAACACCGACGTAGTACCTCGGCATTTAAGCGCGGATTGTCTTCGTTCACATTACAAAACAACCTGCTCGTGAACAACTTCTCACCAGTGCGGGCCAGCTACCTTCTTGTTGTTCCGTCAGCGCTGCGTCCAGAAGTACTGCAAGCCTTACATGACGATCCGACCGCTGGGCTCCTCGGTTTCTCCCGAACGCTATCGAGGATACAAGAAAGGTATTACTGGCCGCGCATAACCGCCGATGTCGCCCGTTACGTCAAGACATGCCGCGACTGTCAGCGACGCAAGACGCCACCGACAAGGCCAGCGAGATTACTACAGCCGATCAAACCTCCTTACCGACCTTTTCAGCAGATCGCGATGGACTTGTTGGGACCATTTCCGACATTAGCTTCCGGAAAAAAGTGGATCGTGGTGGCGACGGACTATCTCACCCGCTTCGCTGAAACTGAAGCTCTACCGAAAGGCAGCGCAGCCGAAATGGCGAAATTTTTCGTCGAGAACATTCTGCTGCGACATGGTGCCCCAGAAGTCCTCATCACCGACAGAGGAACAGCGTTTACAGCAGAGCTCACCCAAGCCATTCTGCAGTACAGCCATACAAGCCACAGGAGGACAACTGCCTACCACCCGCAGACGAATGGTCTCACGGAGCGCCAGAACAAGACCCTTGCCTACATGCTAGCAATGTACGTCAACGTCGAGCACAAGACGTGGGACGCGGTCCTACCGTACGTAACATTTGCTTACAAAACGGCGGTGCAGGAAAAAACACAGATCACGCCGTTTAAGCTGGTTTACGGCAGGAACTCGACGACGACGCTCGACGTCATGCTGCCGCACGTCACCGACGAAGAGAATCTTGACGTCGCTACCTATCTCCAGCGCGCCGAAGACGCCCGACAGGTCGCGCCTACGTATCAAGAACCAGCAGCGTATACTGACAGCCGACACTACAACCTCCGATGACGCTTCGTCGAGTACCAGCCCGGCGACCGTCTTTGGGTTTGGAATGCTATACGCCGACGAGGACTGAGCGAGAAGCTTTGCGTCGCTATTTCGGACCGTACAAGATCATCCGACGCATTGGCGCACTGGACTATGAGGTCGTGCCAGACGGCGTTTCGCTATCGCTGCGGCGCCGCTCATGACCGGAAATAGTCCACGTTGTGCGAGTAAAGCCGTACCACCAGCGTTAATGAACTTTGGGACTTCGCGTAACTGACCTTTGGACTTTGTTTCTTTTCGTTGTTTTGTCACTTTTGTTTAATAAGTGTCCTTTTGTGTTTCGCTCTCTTATATTTGTAGCATCGGGACGGTGCTTTATAAGAGGGGGGTAATGACACGAGCACTTCTTTATCTTTATCGGGCGACCACTTCTCGCCGCCTAACAAATGTTATCGCACAGCGCAGGACGCGCCTGCATGTAAAAGAAGTATCTGGAATGTTATCGATGGTTCCATCCGCTGTCTTTCCCCACAATTTGTGTAATCTGATTGCATGTATGCGCGACGCGAATAGTGTAGAACTTTCTGGAAGACACGCGGATGCCAGCGGTTACTCTGGAACGTTCGACGACTGATCTATAAAAGCCGACGCGCTTGACCCGCTGATCAGATTTTCGACGATCGCCGACTGTGTTCGCCGCTATCCTTGTGCTTTAAGTCTAGCCTGTCTTTATGGGCACAGGTTCGCCCAATAAAAGCTAGTTTTGTCTTTCACAGTACTGCTACTGTGTTCTTTAACGTCAATACCACGTGAAAAGATTAGGTCCAAGTGCGATACCATCGTCGTCGCGCCTCATATGCATGCGAGGAAATGCTTGCGAAGGTGATCCCAGGACCCCAGGCGTTGCCCAGGGGAAAAGGAGGTGAAGGGTTCGCTGTCCTCTCACGCGTGCAAGAGGGGAGCGGCGAGATGTGTGCTCGCAAGGATAGGGGTTGAGGGAGCTGGTTAGTGCGCATCTCCTCTTCTACTGCGGCTACAGTGTACAACAGCCTGGCAGCGAAGAGCATAATGGCAATAGTACGACGACAACTATGTGACGCCGATGGAGTTACCAGAACGGCGTGACGAGAGTGGGAGGACGAAATTAGAATTACGACGATGGAACGACCACGACGACATCACGACCACGAGCACATTCCTTGTGGCCCAAGCTGGTAGACAACTTGGGTCACTGGGAAGGCATAAGATAATGGAATGGATGGATAGATGGAAATTGCGTATGAAAACAAGAAGAAAGCGAACAGTCAGAAAAAATATCTTACACGTTTTCAACTTTGGTATTTCAGTCATCGCAAATACGCCATTCACATCAAATACAAAATTGCTGTCACTATTGGTTGTTCCACCGTAATGTGACAAAAGCCTAAGTGTTTCATAAAGCTCCTCCACAGGCAGAGAGATAATGGCAGTTTAGAAGCTTTCATTCAGCACCCTAAGTGCCCTTCAGACTTCTAAGTCAGCCTAAACATCAACCGTATCATGCCCCCTATTTCATATGAATGTGAATTCGCTGAAAGTGTATCTAGTGCTCAAACAGCTTCATTGTAAAACGATGTATACGAACTTTATGAACCGCAAATGCATGTGCAATTTCAGTGATGTGTAGTGGGCTGTCTGAAAAAAATTTAGTTCTGTTTCAGCAAATCTCTCGGCGGCATCATTTCCGAATTTTGAAGGTTTCCTGTACAGAAAGTAGAAAAATTTCCAGTTTCGCGCGAAAGGCGAACCATTGATTGAGAGAACAATTTTTTAGACAACAATGCGAAATCAGGTTAACAATTTATTAGACAACAATGCAAAATCAGGTTAATCGTTTTATCAGCTGCAATAACTGTTGTAAACACTGACTTACTAAGTAAATTAGCATGCATGTTGTCACCTGCGCACAGGAAAACACCAACACATTGGACTCGCTGTCAGAGCGATGATGTGGTGAATAGTGGCAGCAGCGGCAAGCGAATTATCCTGTGCTGCCTCTCGTTTCAGCGCGAACTCCACGTGCGAGAACACAGCGCACACGAAGCCATGAGCTATCGCAGGTACGCTAGCTTTCGACCCCACTGCAGATCACGTGCAAGGAGCGCACGCGCGGCCGCGTCCGGCGACGCAGCTGGCAGTACAGTCACAGAACACCTATACAAAATTAGAGAAGGGAAACTGTACCTTCCACAGTGCTACGGAAATAAGCGTAGCGGTGGCGTCGTGAACTAAAGTATGCGACCACAGGTGGCGCTGTACAACAGGAAACGGAAACGGGGTTTTGCACAGTATGGCCGTTGGCTTTACCAGGTGTTCTGTGGCTTTACTGGGTTTCTGGCTGCTGCGCCTCGAGCGTGCACCCGCCAGTTTAGTTGCTGTGTGGCAGACGTAGCGCCTACATATATATATGTAGGCGCTACGTTTGCCACACAGCAACCAAACTGGCGGTAGCACGATCGAGGCGCAGCAGAATACATGTAGCGCTGAGTCATATCGAGTTGAGGCACACTCTGAACTGACTTTTAAGGGCATCCCGAGCGCGTTTTCGTTCATTACGCCGCCGTTACCCCGAGTTGTGCCGCCGCGCTCCAGCTGTTGCATTTCGTGTAGGGCTACTGACAGAATGCGGTTTCCAGGTGGCACGATGGCCTCGACTGGAATAAACGCACACGACACCAAAGATTGAGTAAGCCTGAAAATATTTTATTTGCATTTTACAAGTACAACAAAGAGCACACGTCTACGCATCCACACAAACGCGGTTACATAGTCAAGAACATAGTCAAGAAATGGCTCATTAATAAGGGTAGCACAAGCGCACAAGAAAGAAGACCTAAGCTACAAAACGAACGGTCGGCTGCTAAGTATAATAATTTCCCTGTCACCGCGTGTCACTTTTGTACAGCATCTTTACAGCACTACCAGGCCGGGTAGTTTGGCGGAAAGAACGCAACAGCTTACGGCCGTCAGCTGCCTCTTCCTTACGGGTGTCATAATTATCCTAATCTCCGCATCAACGTCGTGCAAGTCTGCAAACAGGCATCTGTATCTGAACCATATGTGCCAGCTTAATACATGTATAGTATAATTATGATAACCACTGCGTCTTATCAAACGTATTGGTTTTGCAAATGCGCATTACAGCTGACGGAACGACATACTGTAAGTGAAGCACCAGAGAACAAGGACAAAAGGAGGGTACAACACTTGAAGAAGAAATGAAGAATTAGTAGGCGTACAGCAAACAAGCGATGACGGAGAACACACAATGACGCATCGGGTGTTCTGCGACATCGGTTTGCGTACTTACGGTGTTATGGAGATCAACGGCATAAAAACGTACCTTCAAGCGTACTCCCTCAACCTCCGCCGCATTCATTATGATAATCAACGCCCAAAACAAAATGAGGCACTATTTTTTGCCAAGAGTAGACCTCTTTACAGCAAGTCTATGTAATGACTCGCAGACGAAACCAGCATGCTTTCGAAAATGTTTTACCGCCGTAGTATTCGAACGCCAACGGCCAGGAATCACATCGATACCAATAGGCTGTCGGCTGTCGGTGGTTAATCAAGTACAAAAACCTTGACGCTATGACTAAAAAGCAGCTTCAACAATCGAATTTAAAAAAAATCAACTGCCTATTTGTCTGAGGTAACAAAACATTCTTAGACACCTCGATTGTTTATGTCAATGGTTTGGGTAAAGTAAAAAATCCGGCATGTTCAGCGCCCCTAGCAGAGAAAGCACAAATTAAAGTATTCGACCAAATTACAGTAGCTACACTTGCGCGCTTACGCTGAAACGCGCCTCGATTGACTTTTCGCCCTCTGTGGCCATTTGTTGAACTTGAGAGTGTGCGGGGCCTGGTACAGTGTACTAGAATAAGGGTAAGGTGTTCAGACGGCGGAGCGGGCCACGCACTGGTTTGAAGCCGGGAGCGTAGGCAGGTCCCGGATGTATGCGGCGGCGCTGCAGTCGCGCGGGCTGTACGGACGCGTTCTCCGTGTGTTGCGGCAGTTGGCAGCGTGCTTGCCGAGTTTCACCTTGCTTGTGTAGAAATGCGGTATTTCGGTTGCTCGGGCCTTGTGATATTTTGTTGCATGCAGTCTTTGCGAGTAAGAGTCAATGCCTGATCGCCGCCGGTAATGTCATTGCTTTGCGCCGGGGTGCAACACCGGCTACAAGTGGGCCCAAGGCGAGCAGCCTTCCCTCTTCGCCGTGCCAAAAGATGAAGAAAGAAGACAGACTTGGGAACGAAGCCTGCATCGCAAAGATAAGGTGCTTGATGAAAGTTGCTCGGTCTGCGAGCGTCATTTCGAGCTTTCTTGCATCTTGCGAGATTGCGTTCATATTATAGACGGGAAAAAGGTACTCACCCCGCGAGGAAAGCTAGAGTTGCTGCCGGATGCCGTACCTACGCTCCAGCAAACACGCCCGCCTAGTTATCGAAGAAGACGGTGAAGCCTCGGGCGCCAAGAAAGCGGAAGAACTTCACGGTGTGTTGTGCTCATCCAAAGAGGCCTTCTCCTGAACAAAACAGCCACAATAGTGCTGAAAACGAACTCGCAACACTCGGTACGCCAGATTCGCTAGGCACCGGAATCGGAGCTGTTCGCAGCTAATTCTGCGTTATCCCTTCGCACTCTCGATGTGCCTTCCGTGTACTGGAGTTCTCACAACGTACCGAGCCATAATGGATTTGTATACTGCAAGCTCAGTACGTGCAAGTCCGAAGTTGTCTGTGAAAGGGTGGTTATCTTTACGCGGCGCGACAGGCCTGAAGTCACGTACAAAGCGTATCTCTACTGCCTCATCGTCGAAAAGGGACCCATTCTGAGCCGTGAACAAGCAGCGAACGTTCTCCTCAGAACCGATTCGCATCGCGCATGCCCTGGCGCCTTGCCAACGATACACATGCCCAAGCACAACTTAACAGGAGGCCTAGAGCAACAGGTCACCATCCGTAATGGGACATACTACAGCAAAAAATGCGCTGGAAAGGAACAATCAGAAGGTATGATTTTTAGTGCACTGTGCTTAAGAATAAATGGATGCAAATACATGATAATTTACAAGTACACTTACTATGGCGCATGGCAGAGTTTTTATCAAATCAAGTTATTTTGATTCTCAGAGTACAGGTTTATTTCACTTCCTCTTTGCAGGAAAAGCGTGCATCTCCTGCCGGTACAGCAGAAAGGCACTTCAGTCACGAAAATCAAGGCTGCAGGGATTGATAAGAAAGCGCACCTGGACCACTACTGCTAGACTCCGAGCCGAGTAGCAGCACAAAAAATAGATGACTCCTTTCTAGCTATGCTCAGTTGAAAGACCGCCTGAAGCAAATGCAAAGGGAGTACTGCCTAAAGCCTGAAGAATTTTTGCAAGAACAGATTGCATCACTGCCTTCGAAATAGCAAGATTGTGTCCGACAGTGCTTCTCAGCGGACAAGAAGAAAAATGCGAAGGGTAATGTGTACTCAAAAAACTGGATCTTAGAATGTATCCTTATGAAGATGAGAAGGCCACACTCTACGAACATTTGCATAAACACAACATTCTTTCATTGCCGAGCAAGAGCACACTGAAACGTTACTTGAAGCTGTACAAGAGTGGTTTGGGTTTCAGCACTAAAATGCTGAGACAACTGAAGCAAAAAACAAGACACATGAGCACTTTTAGCAGGCGTGGAGGGCTGTTGCTTGATGATGAGGTAATGCTCTCTCCTCCTTCTACCGAAGGAGGAGAGAGCATTACCTACGACCATGGAATGGTGTAATGTTCGTCCCCTTTACTGGGAGGTGGACGCAAATGATAGGTTGCTTTGCCACTCAAAGGAATGCGAAAGCGGAGCTCCTCGCGAAGATATTAATAGAAGCAGTAGTACTTGCTGAAGCCAGTGGACTTCTTGATTTTATTACCTGTGACGGTGCCTCATGGAACCGTCTCATGTGGAAGATCTTGGGGATTGGTGTGAAGTCGGGAAAGCTCCGTTGCAAGTCTGAGCACCCTGCAGATCCTGCTCGTCACCTGTATTTCCTGTCGGACTTTCGCCGCTTAATCAAGTGTGTTAGGAATACATTACTGAGCCACTCACTGAACATTCCGATTGGGATGGTAAGTATATTGTTTTCACAAGTGCCACTTATATTCGGTTTGTTCCCAACTATTGCCTTAATAATTGCTAATCGATTTCATGTCGATGCTTTATAATCACCTGCAGATTAATTTTGCTGAGTTGCGCGGAGCTAGTGAGTATACACTAAAAGCTTACAACTACTTGCAACTATAATTTCAGGTTTCCATCCAACCTTTAAGGGAAGCGTTCAAGATATATAGCCGGGAACATCACTCTGAAGACGATGCCCGGTCTCACCCTGGTACATCTGCAGCCGAATGGCTTTGAGAAAGTGCGGGTGACCCTTGCATTTCAGCTGTTTGGGGACCGTGTTTTGCATGGCCTGAATTTCTACAAAGACACATTAGAGTCCTCGTGGGGGAGGGTTGATGCAACGTTATCATTTTTCACGTAAGCAGAAATTACAGCTTTGAAAGTTTCTGGACAAGTGACCAGCGAGTACAAATGCGTTCTTTAAAGATAAGTGCATTTTCAAAAGAGAATTTCCCACTGTTTCAGGGCTATCAACCAGCTCATTAAGATTATAACTTCGCGGTTCCCAGCCAGAGCCCTTCGTCCAGGATTTGAAAATGTGAAGACTGTGAAAAAATTCCTCGAGTTCCTGTCTCGCTGGGAGTCGCATGCAAAAGGAGATGGCGGCTTCTTGAGCCAGTCGACGGCAGATGGGCTCCGTGTGACATTGTGCAGCACTTTGGCTCTGTTGGAATACTTGGAAGGAGAGGGTTTTAAATAGCTATTGACACCTATACTAAGCTAAGTTGGAGAACTTCTTTGGTATTGTGAGGCAGTCGTGTAGGTTCAACAATCACCCGACGCAGTCTCAATTTTTTATTGTTGTGAATTGCCTGTCTTTTTATAACTTGGCGAATGCAATGTAAACAGAGAACACAGAGGCCAGTGAAGATTTAGCATCGCTACTTCACTCACCTGATAATTTTGACAAGGAAGAGGATTGCATCACTTGATGAGTTAGCTCAAGCTGGAAATCTGACACTGGTGGAGCAAAAGCGCCGGGCTTACGTGGAAGAAAGGAGCGATGACCACCTCATCCATTATATATGGCAGGGCATGTCGCGCGGAAATTTTTGCTCGTAACAAATGTGAGGACTGCCGCTCTCTTCTTTTACAGAACTCTAGTGTCGCTAGTAGAGCCACAAAATTCATAGAAATTTGTGACAGGGGAGGCTTACTGTATCCCTCCAAGTTGCTTTTTGAATCAATAAAGAAACTTGAGGGAATATTTAAAACCTTCTTCAGCCAGGAAGAGATTTGCAGCGACGGCATAGTCGATATGATGATTCTTGTGAAAGCTAAGTTTGGCTATGCCATAGGCTGCAAATAGCATGCTGATGATTTCACATGAGCAGTTGTGCGCTTTTATGTGCTAACAAGGCTGCACGTTTATGTTAAAGGTCTTAATCAGTCAAGGGAGGCACGACGAAAAAGGAAATTGCACTTGAAAGTTATCCGCTGTTCTTAGCAGGCTGGTGCAACATGTATGCTGACACTGAGTTTTTAATCTAATTGCACAACTTTTTCTGGTGCATTGAAAAAGCTAAGTTTGTAGATATAATTACGAACTTAATTAAGTAATTCATTTAAGCATATTAATTGCGCTGTAGGCCCCGTTGTTTGGGTTGGAATGTACTCGCGCTGTTTTTCTGTGTTTTCGCATACTGTGTCTAGTTTTACAGAGATCCCTTTTACGTGGCGTCTTTCCTACCTGTTTTTTAAGTTTCATAGAAATGTAGGATATCGGTGTGTCTCCTACTCGCACATGATCGTCACGGTCGGGAGCACTTCATGATGTAAATAAACAAAATTCACGAATAAACTGTCCAAATGTAGTTATGGCGGATTCGCGAAACGATATGAAAGGACGAGGGACAAATGTTTGTCGTGAAAGAAAGTAAATGCCAAGCAGGGAATATTTTTGAGCCATGTACATACGTACATATTGTTTTGCCGTCTCTTCTATAACAGCGGCTGAGAAACTAAGCGCTTGACGTTGGGTCGCGGATGCCACTGCGGCTTTTTTATGAATGCGGACCGAAAAAAAAAAAGAAATGTGTGCGCCTGAAATTCGAGTTGCTTCAAATCAATTCGAAGCCCTTTACTATGGTGCTACTTCCAGCATGAGTGTTGTTTGCGGATATTAAACCCATTGATCAATTAGTTTTCTCCATCAGTCCGAATAATCTTTAATTACGTGTTAGCGTAGCTCAAAACTGATTTAAAGGCTTTACACCACTACTTAAATGTCTGCAGAGCCTTTTCTGTCAGGTTAATAAATCCGGCTAATGGGTGTTGAGATGCGCTAGAAGCCGACATGTAATTCATCTCTTATATAAAGTGAGTTTCGGGCATGCATCTGATCTTCCGCCGAGCATTTACACGTCTATTTCACTGCGACATAAAATGATTACAAAAAAAATTACGCGCAGCGCTAGCGCTGTGCCGTCGGTTTCGTACAGCCCATATTCCTACAGCGCCATCTCGTGCTATCTACACGAAGTACCTCAGCGGCGAGCGCTTCCTGAACACACTGCCCCTATCTAGTACACTGTAGTATAGCTGTCTAATAAATTGCTCTCTCAATCAATGGTTCGCCTTTCGAGTGAAACTGGAACTTTTCCTACTTTCTGTACAAGAAACCTTCACATTCAGAAATGATGCCGGCAGGATATTTGCTGAAACAGAAGTAAAATTTTTTCAGACAGCGCGCTACACATCGATGAAATCACTGAATGGCGTATTTGCTAAAACTTGTAACATATTTTTTCTGGCTGTTCGTTATCTTCTTATTTTCATACGCAATTTCCATCCATCCATCCATCCATCCATCCATCCATCCCATTCTCTTATGCCTGCCCAGTGGCCCAAGTTGTCTACCAGATTGGGCCACAAGGAATGTGCTCGTGGTCGTAATGTCGTCGTGGTCATTCCATCGTCGTCATTCTAATTTCGTCATCCCACTCTCGTCACGCCGTTGTGGTGACTCCATCGGCGTCACATAGTTGTCATCGTACTATTTCCGTCATGCTCTTCGTTGCCAGGCTGTTGTTTTTCCAGTATAATCGCTTCAAAGCCTTATCCCATTGTCGCTATACCGTCGTCTTGCCGCCTTTGTCGTTCCGTCGACGTCATTTCTTCTCCGTTATTCTTGCGTAATCATGCTGCCGACAGTCAAACGTGATTATGCCGTCATTATTATGCCATTTTCATCATTGCATCATCGTCAGAAGGTTGCTGTCGCATATTCGTTGTCATACCGTTATAGTCATGGCGCCGTGGCCGTCATACATTGGTCAGGCATCTATTGTCATACCGTTGTCGTGATGCCGTCGTAGCCGTTCTATCGCCGACACAAGCTTAGTCATCCGACTTGTCAAGCCGTCGTCCCCATAATATCGTCGTCATACAGTTCTTGCAATACAGCGGTCGTCACGCTGTTATCGTCACAGACTGGTCCTCACCCCATTGTTCAGATGCAGTGGTCATGCGATCGTCGTCATTGCGTTGTCGCCAAACCATCGTGGTGCCGTCATGGTCGTTCCATTGTCGTTATTTCAACTTCCTCATTCCACTCTTGTCATGCCATCGTCGTGACGCCATCGTCATCATACTGTCGTTGTTATACGATTGTGGTCATGCAACCGTCGTCAAGTTGTCGTTTTACTATCGTCATCAATTCAGACACTTCCTCACATTGTCGGCATGCGTTCTCGATATACTGCCTTGGTCATTCCGTCAACGTCGATCCTTCTTCGTAAGTATAGCGTAATCCTTCTGTCGTCATCCACTCGTTATTATGCTGCCGTTGTCATGTCGTCGCCGTCATTGCGTCTTCGTCACTCACTGTCATGCATCTGTTCCGATGCCGTCATCGTCATGCCGTCGTCGCCATGCTTCGTAGTCATTCAGGCTTCGTCATCCGGTTGGCGTCACACACTCATCGCCATCCCATTGGCCCCATGCTTTTTTGTCACAATTTCATCGTTATACCGTCATCATTTCACAATCGCTATTTCATTGCCGTTACGCCGTCGTCATACCACCAGTGTCGTTCGATTAACGTGATCCCTGCTTCGTCATTCCATCGTTCTCACTGCGTCATCGCCATGCTGTCGTCGACATGCCGTCACGCGTATGGGTGACCTTGGCAAGCGAGTGTCATGCCAAAATGGGCCGATACCGCAGACAGTCATGTTGCATGTAGCCGAACCAATGGGCGTATCAGTATGACCCGTACAAATTTTAAGTAAAAGCGACATCAGCAATGAGGTGTGTCGTTAGACTGCGTGATTGGTTCGCATTACCGTGGACAGTCATGAGAAAGGTTGTGCAATAATTTCTTTATATGCATGCACTTTACAGGTCTCAGAAATCGTCACTTCCGTGAGGAATTATTTATGCACCACAAAAGCAAGTATATGGCACACAGAACGGGAAATTTCTGTAATGAGCAAAGTTATGCTTAGCTTTAGCACTGTAAAGGCTGAAAATAAGTTTTATTGTGATAGCAATTATGTGGACGGTCCAGGCGGGTTCACGCCGTCAGCGCCGCCGTGGCCGTGTTGTCCCATGACACGGCTCACGCGCGGTAGGTTAGATGGTGTCTAGAGACACGGAGCACGTCAACCTGTCAAAATGTCGAAGCGAAGTGGACGCGCCGTCAACGCTAGGCTCAATCCCTTGGCTGGTGGAGCCGTGTTCTTCCTTCCACTACTTGCATGAACGCGCGCAAAATATATGAACAACTTTCTGTCGCACTGAAGAGAAAGCTATGGGACCGAAGCTTCGGCACATGTACGCTGCCAATAAGTGCGGCAGCGTCTGGAGGAGCTATTAGTTTCTCGGGACAGGTGCTGGGTGAGGGGAGAGGGGGATGGGACGGAGGACTGGCACAGCCTCCACGAGCGATAGTTTAGCGTTTACCGCAACAATTTTTGTTAACTTCCTCGGTGTGCCCAGAGGCTGAAGGGAAAATCTGAAAAACAAGTCAAATTCAACACTCGTTGGTGTGTTTTGTCTTAATCAGCTATTGTAAATAATAATGTTTATGTTAAAATCTCGTACTTTTTCGGAAGAACTATGGCGTGTGTGCCCCCGTCGCTTTCCCTCCATTGCCAGAGAAAACCCTTCGCGAGTATAACATTCCTGCTTAGCAGCAGCGCCTATTATGCGGTCGAAGCAGTTAACGTCAAGTTCACGTTATGAAATATTTCATTAGAAGCCGACGGTTTCCCATCGGTCTCAACTCGTTGACCACCGAGGTGCCATGCCTGTAATGCTAATGTTGCGAGACATATTGTAGCTGCAAGTTAGGGCGCTGCTCGTTCTGCCCAGCACCAGTTGCTTTGACTCCCACGTCCACGTTAAAGGGACACTAAAGGTTAATATAAAGTCAACGTGGACTGTTGAAATACCATCCCAGAAACCTGAAAACGCTTGTTTCGTGCGAAAAAGAGACTTATTTTAAGAGAAAATGCGTTCTGGAGCATCCGCGTACCTCTAGCGTAGTTCAAATCGCCCGCCCTCCGATCGAGGAGTGGTGACGTCATGGTCTCATAGTGACGTTGCGCCGTCGTTGAGTAGAACGGCGTCCGCAGACAGCGCTACGGCTTTTCTCCATAGAACGCAAACGCGCGGCCAAAAACAGAGCCAAGATAAAGCCGACAGCAGCGCTAAAGCGGAACTACGGTGGCTAGCGTAAGGAAAAGCGCGCGACGACAAGCCGGTTCTTTATTTTATGACGCCAACTTTGACGCTCGTCGCAATGGACGATCCTGACAAGGACCCATTGGCTCGCGATGCTGGTCTCGACTTCAGCGATTAAGCATTATTGAATGTGACCTGCTGCTGAGGGCTCCCACTGCCGGCGTCGTTGCGTACTACCACGACGGAAACTGTATGTCATGGCTGTATATATTCGCACATTTGTAGGTTTTCCTTCGTGAAAACCAAATGCCGCACTCACCGCCCCGTCGTCGAGCTGCAGTTGTTCTTGCGTTTCGGAGAATGCAGGCAAGACCGACGGAATAGCCCTAGGGAAATCGTTGCATTGAGAGGCACTTCACACGACTTCAGTAAGTCAGCGTTGAACTCGTAATCCTATGGACGAAAGTGCAGCGAGCACACTAAGCGATTTTTTTGCTCTTTGAAAACGCGATGTCGCAGAGGTACGGCACTTAACCACTTCGAACGGAGAGGTTCACTCGTTGGCACACAGTGATAAGTAACGTTGGATTCGCCGCTGCAACTGCCCTTGACCGCGGAAGTTCCGCGGACCATTCGCGCATCCAACGACATCACATGGACGTGGCATTCTCACTGCTTGTTCCAAATGCATGTTTCGCGAGCCCAAATGTGTACTGCCTACTTTGAGGAAATCCCGAAACATTGCGGAATTGTGAACGCAAGTATGTCGGACGAGGACAAAGTTAAACGCCTAATCAAGGGAATTGCCGAAGATGTATACAACTTTTTTTATCTCTAAGGAAGACCTCACTACCCCTCCCGACTTAAGGAGTCAATGTCCTACGTTCGTGGCCCTTAAAGCACGCCGCATTCTTGCCAAGTTTGGTCGGCTGGACTATGTAATCAACGTAGCAAGTGTGGACGCATCTGCCTTTAACAACCTTTCTGTTTTAGTACGACGAGTTATAAGAGAAGATCTGGCTCATATTCAAGGCCACGATGCCAACCGCGTGTGCCAGCAATGCTCCGTTGATGAGTGCTACTGTGAGGCACTGGGAGCCTGACCATGACCTGGCTTCATCAACCATCTCGTTTACAATGCCGATGCCCCGAGCACCATGGTCCCACGAGTTTTCAACGTCGATATGACAGAGAGCCGCGACATACGTCTGCCGTCCACAACAGGCCTTGGATATCTGTGCCCAGCTTCAACGAAAATCGCTGGCCGCATGTTTGCTACACCTGCGGCGCTCAGGGACACATCGCGAGGTATTGCCGCCATTGCCCACCGCGTGCGTCGCGAGATCGCGCATATTTACCCCTAATGCAAGAAGATACATCCAGGCAACTGTCAGCTGTCTTGGTCAGCTGTCTTGAAAGTACACGCCAAGGAATGACTCTCCACTATCTTACCGCAGCCTGACTCCCCCGCCGACCCGGACACGTCGATCGCCATCTGCGCGTCGCCGCTCACCTACGCCGCCCCAGCTGGGAAACTAGCTGGTGCGACTGATGGAGGTGAGGTCGCGAGACGGTCACTTTTTCAAATGCCTCCGGCTATCGTCATGTTAAAGAACAAAGCGTGTGTTTGTGTCGATAGAGTAAACACTGTGCCTTTGGTAGATACAGGCGCTTCCGTGTCTGTGATGTGTCTTTCAAGAATCGCCTAAGACCGAATTTGCTGTACTATCCCGCACCACGCATGATGTAATTCTTGGTATTGACTTTTTACTGGAGTGTGGAACAACATTAGACTGCAGAGAGTGATGCCAGACCACCAGCGCTTGATGACTTTCCATGCGATTGTAAAGAAGAATTTTCCGTGTCCACTTATGCACGTGTACCTGCGCAGACGGCAATGTTCATCCCAGAGACCTCGTCGCACGTCCGTGTTGGTTTTTGCTGTGGGTTAACTGAACCCGAATACGTCGGCATTCTAAAGAAGAATGTACTGGTCTCTCGCTCAGTTATCGAAGTTATAGAAAGTTGTGCTCACGTGTGGACGATGAATGCGTCCTCAGGGTGAGTTATTTTGCCTGCCGTACTGAAGGTAGCACGCTTCGAGGAAGATGGTGTTGCGAGAATTCGTGCACCTGCTACTTTCATGGATGCAAGCTCGTCACTTATTGACCACTCTTCAAAATTTAGGAGCATGATTAATACATCGCTCCCCTCTTCGCACCAACAACTACCTCAAGAGCTCCTTGCCTGATGTGCTCGAGTGTTTGACTGCACAAGAGCATCTGCATTCATCACTGCACTCCCGCGCACACCACCGCATCAGTACTGGAAAAGCGTCGCCAATACAACAGAAACCGTACCGTGTTTCTTCTGCCGAGCGCAAAGTGATCGTCGATGAAGTTACAGACATGCTACAACAAAGGCGTCATCCAGGAGTCCAGTGGTCTGTTGGCGGCTCCAGCTATATTAGTCAAGAAGAAAGATGATTCATGGCGATTCTGCGTCAGCTACAGGCACCTAAACACAGAGAGAAAGAAGGATGTGTATCCTTTCCCATATGTAGGTGACGCCATTGACTGTTTACATTCTGCCTCGTAGAGGTGCCTTTGTCGATATGCGCTCAGGTTACTGGTAGACAACTATGCACCCCCCAGACAAGAAAAGACTGCCGTCATAACGCCGGATGGACTCTTTGAGTTGAAAACTTTTCGGAGGCCAACATCGAGCGGAGCATGGGCTTAAGACTGTTTCTAACCCAGGTGCTGCTTGCTTCATGGATCATCTGGCCAGCAACCTTCGTCGAGGAATTCATTCAAGATGCCACGCCTGCAGGTCATATGCTTGGCTATGACAGCGACGGAGTTAACATAACAGGGCAACTTTTTCCGCTCAGCATATACCAGACTGCTCCATCCATCTGGCAACCTGGTACATCGCCAACGAGCGTATCTAAACGCGCACCGCATGCGGTTGCATTTGCGGCCAACAGCGAGCGGTGCATGGGCTTACGGCTGTTCGTACCCAGGTTAGTTACTTGGACAATTCGAGGTGATGTAGGTGTTCTGACAGTTTTCTGCTTATGGTGTGGTGCCCCATTGACATTGACATTCGTGAATGTTCGGAAAACTTGCTCACTGGGTGTTTATATTTGATGTGTCATACTGTTTCTTTGCGTGCGCTGCTACTGTTACCAGGCGATGTTCAAGTCAACCCTGGCCCTAGGAGAGCCCACTTTAACTTTCAGACACACTCCTCCGAAATCGCAGCCATACTCGAGGCGGTCCAGCGAATCGAGTAAGGACAGTCAGAGTTACTGTCAGGAATGGAGACATTGCAACAAATGGCAGGCCAATGTTGACGCAAAACTGGAAAACTTTCATGAGAGAATAAAAAACCTTTAGCAAGCCTTGCCAATTACCGATAATGCTGGTTTTTCTCGAGATACATGTCATGGTGATGCCATATCGCAAATGTCGCAGAGTATCGCAACTTTCAAGGCGGCGGCAGAGGATGCTGACAATCTGTCACAATGTCACAATTTTTTTTGTTTGCCTGACAGCAAGACCAAAACATGGGCTTAATCCGAGAACTGGGTCATTTCTCTGTGCTGAGAGCATGTGGGCATAACGCTGGAAAAATCCAAAATTGAAACAGCGCACAGCATTGGTCATTTTCAGGCTAACAAGAACCGTCCGGTAGTTATGTTCTGTCGCTTTAAAAACAGAGAATCTATTCTTGCTTCAGGGAGTAAACTGAAACCCACCAATTCTGCTGTACGAGGGGACTTTCGTTGCGAATTCGGCAGGCCATTAAAAAGTTTTTGAACTTGTTAAACCAAAAAGTTCTTGCTTCAAGATTCGATATAATGAACTGCCACTTGATGACCGTGGTTACGTTTGGGATGCAGTATCTGACAACGTATTTCAGTTGACGTGATAACTATATGATTGCCCAAATGAAGCAGCCGGGTACAAGGACAGGAATGGTTTTCGATCTCAATCCAGCAAGGCAACTAGTCTCGCAGAATTAAACTTTTGCTGATAAACGGCCACAGGATCAAAAATAAAAGCGACGCACTAGCAAATGTTATTCTCTCGTCGGATACCCAAGTTGTTATGGGTACTAAATCTTGGCTGGATGAAAGTGTGTGTAATGCAGAAGTGTTTCCATCTGGATTTAAAGCATACAAGAGTGGCAGAGGTGGTCACGGCGGCGGTGTTTTCATCTTGATCGATAAGGCATTTTCGAGCACTCTAATTCATAGAAGAAACCATGAATGTGAGGGTGTCTGGTGCAAATCGATGCTACAGAGTGGTGAACATATTGGGTTTAACTGATTTTAACTTAGTGCAGGTGATGGCAGCATTGAACCCATACAATCGATTTCGGACATAATAGAGTGCGACGAGCACGATTGTTTACTTGGAGGGGATTTCAAGATGCCCCATGTGCTATATGTTGGACATTCTTCTCCTTTCTAGCTGTCCCTCTGCATTATCGTTCGAATTTAACAATATAATCACTGCAAACGGTCTCTACCAGAACGTTCATTTCTCAGCACGGAAGCTTGGAAATAAAGCTTGCATACTTAATTTAATTTTTTCTAGCTCCTACAATATAGGTAAAACCTGTCTTAGCGCACCATGCTATCAGCGATCATCAGGCCTTTATGGCGCGGATATCGTGCACGAACCCTTGTACGATGGCTACTCCACCTAGAAAAGTGTAGCTTTTCCACAGAGACAATTACTACTTGATAATGCGAGGCCTTGTCGACTACTTCGAAGAATTTCTAACCGCTAGTACATTTACAAATGTTAATGCCTGATACTAGCTCTTAAAAAACGCGCTACCGGAACTCCTAGAGAAACGCGTTCCATCTAATATCTTCACTGGCATAAACAGGCGAAACAAGCCATGGTTCACTAATTGCATTAAATGTCTAGTAAACCGCAGACCTCGGTTAATTAGCAGGTATAACAGAAGTAAGAATCTCGAATTACTTAATAAAGCGGAACAAATACGGTCAGAAATAAATTTAGAAATAAAGAAAACCAAGGATACATTTTACTCTACCCTGAGCGATTAACTTCGCAACTTCCGTTCTTGGTGAAGGGCTAAAGAAGCGAGCGCGCCACTTTCCAGTCCATTGTCAACACCTACTTCCGTTTCGATAAGGCCATCTACAAGCAAGTCCACGGCATACCCATTGGTGCCTGTCTCGGCGACCTTTTGCGAATCTTACAATGGAATGACTGGAAAGTCGCGCGCACGCATCTTTCAACCCTTCACTAAGAATTTTTTCTACGCTACGTTGACGATTGATTTTGCGTAATTAAGCGCTGTGCTTTAGAACTTTTCGCCACGCATCTAAACAATCAAACAGATTCCATTCAGTTCACGGTTGAGATGGAGACAGACATGGAACTGCCTTTTTTATGTATTGGTGAAAAGAAGCAATGGTGCGCTTTCTTTCAACGTTTTCAGAAAGGGTACACAAACTGGCCGGTACCTGAATTTCTTGTCTGTATCGTGATCTGATAGTACGCTTACCAGCGCAACCCACGTCATTACTTCTACTCGGCACGAGCCGCGCCCTTTCTCTTCACTTTTTCCTCTTTGCTCTTGGCGTGTTTTTATAAGCAAGCGCATTAAAAGACGCAAGCAGTTTTTCGCCCTTCACCATGTCGGCGTGGTCAATGCTTCGCACACGCCCATAACGCACGGAACCTTGCATTGTCCGTGCACCCTGACGCTCACAAGAGACCAGTAGTTGCCTTCTTGTTAAGCCTTGCGAGCCGCTTTTGCACCAAACCTGAATGCTTAAATTCCAACGTGCAGACAATCCGGAAAGATCTTTCCACGAGTGGTTACCGGCCTGCGTTCATGAATGCTGTGGAACACCGTTTGTTCAACCCTTTCCACGCTGGCAGTGCCCGTCCAAAGAAACGCGCTTCCATTCCTTACGTGCCCGGGATAAACGAGACCTGATCACGCGTACTGCGTAAATATGATGTTGAGGTGGCTCACGTTCCTGTTCGCAAATTGAGGTACGTAATCATTAGGGGGAAGGTCAAGCTGCCGAAGGAAGCCTTTCCTGGCATTCTTTACAAGATCCATTGTGAGGATTGCGATTGCGTCTACATAGGGGAGACGGGCAGCTTCAAACAGCGACTGCGCCAACATCAATACGATGTGGATAAAAGGAGTGACATTATATGCGTTGGCAGAGCACGCAGCCATGACTACGCTGGATTCTATTAACGCACAATATTGACTGGATGAATTCTAGTCTGATCGGCCAGAAAAGAAATGAAGTCACGGCTGTACCTGGAGTCTCTCGATATGCAAACAGAACATGCGCTCAGGCGAAACAAAGGAACCCTCCCCCCGTATTACGCGCGGTGCTTAAACGCTGAAAGCTATTTAAACAGGCAATTCAACCTTTTTCGCCCCCTTGTGAGCAAGGCTCGGTATGGAAGCCGAAGCGTCCCGTCTTTGAATAACCTTTACATGGTCGGTGTACGTCTTTCTTTGCCAATAATCACGTATCCAACGCACCGGCTCCCTTCATTTCACCGCACCTAGACCACATGATCAAGGTTAGCTTGCCGCGTCATAACATAGTCACGTATTCCCAGTCCTTCGTTCTTAAAAAATGCCACGACTGGAACCTCCTTCCTGCTTTGTTAGTCAGCATTGCAAACACTGATAATTTCCCCAGATCACTTGCAGCGTAATCTGAACATCGCGTTTTCTGTCATTTTGTTTTCGCGCTCTTATCTGTTCAGTTTACGCATGCTTTATATTTTTCTTCGTTTATACGCCTAAAATACAGTTGCGCGAGGAAATATATTTGATGAAAATATTGTTTATATTGTCACTGTTTTTTTATTTTCATTTTTATGTTTTTCCTTAAACGTGGATGTGATGATAGCCCCCTTCCCTCTCTAATGCATCGTATGCCCTGAGGGTACAATAAATAAATAAATAAATAAATAAATAAATAAATAAATAAATAAATAAGAAAAGGCAAGGTAGGAAAAATGCGGGTAGAAGACGCCTACAGTGACTATCCAAGTACGCGCATAGCCGAAAGGCATTATGCATGAGCACTGAACAGCAGTCGAGCTCTTTTGTCGCGTTTTGGACACGCTGCGCCTTCTGGTACGCGCAAACCGAGTGGCCTATACACAATCACCTTAGTTGGCGCCAAAGAGGCTCAAGGGAGAGCGGTACGTACACATGGCCGCATGCCGAATGGTACAGGCCCAGTGGCATGTATAGATCACTCTATAATTTCCTGTGACAAATTTGGCGTGGATAGTAGGCGTCATTGTACCAAGTACGAGGACACGTGTCCCGCGTCTCGTGAGGCGCTTCTTTCTCAACAATCTCGGTATTACAGCACACAGCGCCATAATCTTGCTTCGAGCGGCGGTTTTCTCACCTGCAAAGACTGGTACCTTCCTTCGTTGGTCGGAGCGAACCATCGCGTGCAGGTACCTCGGCAATTCTTCGAGTACAAGGTCCAGCGCGAGCGTGAAAATTCCGAGGCAGAGCAACACGACGAAAAAATCAGCGCGCATAACATCTGCTACTTCTTCTTACTCCTTCTTGCTTGCGTGTTTCCCATTCCATGGAAAGTACCCACTACGTGGGATTGGTGAACAATCCCAAGGTCAGATTCGGAGGGTAGACAGAATTATGGCTACACTTTATTGTAGACAACCACTACGGTGTGCGGGCCCGTCAGAATATTATACACACAATTTGTCGGGCCCCGTCACTGATGAATTGAGGGGCCCCTTTTTATTCCATCGCGTCTTATGTGCACAGAGTTTTGCTAGTCAGTGAACGGTGACGGGTGTGGGGAGATTCTCTTACAAAAGTTCTTAATCTGCTGCACTTACCCGTCATTATAGTGTTATGGCTATAATAAAGGGCCCCCTGAGTATAATTAGTTCCTATATGCTATGAGAGCGTTTCCCAACGTTGATGCTGCAAGAGAGCTTCGCACTCTCGCGCGTACCATCACGTTGAGCTACTGGCATACACCGCTAAACTCTAAGCGTCGATTATACAGACTCGTCCCATCACTGAAATTGAAATTAACAACAAGACTATCACGACACCACGAAGCACTGCTGTGTCGGCTGTGGGTAGGAGTGGCATTCACTAACTCCTGCAACTATCGTACTGGAATGCACGTTAAGTGCAAGTGTGAAGAGTCCATTATTAATATTCTGCACGACTTTTCTTGCTTCGATAATGAACGTCATACTCTCCAGAGTGCTTTGAATAGACTGGACGATAGGCTATTTCCTCAAGCAAAGGTCTTGGGAGCCTGCACTCGCAGTTCATCAGCCCAGAAAGCCATTCGAGCGCTCCTTCTGTATCTGAACCCAATAGATTTGAGTGCCCGACTGTACACATGCTGCACCTAGATTAGTGCATGTGAAAATGCGATACAGACGCATGTCATCTCTCTCTCTTTCTTTCACTCCCGGCCCCCCTTCCCATGTGTACGGTAGCAAATTGGACTCAACCTGGTTAACCTCCCTGTCTTCCTCCCTCTCTTCTCTCACTCTCTTTCTCCCGGCGTTGACACTCAGCCACGCAGTTCTTGAGTTTCTCGTATGAGGCGGGAAAGCTGTCCCAACGGTTGCGTCACTGTCGCGATGCGTCTTTCTTCATTTTCCTGTGCTACTACCTGCCGCACACCATCGAAAACAATTGGGAAGGGTTCCGTCAGACCAATTTGAGCTACCTAATGTTGCTTGGAGCAAGTTGGTTCGGTGTGCGACTTGTTTAGCTGAGCGTATTTATTGTCAATAGCCTCCGCGGCCAGCACATAGTTCCGGGAGGCTAACTGGCTCTTACCAATGGCTGGATGAGACACATACGTGGTCCTACGCTAACACAATGGCTCATAAACGACTACCCACTGTCCTCGGGTACGCGTTGCGATCGCCAGTTGCGATCGCCAGAGGGGTCGACATTTCAAAGAAGGCTACGTCAGGAACATGATGTACAATCATATTCTTTGCTTTTTGATCACGTTGCATTTGCGACGTTGCGCATCTTGCAGTTTTCTCGGCGCGTACCCATCTGGCGTGTGCGTGTGCATGCAGTCGTTGGTCACTGTAGCGTGAGCAGCAGTAGCCCAGTCGTTCGTCGTGCTAAAGAAAATAACAGCGCAAACCTATCGTTCATTTTCTTTGCGTCTTTTCACTCGTTCACCGTGTGGCAGGCGTTAGAGAATTGTGTTCTATTTGCGATGATACAGAGCTGGCATTCGATATTTTCATTGCAGAAGTTGCTTTTCCTGTATTTCATGCGTTCCACCTTAACTGTATTTTCTTTTTATATTCGTTTGTCCTGCATTTGGGTTTAATTTTTAGCATTTCCACTGTGCGCCTTCGTTTCAAGTAATTGATTCTTCGTTTAATATTGTCACGGTGCCAGGACAGGGACAAAGACGACGACCACCAACAAGACGAAAGAGGCGACCTCGTGGGGAGAACCTAACGTTCGGCCATGCTGGTTGTGCCGGCCATATCTTCTGCAGAGTAAACACGGTCCCATTTAACCTTATATCTCTGCCTGTTTCATTTTTGGTGGAGGTGCAGGGTATTGCACAAGACGCAACTGCGCAGCGGGCTTGTCCTCGGCCGTCCTACCATGCTGACAAACGACCAGGCCGCTGGGTTAAGCTCGGCGTCAGCACCCGGCGCAACCGGGCCGTCAGCATCCGCGAAACCGCAACCATCAGTCGTCTTGGCCGATCTGCGCGACCTCGTCACCTTCTCTGGTAACGGCACCGACAAGGTCGGCATCGAAGAATGGCTTGGCATATACGAACGCGTCGCTGCACACAACCGATGGGACCCAACAGTGATGCTCGCAAATCTTCTCTTCTACCTTCAGGAAACAACACAGGCCTGGTATCACACACGCAGAAGAGTTGACGAGCTGGGACGTATGCAAGCAAACACTTCGCGACCTCTTCGGCAAGCTCGCGGGTCGCAAGTACGCCGCTACGAAAGACCTATCCTGTCGGGCTCAGACAGCTACCGAGTCGTACGTTGCGTACATCCTTAATGTCCTAGCTCTTTGCGGCCGCGTCCATGCCAGTATGCCCGAGGCTGACAAAGTGAAAGCACACTCTGAAAGGCATCGCTGATGATGTGTTTAACTTGCTCGTTTTCAAAGACTTCTCGACGGTAGAGAAAATTACCCGTGAGTGCAGACATTTCGAAGACGCAGAGCCGTCGCATTGCCATACACTTCGTGCGGCTTCCCAACACCGCCTCTCGTCGTCGTGCGAAGACGCTCATTCGGCCCTTCAATCGTACACTACGGATAGCGTTGTCCGAATTGTGCGGCGCAAATTCGAGGCAGCGTCGCCATCTTGTTTTGCGCGCCCTTCTGGGAATACGCAATCGACGATCTCCCTCATCCACGCAGTTGTCCGCGAATAACTGGGCAACGCAGGAATTCAAGCCGTGTGCTCCATAGTACGTGCTCCAGTTAGCCCGGCGCCTCTTCATCGACCTCCACCGACATTTCGGCGCTATCGAGATCCGGCCCAATGGCGAACACCAGACAACAAGCCCATATGCTTCCAGTGTAGCGGCGTGGGCTTTTGGTTGGCTTTTAGGACAGAGCGCCGAAGTTGAGCATCGCATGCATACCGGCGATGCACCGCCTATTCACAGACGGCCCTATCGCGTGTCACAAGCCAAGCGCCGAGTAATACAACAGGATGATGACAAGATGCTTACTAAGGGCATTATTGAACCATCGTCGAGCCCGTGGGCTTTTCCTGTTGTCTTGGTAAAAAAGAAGGACAGCACCTTGCGATTCTGCATTGATTACCGCCATCTAAACACGATAACAAAGGAAGATGTTTATCCACTTCGACGCACAGACGACGCAATGGATTGCTATACGGTGCAACGTATTTTTCATCGATAGACCTGCGCTCCGGTTACTGTCAGATTGCCGTCGATAACATGGACCGTGAGCAGACCGTTAGTCCACATGGCCTTTATCAGTTTCGTGCCATGCCGTACGGCTTGTGCAAGCCTCCAGCCACCTTCGAGCGCGTGATGGACAAGCCCATGCGCAGCTTTAAGTGGTCTACATGCCTTTGTTACATCGACGACCTCATCATCTTCTCGCCCACCTTCGCGACACACCTTGAACGCCTTTAGTCTATTCGTTCCGACTTTCGTGCTGTTGGGCTACAACTAAATTCTCCGAAGTGCCACTTTGGGCGCCGGCAAATTAGTATCCTCGGTCATCTGGTAGACTCCTCTGGCGTCCGCCCCGATCCCGCAAACGTTCCTGCTGTTCTCGATTATCCTGTGCCAACCTGTGCCAAAGACGTCCGCAGCTTTGTAGGCATAGGCTGTTACTTCCGTCGGTTTGTCAGAAATTTTGCGTACATTGCTCGGTCTCTGACTGAGCTTGTGTAGAAAGGCGCCCTCTTTTCATGGGGTCCTGACCAAGATTCTGCCTTCCAACGCCTCATCACCCTGCTCACTATTCCGCCAATTATTGCTCACTTCGACCCATCTGCCCATCTGGCTATGCAATCGGCGCGGTTTTAGCTCAGTTCCAATGTGGATGTGGCAAAGTTATTGCGTACGCAATCGCCTGCTTTCACACGCATAACGCAATTACTTCATTACGAATTCCGGACAGGCATGTCAGCACAGGATGCATTCATCCTCCTCAAGGAAGTCCTCAACGCACAAACGGGCAGTAACAACAACATACTCCTAGCCCTCGACGTGGAAAAAGCCATTGATTATAGCACACGAAACCACCCTAGATGGCCTCGGCGCCATAGGATGCGGAGAGAGAATATATCAGTATACCGTGGCTATTCTCAGTCACCGCAAAGCCCGCGTCGGCACAGCAGGCATACAATCAGACATATATGATCTACCGCAGAAGGGCACTCCGCAAGGATCAATAATATCTCCTTTCCTCTTGAACAGCGGACTTAGAAAACTTGCTTTACAACTAGAAAACATCCCACAACTCGGATGAGCCTTCTATGCCGACGATATCACCCTATGGGCAACCAAGGGTTCATACGGCGACAGAGAAAACACATTAGTCACAGCTATCGGACACATCGAGTCATACCTACCCAAGCAAGAATGAGGTGTGTCCCGCACAATTATGGCCCAAGCAAGCTAGGATACCTCGAGCCCCGCCGATGCATCTCGAGATTGCCGGGAAACCTATAAAGCGCGTCCCGACAGCACGCTTACTAGGTATGCACGTCCAGGAGAATTTACAATCACACATTTATTTATTTATTTATTTATTTATTTATTTATTTATTTTACATACTTTCAAAGCCCTGTAGGCACAACAGAAAGGAGTGGTAAAAATATACTATAATTGCAGTACAGGACAATAATAGAAAATCAAACTATATGGCGTTTTGAATGGCGATATTGAAGTTAGTGGAGTCACAAATTAAGACTCCGGAGGCGGGAAGGCGGTTCCATTCACTGGCTGTTCTTGGCAAAAAGGAAGAATGGCACAAGTTCGACAAGATGACACTTCAATTTTGTGTTGATAGTCGAAGCGAGATGAGATGTGTGGGATGAGGCGAGAGGTGTGTCGCCCGCGACGGCTGTTCCAAGCTTTTATTCGCCTTTGACGTCACGACTCCAGCCTACGCGCGTGGGGTGCGACGAGGTTACGTGGCTCGGTGCTCTCGCAGGTGGTTGCTAGGTGTTACGAAGCGGCGCACTGCTGAGCTGAGTTTTCTGATCACGCTCCACGGCGGAACTAAAAGCTTAAACAGCTCCGCTGTTAAAACGAACTTGGTTGTCCTGATTATTCTGAAGGCGTTGTAGCTGAGGTCACAGTTCTTTACATTAACACTCGGCTCCACTTCCTAACAAAAAGCATGAACCAGAGTACTGCAAAAAAAAAAACGTGAAGCAACTAAACACATAAAGCTCAGTAAGTGCTAAGTATTGACCATGTCTATCTAACGCGTAAATTGTGGTGCGTTTCTGTGGCATGCTTTACAAATAATGAGATGTCCTCGTTTTCATGTTTGATATTTAGCACTGTATTCCGTACAGCAACCTCCTATGTTATAAGCCTTCACCGCAACTATATTTAATTCACGTGAAACGTGTAGTCCTATATTTGGCTATTAATTGCGTTCGCTGTGTAGCGAAGGTTCTGAGCGCTGGTGGTAAATAAAAAGAAATATATGGATGTGGTGGTCACCAAAATATATACAAAGGCTAAGCCACGCTCTGATTAAAATGGCTATTTTATGTTTGAATTAACCAGAAAGCGAACACGCGCATTAGAACTGCAGCTGAAACTGTTGAAGGAACCCTACAACGCGGCCGAAGCTTCTAGAAAGTAGCAGTGGCTACATCTCGCGGCGTTCGTGGAAAACGAGGATGCCAGAGCCCGGCCGGTAGCACCACTAGAGTATCTTCTAGTTCACTATATTTTGAAGCAATCTAGCGCGTACCCATCAATGCAGCGTGCATGGCAAAGACAACGCAATCAGACAACCCGCAGTAGTCATTGCTGATTGCTAGATGTGATCGAATATGCGTTACGGTGAATTGGTGCACCGTGGCCGCTCAAATAATTCCCCCTGGCCTTCAATATAAACGAAAAAAGAAGAGCAGACACTCTCGTGTAGTATGCTTTGTCGGTGCCAGGTGGCGCCAGTGCTCGCCTTAGCGCTCTCCTCCTCACTGGAGTGCTCCCCGAAAAATCGATCACCACCGAGTTGCGCCTCATCCGAGCTCACCCATCGCTGAAGACAACCCATTTCCTCCACTTCATACGACGTTCTCATTTTCGCAGCAGTGCCTGAGCAGTGAATTGTTAATTGAAAGGCCTTATGGTGTCTGCAGCTGAAGCTAAGCGTAGCCTGAGCGCAGTATGATTTGGCAGGAAAGCGTCCACTTGATAAGCGTCCTCGCGCGCCGTAGTGGAATAGTATGTTCTTTCCTTTTCAATAGAACGATAGGAGTCAACTGAACAAGGGTCTGGATCTGAGCTAGTTGCTACGGCTCTTTTCGCCGTCCGTGTCTATGTGCGCTTAACCTACCGAGAGGAGTGAACGCTTTCAGCTGCTGAACGCTTAAGAATATCGATGAAGAAATATTCCTGGATAAAGGACAACTGCGTGCCGCGCACGTCTTGAAGCAACAATAACACCATGCTGTTTTGGTAGCTTTGCCAAGGCTGTGGCTTTCTAGAAGTGCGGGTGAGTGCTGTCAGGAAGAGGGAACGACGGGTCACGGAGACTGAGACATCATGGCGGAGAGTGGTCCTGCACCGGACGGCGAACCACCGATGGAGGAAGGCGCAGCAGGGAGTGAATGTGGGTGAGTTCGTGTTTTTGCGTATATCCCTATCTATTCCCCTATCACATGATGCACCAGTGACCGGGTAACACTAGCGTATTTCGAGCCAAAGAATAAGGTGAATTATATCATTGCGCGCTTGACAAAACAGTTCGAAGGGCAAGTACTTTTCCTGACTCCAGTCAAGGAGACGGGAAAGGCAAGACAACGTTGCTCCAGCTCAACGCCAACGTTAGATGAAATAGGGCTGCGGCATGCGTGACGTGTTGTGTAAGCATCGTTCGGCCTGAAATTGAGGAGTAAATAAATAAACCTGGCTTGGAAAGCTCTTTTCTCGTGAAACTGACGTGCTATTCTGAAATGCACTCACGTGAATGCCGCTTTGGATGGCATATAAAGCTCGTCTTGCGTTTCAAGGCAAAACACACACACACACAAGAACAACACGCAAGGACAGAACGACTGACGATAGAAACAGGACCGGGATCTCATGCAGAACTTTCATACTCGAGTTCAAGCAGACAAGAGTCTTATAAAGGAGTAGGAGGAATAAATTATTTTTTCTAAATATGAGCTGACGTTGGAGTAGTCCGAGGTTAGCGGCGCCCGTAGTCCAGAATGGGTTAAAAAAATGTACTGAAGAAATTTCAGCGAAGGCATCAGAGTTTACCATTAGCGTTGTTTACTATGTAAATATAATTAACGTGCATTTGCCAGGTAAGATTAGTAGCTGTGTATATGAGATCCCACGTACATGTATTGCATGCAAATTTTTTCTAAAGGAAATCTTAGAATGTAACAATCTTGCACACGACTAACTCATTGTATGGCGGTATGCGCGTAGTAATTTGCATTTTTTCGTATTAAGACGCATTTCCTGCGATTTAAACGTAGCGCTGATTTTGTAGAGCTCGTATGTTAGGAAGAAAAAAATTATTGCAAAATTTCAAAGGTGGCCCATATGAGAAAGTTTTGCAACTTTGATGCCCCTTTGCGCGTTTGCTCTTTCATAGAGACACTTGAAGACAGAGTTGAATATGGAATGCTGCCTTTGCAGCATTCCTGCAGAGGATGTGTTGCTACTTCACATAGAACATAAGAAAAAAATAGGTAAATAAGCAAGGTTTTGGAGAAAAGCTCCTTTACGAAAAAAGAAATAAAGAAAGAACCACGAGAACAACTTTTTAATTTTTTATTTGTAAGTCCACTTACATAAGGCAAAACATGGATGCAATATGTTTTTTTTTCATTCCCCCTATTCACAATATACAATAAACCAAAGTGGCCAATTTTTAGCGTCCTGTTTTTAGTGTACTGAGGCCGCGTTCCGGTTTTTTTAACGCTTACTCTCTCTAAAATAAATAGAAAAAGAAAAGCAACGGTTGCCATAAATGAAGGGAAGCTTGCCTCGGATTTTCATTGTTGCGAGAACAGTGAACGTGTTTTCTTCTGGGTTTCCTGGGACTCAATGCCTGAGAGAACCGTCTCGACCCTATTTGTGGTGCTCGAACAAATTTATTGCGTGTCCCTTGCACTTAAAGAAGCTTAATCACCGTCAGTTGCGCGGCAGCGGCAATTCTCGCAGTTCTCGCATCAGCGGCAGTTCTCGCAACGGGCATCACATATCCGCTTGACTGCTCGTGGGCGCCACACCCACACATGCCACGAATCCATTTCCGCTGTCGATGCTGCTCGACGGGTGCAGCAGGCGCACGCAGCAGCGCCACATTCTCGAGCTTGACGCCAAGTTGGGAGAGCATCTCGTGCGCCGTTTGAATGGAGGCGGCACTTGCAGGCCTCTGGTTGGGCAGACAAGCTTCGTGCTTGAGTCCACCCACACCGTGACAGGCTTTCCGTGCCCGGCAGCGGAAAACGTCCGCCTCGCGGACGTCTACTTGGCGCGCCACAACTTATACACTTGGTACTTATTTTTAAAACGGCTCGCTCTACCGATCAATGGCATAGGTGAGGTGACAGCAGATGGGTGCTTTTTCATTGAACATGTCGTGCACCCTACCTAGGGCGTAGCAGGCGTGCGCTGCATCGCGACGCTTGTTGTCGCTTATGACAGCGCAGCTGCGTGTTCCTTTCCTTGTCGCGGAGACGCAGGTGAAGATTTAGATTTGTTTCTCGTGCCAATGATACGATTGTGTTTCATTTGAGAGAAGGAGAGTCCAGTTTCCCGCGAAATCAAAACGTAGAAAGATGTTTCCGCGCGGCTCACACTTATTGTCCTCGTGAATAGCCATGGCTTGATTGCTGCGTATGCATTCGTGAGAAATTCACTTGGCCACCAGTTTCCCTACCTCATTCACAAAAATTTGGAGGACGCTTAAGCTGTAAGAGTGGAACGCGATAGCATTCAAATATCCCTGACTGCGTCTCACGCTTCCCGACAACTAAGACTCATATAACCGTAATGTTTACCTGGAAAAGCTGGCGGCGAACGCTATGCATTAAGGCAAGCTTTCTGGCAGAAACGCAGCCTCTTGCGAGTGCCGACCCCAGAGGTTGTGCACTGGCGCGCCATAAAATTACATAATTTTCACGTTTCTCTTATCGTATCGCATTTTTAAAATTTCAGTCCGAGAAGATTTCACATAAAAGGCATGCACTGTTGGTGTTTTGTTTCATGGAATTTGTTTTTGGGCTGTCATAGTCAAAATTCCAAGGAATAACTTAGTAAAAAACGTAAGACAAGTTGTGAGCAACTTTCATGACATAAGGGGAACTTTAGTACCGTATAATATATATGCCAATTTCGCTCACGGGACGCCAACGCCGGCTACTGCGCCGGACGCCTGATTTTCTGTGACAGGGGGCCGTTAACGCTATCGCGTGAAAAATGGTTGGAGATGACGTCTTCTTGATTAAGTCGCCGCTTTCTCAAGCAGCGAACGTGATCTTGTCCTCGTCAACCATTCTCAGACGAGCCAAAGTGAGGTTTTCACTCCATGGGCAGCTCTCGCATTGACCTACCAAACAATCTACCATCGGGGAACCGCAAAGACACAATGTTTTCATTCCTTGTAGCGAGTTTTCGACCCACCATGGTTGCTTAGTGGCTACGGTGTCGGGCTGCTAAGCACGACGTCACGGGATTGAATCCCGTCCATGGCGGCCGCATTTTGATGGGGGCGAAATGCGAGAACACCCGTGGTACTTAGATTTAGGTGCACGTTAAAGAATCCCAGGTGGTCCAAATTATTCCTGCGTGCCTCATAATCATAAAGTGGGTTTGCCACGTAAGATCTCATAATTTAGTTTTTAAGCGAGCTTTGCATGCCACTTACGTTCCCCGGCAGTGAGACGCAAAGGTTGGCGCAGCAAACCTCATCTGGTGCGAGAAGCACCCAATTTGGACGCAGGCTGTAAAATTTTGACAGAACGGTGGAAGTTCTGGGTTGAGCAGCATCGAACATCTGGAACCGCTCGCGGATAGGACGTGTAATAAATTGCTTTGAGACGTACTCTCTCTGGCCGTCTGCGATGGCTGACACAATGTCCTCCTTGTTCCGAGTCTGGCGAGAGCACCCAAGTTCGTCCTTGGTGAAGTAGCCGAGCGCCGCTTGCACATCCAATGGGCTTAACCTTGACCTCGTGTATGAAATAGAATCTGACCACATACCACGTTCCTCGCGCCAATTTCGGGCCTTTCTGAGCATATACGTTGTGACAGCTGGGATTGCCTCTTGAACGCTTTTGTTTTCCACTTCTGGTGGCACTCTGATCAACAGACAGAGACGCTCTCGAGAGGACCTTGAAAACTTGTACGCTTGCTTCAATCTAGTTAACCAGTCAGCGCATGCCCGACAAACTATTACAGATAACCCAGGTGTACTGACGCTTTGGTATACAGCGTTTAGAGTTGAGCGTATCTTTGTCACAACGATGCTCGGCCCGCTCGCTTAGATCTCGGCCCGCTTTCTCTTTCGGCAAGATAGTGTGCTCCGTTTGTGAATTGAAGATGGTGGCTCCAACGGAGAAACATAAGGAGAAAGGTGGGCGTACCTGTTTAATTCATCAATCGCTTCTTCTTCCTGAGTAAATGCCTCGTCTGCTTCATCGCGGGTCTGAGTAGATGAGGGCAGGATTTCTATATAGTCTAAATTTCTAGATAACTATATTCGCTTCTGTGCACTATTAACGTGGCCGAACAACGCGTCGTAATATTCTGGGGGCCTGGACACAGAGGAATCAAGGGTAATATTTTGCCGATCAACTCGCTACACCGAGAAAAGCTCGCAACGATCCCGTAACCGTCGCATAGATATGAAACCTTTCCTG
The DNA here is from genome assembly GCF_050947875.1 of Dermacentor variabilis. Taxonomy (NCBI): domain Eukaryota; kingdom Metazoa; phylum Arthropoda; class Arachnida; order Ixodida; family Ixodidae; genus Dermacentor; species Dermacentor variabilis. The sequence goes on from NC_134571.1 coordinate 189,136,076, forward strand.
TGGAAAAAAAAAACTAAGAAGCTATTGGTACCGTCTTTAGCATACTCAAACGATTAATAGGTTTCACCTAATCAACCACGGTTAGGAACGTGGCCACCAGAAAAGAAATCACGGGGAGCCAATGTCGCCTAAAATCGATTGAGAATAGGACACACCGTACGGCAGATACAACTACTTGTTGACAGGTAATGATTTTCCTATCTGTGCCAAATGTAACGAGAGGTTGATCGTCCTCCACATCTTATTGGAGTGCCGGGAAGCAAAATTTGAAAGGAAAAGACACTTCCCTCTAGCTTAAAGACAACATATCTCTATTCATCCAGCGATGTTTCTCGTTAAGGAACCGTTATCGAATACGAAATCACTATTGGATTTCTTCAACGAAATCCCTCTGCTCATCCCAAAGTATTCGTAGCGCGGCCTCTTTTGAGAGGCCGCTTTTGCGATGCTAGCGTTTTGCACAGCGCACGCCTCCAGGCCCTTAGTTTCGAAGGACCCTGATGAGGCAGTAGTGCTACTGACAGTGACATTTTTTATATCACATCTTCGTTGCGTATCTTTTATTTTTCCTCCAATGTGTCATGGTACACCCTACGCATAATTGCCATAATTTTATTTAGGTCTGTATTTTACGCACATTAAGGCGAATGTTTTTTAGGCAACTATACAGCTGTATCACATATATCCTGTGTCAGTGACCACACCATGGATTTCTTCGCACCATATTTTTTGGTGCTCCTTGGCGTCCCCTGGCCATTTGCGTCATAAAAACTTCATTCATCATCATCAACACCAACACAAAAAGAGCGAATTTCATTTGTTTCGCATCAGGGATTCGATGTTACACCTGAAGAGTGAGGATGCTAGCTACAGGAAAAACCGAGCACACACTCATAAGAGCACGAAGATGTTGAATCAGTGTTGTTAGTTCTGACAGCACTTTACGTGCCAGTTACAGCTTTGAAGAGAAGTCGGTACGAGGTGAAAACACAGCTGGTGTAATATGCGGGTGAAATCTAGCATTTGATGTTTCTCGTTTTTGCCGTCTTTCTTTTCTCATTTGAACTGAATTTTATTTTATTCTGTTCATAACAGAACAGAATAAGAAGCTAAATGCCGTATGGTCTGACGAAGGCTTTTGCTCCTTCAACAATTCGGCACGCAAGCCATACACGTACAGCGCACAAATTCCACAAACATGCTGAAATCAAAGCGAGTGTCGCGATACAGAATGGTATTTACGTGAGAGAAATAACATGTATATAAAAATCCGAAAATTTTACACAAAATACTAAAGACAGATGTTGTGTACAACTTACAAGTGTAACTTGAAAAATGAAGCAGAAAGAAAAAAAGAAATATATATCACACAATATGCTGCGGCTTCAATCGTACAGACTCATATTGTTCCTAATGAGAAAATATTGATTTGATTAATTCGAACCCTCCACAATTTCGTCATCATAATCATGTAGTTGATTTAGTAGTAAAGGTGCTTGGTAATTGGATAGTTGTTTTTCATAATTGGTTCTTATTTTTTGGCGTTCTCATATGTTGTCAGAAGCTATAGTGCAGATTAGAGTATATTCTGTATATACTGTGATTTGTTTTCTTTATTGTATCGCAGCAACCTGTAGTAATGAACCTGGCTTGCCTTTAACACAGAAGGTTCTTCTTAAATGGTTCGGTCATAAATTTTTTTGAACATGGCCATGATATTCCTCGAACATACGTTAGACTCTTTTTTTGAAGTGCTATCAATTGATTATAATCTTTTGGCCGAGTAGTGCACCAAATTAATGTTGTAACGATAACTAAGAAATCCGCAAGTGAAAGAAGAGGAAGAGAAGGGCAAGTATAATGCTACAATTATTTTATCTAAAAATTCCTAACACCTTGTTTTAATTTCTAAATGTCATTTCTTTAGTCCCACGCTCTATAATTCAAATTTAGTTTTGTTTTAATTCCAAACACACTAGAAACCACCTGCTTCTTGACCAATCCCCCATAGTGGGTATGAGCCAGGGTTAGGAAACAAGACAAGACAAGAAGGATAGAATAGCACTGGGTCAAGAGAATAGTTGAGTTTTGGGGTGGCTGAGATTTCGGTGGGTCGTGGACCACTTGAAACGCATTCAAGGCGCCGGACCCCTATTACATTTTCGTCGCAGCGGTAATGTTAACCCGCACCAAGACGTCCTTCTTCACCATGCATTCACTCGCATATAGCTGCCGCAATCTAAGCTGGCGCCGTCATCGGCCACTCAATTGGGCCACGCCATTTCCGCGAGCGACGCCACCACTACGCAATCATCGCCTCCATCTCAGGCTTCAGATTCTGGTACAACACCTTCAAACATTCACCCTGGCAATTCCGATTCCACTCGCCCTCAGCCTGCGCCAGACTTAGCGGCTCTCCTGGACTCTCTTGAAGCACGCCTTGACCAACAACTGTTCTCCTTTGAGAACTGTTTAGTCCAGCGTATGTCCTCCGCCGATAGTCGCATCGCCGACCTCACCACACGCGTTTCCAGCCTCGTGTCGCCCGCTTGCGCTGCTCAAGCTCCACCTGTATTGGCATCTCAATCTCGCTTTCCCAATTCTGTCATGCAGCACTTGGGATCCTTCCCAACTTCACCTACCGTTGACGGCACCACGTCATGGTCTACTTTTCGTGTGCATATTGAGTCTGTCGTTACTCTCGACTCATGGTCACCTCGCCACAAAGCTAAAACCCTCGAGGCTCAGGTTCGTTCTGCTGCCGCTGAATGCCTGGAGTTCCTGCCGGCATGCCACCGTTACAACTACGCAATTCTCCTCTCGGCACTCGAGTCCCGCTATGGTGATGCCCATCTTCAGCACTTACGTCTTACAGAATTACAGCACGTGCAACAGGGCCACTGCAACCTGCAAGAGCACTCTGCTCATGTCGAGCGCCTCCCGTGGAAAGCACTGGGTGGTTGTCCAAACTCCGCCGCCGACTTCAATGCTCCCAAAGCCTTCATCGACTCCATAAGATACCTCAATCTTTAATTCTTCGTCCGCCTCGCCCGCCCGTGTACACTTCACGCTCTTTTAGATCTCCCATTGGGGCCTAACATAGTGGAACGCTCCAGTGCAGTGTGCCACACCCGCCCTTTTGCAAGTCAACAGGCGTAAGCATGCCAAGCAGGCCGACACATACCGTCAGCGCTCTCCAGCCATGCGCTGTTATCAATGCAACGAGATCGTCCATTACAGTCGAGGCTGTGTCCGTCGTATTCCTTCGTTGCAAAACTTCACCGCGGGCCACCGAGGGCAGGACCCTGCGCAGGTCGTCAAGTCCCTCTCTTATAGGGCCTGTTTAGAGGTATGCCCACGTTGCAAGTCTAGCTAGGTGAGCCATCGGTAAACGCTGAAATTCTAGTGGATACCTGTACAGGTTATAATTTCGTGACATCAAATTTGCTCCCCATTCAGTGCCATCTGAAGACGGCTACGGTCACAACAGCCGCCCTTTGCCTAGCTGACGGGACTCCTCTATCATCCCTTGGAGAAATCTCCATGACTGTGACTGCTTTCGGAAAATGTGTAAGTGTCCCACTCATTGTGGTGCAAAACGTTTGCGCACCTTTAATTTTGGGCTGAAAATGGTGCTCAACACTGGGCGTACGCATGAACTTTAACCACGCCAGGTATATAATTGCTCCCTCACGATCCGGAACTTGACCTGGCAGCCAACACAGTCACAAATAAAGTGCTGTCCTCGTGCGTTCACTCTATATTTGAGTTCGCCAGCCATGCGGTCGCAGGATATCTCTCCTTTCTCAGCAATGGCACTTCGGCGCTGCGCAAGCATTTCTCTTGCTTTCGTATACGCACCTTGTCAACATGGATGTGTGCACTAACGACAGCGCTTACCGAAGCCGCACAAAAATGAACATGTTCGCCCACCACAACCGTTTTCTCTCCTGTGCTGGCAATATCTACAGCAACTATACGCTTGTCTTCTGCTGCGTGAGTACCCGTTCGTTGCGACATGGACGTATGCTTACATGCGGATGTCTTTGTTGACTGCACTATCTGCTCGGGACCGCGCAATGAGTTTGCCATCCCACGCTCATTACTGTGCTCCTCTTCTGCATTTGCTGTCCTGACGTTCAACCTATCAGACAGATCACTGCGCGTGCACTCTGGAACTCTGTTGGCGTCCTGGACTGTCCTTTATCCCTGCTATGTCCTCGCAACAGTGCAACACTGTACTTCTCCAGAGAGTGGCGATGACATCGTCGTCTTGAATGCGTTCCATTTCGGCCCAAACCTAACGTCATCCGATAAGTCAGATACTCAAGCATTGCTGGTGAAATTTCAAAGGTGCTTGGCGTTATCACTGAGCGAACGTGGCTGTACTACTCCCGTTCGTCAGAAAATAAACACTGGCTTCCATGCACTCGTTTGGCACAATCCTCGTCGTGTTTCTCCTGCTGAACGCGCTGAAATTTCAACTCAAGTGGAAGATATGTTACAACTCGGCATCATATCTCGCTCGTTTAGTCCTCGGTCATCCCCCCCCTATAGTTCTCGTGAGAAACACGGACTGCCCTACGCGATTTTGCGTAGACTATCGTCGCCTAAACAGCATTACCGAACCGGTTGTATACCCTCTTCCTTGCCTCGACGACGCCTTAGATCGGCTTCAGGGGACCAGATATTTCACTACACTCGACCGCCTCTCCGGCTAATGGCAAGTCGGGCTTGACGAGAACGACCACCTTACCTAACGAGCTGGACGCACGGGCCTTTGCACCGGCCGCTCTTCGACTTCATCCAAGCAACAGACCTACATCTTTTTCATTCAATTTATGCCGTAGGGTATACTGGCGCCAAAGAAACAGACCGTTAAGAGCTCATTCGTGCCCCTTACCCCTTCCCTCGAGGGCTTGGAAATGCGCATAATGTTGCCATAACGACCGCGTAATCACAGTTACGGGCACAGGAAGAAGCTATGAAAAAAAAAACTCGCGTGAAAAGCAAAGCCAGGTAACAACTCATGTGTTAACGATGGCACCAAGGTTACACCTTGATGGCCTGTTGTAATTTTTTCCTTTATATTTTCTGTTCCTCGAGCAGGAGTAGCCACTGCGACAGCACAGTAGCTGTAGCGTTGCACTGCTGAGCTCATGGTCGCGGGTGCGATCCCGGTCGTGGCAACCGCATTTAGATGGGGGGCGAAATGAGAAAAATAGGGTTAATCACCGCCCCTTCCAGTCCGTGAAGATGGTCGAACAGTTAAGCTGTGTTAGTTACACCGAGCGTTACACAGGGTGTCTTTTTTTTTTTGCTTGCGCGTGAGGTAGATCCCTACTCCTCCAGTGGGTCTATCTGAGTTGCATGTTAGCACTAGTGCAGTGAATTCATTCACTAGCGATATGTTGGCATCGCACGTCTCCGTGAAACGGATGACATCAACTTTCTGAAGAACGTCATCGTGAACCATGTCAGGAACGTGCTTGTTTAGAGAACGGACGTTTAGCAATGTCAATGTAACTTCACTACGTCCACTGTAAGACCTTCTAGGCGAGCCTCTGTGAGTCTTCACAGGGTGTTTGCGAAGTCTAATGAATTCATCTGCCGGCAGCCGGTCCACATTCTCCTTCCGTGGTAGAATCGGTAATCCCCTTTGATGTTGGTCGAGTACAACCGGTTGATGTCGGTGCATCGGCTGAGCGCCACATAGACAAGGTTCTGCTGGTAAGAGAATGTATGGCTCATACCTTCTTAAGCACTGGTCGATACTCCCGTAAACGCGGCCTCCCCATTACGACGGCGAAAGAGAAGTGAAATTCTACGCTGGAATGACGAGCGGCAACCTAGCCAGCTGGGGAAGAATACGACCACGACAGCGAACGCGGGAGCAGTGACACGAGCGCGTTCGCGCGTTAGCACCACGTAGCGCCAAGGAGCCAGCCGTGGAAGAAGACGACGATGCTCGAGCCATTGCTGATGACGACAGTTTTAGCGAAGTCCGACAACGACGGCACAGGGTCTGCATAAACAGCTTCGCTGTAAAAGGCGGTGCATCCATTCTTTAGAGATTATGGGCAACTTTAAGGCTATTACCAATGTTTGTTGTGCTTAGTGCGTAATTGCAATAACCACTCCACACTTTAAAGCCTTTGGTACTTAAAGTCTCATAAATAAATAAATAAATAAATAAATAAATAAATAAATAAATAAATATAAGTCCCGCCTACGACTCGTCTGGTAATAAGATCGTCGTTATGGCTCGAACAAAATTAATGTTTTTTTTTCGACCCGGATTGTGCGGTGCATCTTTTAAGGTATTCACACGCGTTGATGATGTTGATAGCCCAATGTCGTGCCATTTTCCTGAGGTTGACAGGCACTGTAGCAATAACAGTCTTGGAAATTGCACCGCAACGCCGCACCTATATTTTTGGGACGGCGCGGCGTGTTGTGCTCGGATAAAAAGTTACAGAGGCACTTGAGTCTCCTTACGTGCATTGAATGCGAAAGCATTCTTGCCGTGTCGACTATATCGACGTCCATTTCCCGTGACTATGTCGCATGACGTGATCACTTGGTCACGTTCTCGAATTAGGCAAAGTAAATTTTAAGGGTGGGTCAAGTCAATTTTGGGATTGGGCTAGGTCCGTTTTGAACGTAAATCATACAATTTTCAAATTGGGAAAAGTAAATTTTGGGGATGGGCCACCCAACCTTTGGGGATGATCAATTCAATTTTAGTAAGTGGGCGAGGTCGATTTTGAACGTGGGTCAACTCAAATTTCGAATGGCGCAATGTTAAAATGTGGGTGGGTCACATAAATTTTGAGGGTTGGTCAAGTCAATTTTGAGAGTAGGCCAGGTCGGTTTTGAACGTGTGCCAACTAAATTTTCGAATTGGGCAAAGCTAATTTTTCGGGCGTGAGCCACGGCGTCCGTCGGACGACGTGGTTCACCATGGGATTTCGCAGTGCGAGCCGCAGCAGGCCCGAACGTGACGTCATCATTTAATCACGTTGGTCTTGGTACCATCGTAAGTTAACGCTGGACGCTTCCCGGATTTTCCGCTTCATGGGGCATATAATGCTTTCGCATTAATACACTTCAACTCTCACAACACCGGGCAGGCAACTGCGGCGCCATGCACTCGTGAAGGTTTTCTCAATCGAGATATTTTATAGAGGGTTTAAATTAGCAGAACGTTGTAGTGACAGCAATGATGATAACTTTGAAGTGCGTGAACAAACGTACCTTTCTTTCTATATCTTTTTGCTATCATTTTTCTGTTTCCGCTGTGAAGGTAACCACATATGGTATCGCGCAAGAAGAAATAAGAACCGCGCACAGGTGGAGAGACTCAAGCCAGTCTATAGAGCACAACTGCTTACGTGCATTCCTGGTCACTAAGATTCTGGCCCCATCATACCCCCTTCCGCCTGCGTTTTCCCCCTACCCCAATAGAGCATAGCTTGCAGGCGCATCTACCATCTCTCCGCCTTACTCTGTTAGTATTGTGCAGTGCGAATACCATGACGTTAACAATATATTTCTTTAGTGGGTTTACTTGTGCTCCAAAAAACTAGGGGCTACTCTAATCACAATGATGGTTTGAGCACGGTCAACGTAGGCCTTCGAAATCTGAAATGACAGGTCAAGTCCGTCTGCTATTTACACATGTATGTAATCCCGTACATTCTAGAGTGCTCGCTGGTGGTAGCCTACATTCAAGAATGCGAAATATTATTCTGGGCGCGCGCGCAGTCTCTTTTGTCAAACTCTTTACTACAGAATGAGTGACAAAACTCAATAAGGGCGGGATACAGTAGGCGCGTCTGGCGCCAAGCAACAACCTGATAGCGGTGATAATCAGGTGTAAAAACATTCACCAGCAGAGAGCAAAACAATACACGCATGACATTATTGAAGGTCTGTCTGTCTCTGCATGCAGGTTACCACAGCCGGACAACGTCCTGGACTACGCCCTGTTCGTGTCGCCAGTGTGTCCCGAACTCGGACCAGCAGAACTGCTCGCCGACGCCGTCAGGTGCGCCGACATTCAGCTGGACAGCGTCACCTCGCATTCGATAGCGCCCTCTTGTTGCCGACATACTGTTAACCACCTGCGAGCGTGGAACGAACTTCTCTGGGAGATACGCGTAGAGCTCCTGGAGGCTAGTCCAGGGATACTCGCGCTTTGTTCGAATCCGCCCACCACGTGGTGCAAGGATGACGGTGACGTCATACCGGACAAAGGCGACGTGGGCTTCCGCGCTCAGCGCTACAGGGGTGCCGTGCTTCTCTTCCATTGGCTCCTGCTGAACAACTACTGCGTGAGAACCGTGGAGCTTGACGCCTGCCTCCTGCGTCACCACCACGTGATGTTTTTCGACAGCCTAGAACAGGCACCGTGGTTGCAGCGGCTGAGCTTGGGTTCTTACGAACTCGACGATGCGTCTACTATAGGACTGACGCAAGTCCTCCCTAGACTGGTGCGACTTCGGGAACTCGAGTTGTACGATCTGTCCATGTGGGGACAGGTCAACGAATGCTGTGCCTTTGAGCGTGCCACGCGCTCTCTGCTTAAAAAGACGGCATCGCTGAAGCGCCTACGCCTGACGAGGATCCTTTTCACATTAATTAACGCCACGCATTTCGTGAAAGGGCTCGAGAAGAATTCGACTCTTGAGGATTTGCACATAGACTGGAATATTATCGAGCAACATGGCTCGCGTTTTGCCAGTTACCTCGCTGGGAACGTCACTCTTCGAGAGCTCACGATAGAGGACTGGAGCTACTCGTTACCTAATATGAGCACCGTGTTCAAAGCGTTGGAAACAAACCGAAACATAGTCCGAATAGTCGGTGATGGTATCTACATGAACATGGAAGACATTCGGGCTTTGAGCAATGCACTCTTGGTCAACGACGTTGTCGAGAGCATTGACCTAACCAAGTGCCGTTGGTGCACCGAACACCAACAGGGGGCCAAAGACGCCGAAGGCGTGTTAGAGCATGGTGCGACCTGTCACCCGTTCGCGAATTTTCTAACTCAAAACAAGTCTCTCCATTTCCTGGGACTTCCTGAAGGTATGCTGACCAATGAGTGGGCGGAATGTTTCTTAGAGGCCCTTGGTCGCTCCCACCCGCGCTTGAGGGTCGACGCTGGTTACGTGAACGAAGACAGACTCTGCCATCTTCTCCCTCTTGCCAAGTCAAACGGATGCCTTGGCAAGTTTACCTTCCGAACGACCATTGACAACGTGATATCCGTGATCACACTGAATGAGGTACAATGCCTGAAAGGGATAATCTGTCCCGGACCTTCGGAAGCAGGGCTTGGGCGTGCCAACTCCTCAAAGCCGAGGAATGCCGTTCGAGCTAGATGCCCGCGCAACAGCAAGAGGCGCAGCAGTGGGCACAGCAGACATGCCACGGATACCCCTGCGCTCCTCATCACGGACATGCGAAGAGCCACGGACGCACTGGAGGAGATGATAAGTCTGCTTGTAATGTCGAAGAATCTTACGAGTCTGCACATCAATTTCTTCCGAGACGTAAGTGAAGATGCGACGCAGCTCCTGGCGGATTTTCTGAACCACACGAGGACACTGACTGACTTGGCCATTGTACTCGACTGCAAATCCGAGGCTGCACGTATTATATTCGACGGCCTCAACCATAACAGAAGCCTGTCCACACTATCGGTGCAGACGTCACACGCGCAGTGTTTCAAGGACCTTCCCGACAAACTGGCATTTCTCATATTGTGCAGCGGGCACATGACGCGGCTAGAGTTTCCTCTCCTGGGCCCCTCGCAAACGACACAGGTGTGTGTGTTTTGTCTTGTCGCTGACGTAGAAGTGCAGCCAAGGTTAGAGACTGTCCATTGATTCAAAGGGGCTACGTCTGCAAATACTTGCGGTGACAAAAAGAGTTATATTATTTTAAAAAAATAATAAAACGGCAGGACACGAAGAATAGCCTCCCTCACAGCTACGTTTATTGTGAGCTTTTGAAGGAAAGCGTCAGAATGCGCAAGCCACTTTGCGCACGCAGATGAGATCGGACAGAGGAATTCAAGTTGCCAGAGTGCCCCTTTTGGTGTCTCATTCTTGTCGCTACATATTACGGTAGCACAGACAGTGAAGAAATATACGTGTACGCAGCCCGGCCTTTCGAAAGAACAAACGAAGCATGTTGTCAAAAGAAGTTTGTTGAACTCTATTATCGCCAGTGAAGGGGCTCAAAGGTTGGCATCGCACAACGCTTAGTGAATAATATCGGCTCAGTTCCCGCCGTAACGATGAAATCCGCGCACTACCCCTGATAGTAACACGCTTCCCTACAATGCGCCCAACGCGCGGTGCCATAGCAGACGACGCGGCTCAAGACCCCGCTCTTAGAGCGTCTGCGCCTGCGCGAGTTGCTGCCGCCGCCCGACTCCAGCGCTCACGGCATCGCGATGCAATGCGCTGCGAGTTTTCCCGTTAGTGCGGAACAGCCTATACAGCGCCATGCTTGCCTATCAGGGTACTCTGGGGTACTTGTGTATTCCTTTTAACGAAATATAAGCATGCTAACGCCAGCTTTTGTTTAATATTTCTGAATGAACAAATGTCGCACAATCTGAACAAGCACGAAGTAAGCAAGAGACTAGTCTAGACCGCACGTTGCCAGAGTGTACAATGCAACAGGCCGCTGCTGCGGATGTTTCAGATTGGTTCCGCCACCGTCTGTACCGTCTACACCTTGGGCTTCAGAGAATAATAATAAATTCTGGGGTGTTACGTGCCACAAACACGATCTGATATGAGGCATGCCGTAGTGGGGGAATGAGGAATAATTTTGACCGCCTTGGGTTCTCTAAGACGCGTCTGAGTGTATACATACACACGGTCGTTCAGAAGCATGCTGTCCCCACAGAAGCAGCTGCAGCCAGCATCGAATCCGCGATCTCTAACTCAAACACGATCAGCACGCGGATGCTGTGACCGGTAAATCGAGCCCGAGACCTCAGGCTTATAGATTAAAATTTAGGTTTGGATAACCTTCACGTTTTAAATTGTGGAACTATATGCATGCCGAATCGGCACAATCTGTACACCGATTCTGTAAACAGCGCTCCATAGTAATTTTTTTCTGTCTGAGCTTCTTTAACGTGTATACACAGCACAGTACACGGATGTTTTTGCATTCCACTTCCGTGAAAATGCGGCAGCCGTAGCCAGGAGTCGAATCTGTCCTGTTGATCCTCAAACTTGTACTCAACAGGAGAGCGCCGCTGAGCCATCGATGCGGGTAGAAGCACAATACCATTGTCCCGAGAAACAATGGAATATCTAAGCGCCACTATAAGCAGTAAGTAATTTATATCCACTGCAGCATAAAGGCCATGGACACGGAGTAAGACATTTAGGAGGTGAAACTCCCGTCAGCGCAAGCGAGCGCGGGCGACCAGATAAAGTCACAATTGTTGTATGCGCCTTCGGGGCCATATACAGTGGCGGCGCCATGCGGCGCGTCGTAGAAGCCGCGGCGAAAAAAAAAAATGCAGCGCCCGGGCACCGGCGCGCTCTCAATGGCGGTAATTTCTTTCCAGGCCGCCAGGCGCCGCCAGCACGATAAGGGCTCCGCGGGCTTGTGACCTTTTCTGGTCGCCGCAAACAGCGGAGTTTCCTCTCCTAAATGTTTCTTGCTCCGTGGCCGCTTCGGTCGACGATATCCCATTAGCCCTGTCTTACGCATACAGGCAGACTCCACACAGTGCCCGTGCCTAGTTTCTCCACAAACTTGTAGCCGTTTGCGGATTAACGCAGGAGTAAATGTAAGTTAGCCGGGTTGGTGGTGCCACCTGTTGGAGAAGTGTTCAACGAGACAAACATAGAGCTGTTATGTGTGTTAAATGCGTCTAAGACATTCTGGTTAGACAAATTTTCAACAGATGTCGCTAACAGCATCGTTGCTGTCTCGCACATCTCCGGTAAACCGGAAATGAGCAGGTGTTTGCTAAAGAAGACTGGTTGGTACATTACCTATATATTGCATTCTCCGCAATAAACCCGTTGTTGTTAGATCCTTCTCTGTCATGTTCTCGTCATCCCGGCGAAAGCGCTCTTTGTTCCTGTCCTAGCGGTAAAGCGCAAACGGGAGGAAGCTTGCGGATAACCTAGAACTCTGCGATGTTCGTCCACGTTTTTCAGCACCCAAAGCACCCATTCTGTAATGTAATAGACCACCGGTTATAAGCTCGATGCATTGCATTTTGTTGGGTTGCAGGTCTAACGATTGTTGCCTGTGCAGGTGTACTGGAAGCTGCCGCGACGCGTAATGGAGGCTGTGCCGCTAGTGGTGTCGCCCACTGACGGGCTGGCCGTGTGCCAGCAGCAGATCAAGCTTATCTTCAACAAGGTTCGCACGGACGCCATGCTCGAGCGCGAGGCGACTACTTTCGTCATGGGAACGAGCAGGACAACGGCGGCCGCCGAGGCATTCCAGCGGCTCTGGGGGAGCCCGGACCTGCTCGCCAGAGTGCGGGAAACGGGACTATTAAGAGGAGAGCACGCTCAAGCCAAAATGAAAGCCGCTCGGGAGCGGCTTGCGTTGGACTTTTTTGTTCTCACTGGAGTCGTGCGGGAGCATGTGGTGTGTCTAAAAAGTGCGACTGGAGCAACTCAAATCGATCAGGTGTTGAATGCCCGTGTGCAAATAAACGTCGTCAGGCACCTTATGGTGTCGGACGTGGTCAGGTGAAAGCCCTTCTTCGTTTTACCTGAATGAGCATGGACGTTGAGGTTCAACGGCCGGATACAGGCTCTGCACCCGCCCAAGAGGTGAGTTCTTGCTACGTTATTCGCTCTCATTGCAGGTGAGCTCAAGACCCGCTCTATTATACTGGGCATAGTTGCGTATACAAACGCCGAGGAGCACAAATTTTCATCATGCGGGGAGTGGCAATAACCTTGAATAAAGATAATATGTCCCGATCGAATCATGGCAGTCCAGAATAAAGACATGTTCCCACTTTGTTTCAAATATGACACGCGCCACCTAGAGAGAGAAAGAGAAAACAATGCAAAGAAAGGCAGGGAGGTTAACCAAAGGTAGTTCCGCTAGGCTACCCTGCACGGAGGGAAGGGTTAAGGGGGATAAATAGAGAAAGAGAGTGGGCGGAGGAGGTAGAGAGAAAGAGAGACGAGCACTAACAAAGTGCGTACACTATAGAGCGGTAGCGGGCGGCGTTCTTAAAGTCTATCGTGAAGCCCCGCAGACCGCAGGGACCTTAATAACGCGAGTACGGCCTTCAACGCGGATGTTCTTTCGGAGCATTGACCTAAAGCTCTGAGTTCCGACAGTGGGCGATTGTCCAGCTAGTACATTACTCTGCACATATCACTTGTCGCTGGGCACTATATCGCGGACAGGCACAGATAATATGTGTGAGCCTCTCATCGCTGTTGCTTGCGTCGCACTTGGGGCTGTTGGCCATTCCAATAAGGAAAGCCTATGAGTTCGTAAAGGCAACGCCTAGCCATTTCTTGCTCCGTGGCCTAGCCACAGCCTGTACAGCATGGTCTGTTCACATCGTGGTAACTCTGACGGGAGGTGTATCCGTAAGCCGGAGACAACGAACGCAAACGACACATGGCGAAATGTTTACATTTTGAGGTAGTACACAAATTCATTGTTATGTAGACACGTCTGCGGAAAGAGGCACAGAGTCGCCTCGTTCAATGTGAAAGCCGCTATTGGCGCCTTTAGCTCAGTGGGAAAGATCAACAGGAGATCTGGGCACCACTGAACAAGACGCGAGGGGAAAACTGACTTTGGTGCCTATATTACAATATTATTATTACTGTATTATTACTGTATTACTATACTATACTATAATATTACTATATATTATTATATATTAATATTAAGAGTGTTTGGATGTTCCTTATTGTCTAGTCGTATTCTGAATTAGATTCGTTATTTCACCGCAATGGCTTTTCAAAAGCAACAGAAACGGAAAAAAAGGCAGCTCTATTACAGTGAATGCAATTTGTATGTTTCCAGCCTAGCCTGGGTCTCCAAGCTACTTTTCTTGCCCTATTTCTTACTGTAGATTATCATCATCATCATCAGCCTGGTTACGCCCACTGCAGGGCAAAGGCCTCTCCCATACTTCTCCAACAACCCCGGTCATGTACTAATTGTGGCCATGCCGTCCCTGCAAACTTCTTAATCTCATCCGCCCACCTAACTTTCTGCCGCCCCCTGCTACGCTTCCCTTCCCTTGGGATCCAGTCCGTAACCCTTAATGACCATCGGTTATCTTCCCTCCTCATTACATGTCCTGCCCATGCCCATTTCTTTTTCTTGATTTCAACTAAGATGTCATTAACTCGCGTTTGTTCCCTCACCCAATCTGCTCTTTTCTTATCCCTTAACGTTACACCTATCATTCTTCTTTCCATAGCTCGTTGTGTCGTCCTCAATTTGAGTAGAACCCTTTTAGTAAGCCTCCAGGTTTCTGCCCCGTAGGTGAGTACTGGTAAGACACAGCTATTATATACTTTTCTCTTGAGGGATAATGGCAACCTGCTGTTCATGATTTGGGAATGCCTGCCAAACGCACCCCAGCCCATTCTTATTCTTCTGATTATTTCCGTCTCATGATCCGGATCCGCCGTCACTACCTGCCCTAAGTAGATGTATTCCCTTACGACTTCCAGTGCCTCGCTGCCTATTGTAAATTGCTGTTCTCTCCCGAGACTGTTAAGCATTACTTTAGTTTTCTGCAGATTAATTTTTAGACCCACTCTTCTGCTTTGCCTCTCCAGGTCAGTGAGCATGCATTGCAATTGGTCCCCTGAGTTACTAAGCAAGGCAATATCATCAGGGAATCGCAAGTTACTAAGGTATTCTCCATTAACTTTTATCCCCAATTCTTCCCAATCCAGGTCTCTGAATACCTCCTGTAAACACGCTGTGAATAGCATTGGAGATATCGTATCTCCCTGCCTGACGCCTTTCTTTATTGGGATTTTTTTGCTTGCTTTATGGAGGACTACGGTGGCTGTGGAGCCGCTATAGATATCTTCCAGTATTTTTATTTTACTGTAGATTGTAGCGCTATGCGAATAAATGAAACTTTCGAATAACGAATCGAATAGTGTCTTATTCGATTCGGTCTTTTATCGCTATTAGTGAATTCAATTACTTATGGAATTCTTTTCGAATATTTAGAAATGTCAAATGCGCCTAGATAAAAACTAAAAGTGAAGCAAAAGGACGGCAAATTGTCACCGACGCAGATATGGTACGGGGGACGTTCCAAAAGTTTTTTAATATATGCTATGACTTTGTTATATTCGCTATTTTAGAAATAATGTCGTCAACGCCACGGGATGTGATTAGCTTGAGGTTATTTATCGAGCATCCGACATTTTCAAGTGTTATTTCTATAGGTTACATGTATTGGTAGTGTTGCAAATGGGTCGCAAGCCCCAAGGGTAGCGTTGGCCTGGCGGCCTGGGGCACAGCTGGAAGAATCCCAAGGTCCTGGCAAAGGATGAGTCGACTGCTAACAGAACAACTTGTTTATTCTAGCATCGCAAAATAGCGGCCGGTCAGGTCCACCGAAGTGGAGAAACGGGAGACCACGTTACTCGACTGAATAAATCGAAGCTTCTCGCTGCATTGACTATCTCAACTGAGCTGAGTTCTTTAAGCGGCACTGCTTCAGGGAACTTTGTCGCTGGGCAGATCACAGTCAAAATGTGTCTGTACCCCGTGGTTGTTACCGGCAGAGAACCCACTGTATCAATAACGGGCCGTCTAAAAGGCTCCGTAATGATAGGTACCAACTTCAACGGCGCCCTCGATTTGTCCCCTGGTTTGCCCATCCGCTGACAGGTGTCACATGTCCTCACAAAGTGTTCTGCGTCACGAAAACACCCTGGCCAATAGTACTCTTGCAAGAGACGGTCCTTAGTCTTCTTAACTCCTAGGTGTCCGTACCACGAACCTCCATGCGACAAGCGCAACAGATCCTGACGGTAGCACTGAGGCACGATCAGCTGATCGAACTCCACTCCCCTGCGGTCTAGATACTTCCGGTACATGACCCCACTTCTTTCCACAAAACGAGCATTTTTCTTGGCGATACCTTCCTTGTCATTGCAGCGCATGTTTTCTAGGCTGCTATCCTTTTTTTGCTCGGCTATCAAAGCCGACTGGCTGACTTTTAGCAACCTATTAAGTCCATCTGACGTAGGCGCGATGAGCAAATCTGCAGATAGCTCTTCTAACTTTCCCGTGTCGGGCATTTCCTCTCCAGTATCTGGTGCCTTCAACGCTACAGGCTCAATTTTATTCAGTTCGGGCGTGCTCTGAATATCAGCTTGCTGGGCCTCCGTCCCTTTCTCATTGTTCGACAGCATCGGCCCTGCAACTACCGCCTTTGCAGCGAGCTCCCGAACCTTCGATCTGCTTAAGGCCTGAACGCTAGCCTCACCAAACAAAAGCCCCTTCTCGCGCAGGAGGTGATCGGACCTGTTCGAAAATAGGTACGGGTACTGGGGGGGGGGGGGGCAGCATAGATGACACTGCGGCCTGCGTCTCAAGTGCTCCGAAAGGTCCTTCAATAAGCACTTTTGCTACGGGCAGACACACGCTATGAGTTTCCACGGCTTGCTTGATCCATGCGCACTCGCCCGTGAACATATCGGGTTCTACGTAAGAGGGGTGAACTACATTCATTGTAGCTGCGGAATCACGAAGCACTCGGCACTCTTTCCCGTTGACGAGGAGGTCTCGCATGTAAGGCTCGAGAAGCTTCATGTTCTCGTCAGTGCTGCATAATGACAAACACACGACTTTTGTTTTTGTTTGTGAACACTGCGCCGAAAAGTGACCCGGTTTCTGGCACGTATAAGACACGCGCTCTTGCCTCGTCTCGAACCGCTTTCTGCGTTCGGCTTCGGTTGCCGCCGTCTCCTTACGTTCGGTCGGACTGCTTTCACTCGCATTCGCACTACGTGTGTCCCCCCTCGCTCTCATGGGTGTGAACTTCGGCCTCTCAAACTTGGAGCCAAATTCACCCTTTTGACCGTCCTTAGCTCCGCGAGCCCGACGCGTCACAAGCTCCTCGGCTAGCTCGGCGGCTTCAGCCGCCGTACTAACGTCTAGCCTATCCAAGACCCAGTACCGCACGTTCTCAGGTAACCAACTATAAAACTGTTCCAGCCCGAAACACTGCAGAACTTTCTCGTGGTCACCAAGCGCTCTCTCTTTTTTGAGCCACTCCTGCATGTTTGACATAAGCCTGTAGGCAAACTCTGTATATGACTCACTCCTGCCTTTCTCATTTTCCTGAAACTTCCGACGGAACGCCTCCGCTGACAGCCTGTACTTCTTTAGCAGACTCGATTTCACTTGGTCGAAATCCTCTGCCTCCTCTCTCTTCAAGCGAGCGACTATGTCGGCCGCATCGCCGGGTAACAAAAGTGAGCAAGCGCTGTGGCCATGTTTCCCGACAGAACCCCTGCTTCTCGCACGTTCGCTCAAAGTTAACCAGGAACAAATCAATGTCCTCTCCAAGCTTAAACGGCCGCATCAGGTCAGTCATTTGAACGATACTCGTTCTCCTGAACCGTGTGCCTGACTTCTATTATGAGCGCGTTCCATCTCTACCTCGAGACGCTTCATTTCCAAAGCGTATTGACGGTCGCGCTGCTCTTTCTCTTTTTGCTCTTTACGTTCGCGCTCCTCTTTCTCTTTTTGCCGTCTCCCTCCCCTCAATGGTCTCAAGGCATTCCGACAGCTCGTCATCCTCAGCTTCTAACTCAAGAATAGCCCTTAGCAGTTCTGGTTTTCTGAGTTCGTCTGAGACATCCAGACCCAACTCTCTTGCAAGCTCCAGCAATTTCGGTTTGCGCAACGACTTCCAATCCATGGCTGCTCTGAATGCTGCTTTCTTTACTGCCTACTATTGTCTTGCCGCAAACTAACCCGGCAGCAACGACAACCACAAATACCGGCTCTGTTTCTGACACTAACAAAAGCCTGGCAAAACTCAGAAGAAGAAAGTCCCGCACTCACCAAACCTCGCAGCCAAGAATTCAGCGCAGTCGTTCCGCTGCAGGCAACCAGTCATCACACAGGGCTCGTTGCACTGCTCCCGGATTGTCGTTGTGCTGCTCAGCATAGAGTCGACCGCATATCTTCGCTGCTGGCCTCCGTTGTCGCGATCTCACCGCTGGCAACCAGTTGTTGCAAATGGGTCGCAAGCCCCAAGGGTAGCGTTGGCCTGGCGGCCTGGGGCACAGCTGGAAGCATCCGAAGATCCTGGCAAAGGATGAGTCGACTGCTAACAGAACAACTTGCTTATTCTAGCTTCGCAAAAGAGCGGCCGGTCAGGTCGACCGAAGTGGAGAAGCGGGAGACCACGTTACTCGACTGAATAAATCGAAGCTTCTCTCTTGGCGTCCGGGGGCAGCTGCTTTTATACTTTCGGAGTCGAGGGCAAGAAGGAACGGCTCGGAAGAGGCGCACGTGACGGCGGCGCACGGACACGTTGTGACAAGTATCCGCCGGGCCGGTGCCGCTCGGACCTCCTCGCTTCACAGTTGGGGAGCTCCTCTCCCCGGCTGCCGCGCTTTGACAAGCGTGGGCACCAACATGCACACACACACACACACGCGAAGACACTTGGCATTGAGACATGCCTGGACGCGCTTAGCAGGAGGTGTTGGGGCAGTGCTGAACTGGCCAAAATGTCCGCCGCTGTGAACGAAGCTTCGGCGTCCGTTGCATCCGCGCCGGCTATACCGCACGTCGGAGGCGAAATGTAACAGTAGTTTCGATACATCCGGCAGATAAGGCTGACCTTTTGTGGTGAATATTGAAGAAAAATAAGTATTGAAAGCAGACGCGCACTGAGTACCTGAGAGGGTAGTGTTGTTATTGCAGTGGCTGACTATAGTGAAAAATGGAGAGCCAGCTATTATAGACAGTTACGATCAGTTTTAAACACAAGATCACTATAGTTGTAAAAAAATGAACTGCGCTGATAGCTACTGTACAATTTTAGAGCCACGTTGCAAACAAGCTTTCCACGAACGACAGGCTACTTTGTGAGCAGCTTTCCAGAAACGCTAAATAAGTGGTTGTTGAGAAAACACCAGACGCTATAGAAAAAAAATACAGAAAGGTGTGGAAAGTATCTGCATACAGTAGATAAATAACTTACCCTCTACATGGCAAACATCACTGGTGGTAGCTTAAAAGATAATACTGCTCCATGAATGGACTGCAAGAAACACTCATTGACAGACCAGAAACAAAAATAACCGGTGGGCATGTAATGGATAAGAAGAGGAACTGAAGGGCCCGATTTTTGTTAGTCAAAATCATACGAAGCCAAAAGTCAATGAAGAAAACAGGAGCATAGGGAAAATGATTTAATGTTTGACTAAAGCTAAAAATTTATAAGCTAAAGCTAAGTGAAAGTGGAGCAAGAAGAAAGTTGCTGCCGGTGGAAGCTGAACCAATGACCCCTGCATCGCGGGCGTGTTGCACTCGCCCATTCTGCGACGGCGACAGCCACGTCCGCATTGTAGGGTACTTATGGTATGTTCAGGATCTAGCCCAAGGAGTGTTAGCCAGCACAGCACTTACACTGCGAAACCGAAAACAATGCATGCAATACCGATTTTGTTTGTGCATTCCTTCGAAAACTATTGTCGTTGCACTCCTGGTAATTTGCGAGGCTGCGTTAAGCAGAACAGTAATCCTGACTTTAAGAGTCGCTTGTTGCGAAACATTTGGTTAATTCCAATATTCAAAAATACCCAATGGATCATTTTTTAATACGAATCGATTACGCACTAAATATTCACATTCGTATTCGCAACTTCGAATATTTGGCCACCTGTAATAGCTTTTTTTTTCCTACGATAAGACACCACGAACGGCTGATCGTCGGATTTTATTTTTTTGTGCATGCTGCTAATTTTACCTGGACGACATTGGATTGACAATTACTGTATGTATGTATGTATGCATGTATGTATGTATGTATGTATGTATGTATGTATGTATGTATGTATGTATGTATGTATGTATGTATGTATGTATGTATGTATGTATGTATGTATGTATGTATGTATGTATGTATGTATGTATGTATCGTGGACTCCCTCTCTGAAGCGGCTTGAAATTCGGCGATAAAGCCATTTTTCAGAAGAAAAAAAAAGAAGTGTGGTGCGTAAAAATTTAATGCTCCTTTTTGTTACATGTATGCAGGTTGGCTGTGCCTGGAGAAGAATTTTCGAGCTGCACCAAGAAGCAAGAATCTCGACGCCAGTGTTATGGAATTCTAGCAGGAGCGTCGCAAACACACATGAATTGCTTGTGACGACGCCACGAATATCTGAGCACGGTCGGTGAAGGCAGAGCTGCAACGTCTCGGAAAACTGCCGTTTTGAACACTTTCGCCTACAGGCAAGCGACTGAGGAGGCGCAGCGGCCTCTGCTGGTGCTTACGGAAGCAAATAGTACCACGTGATGACTTTGCTATCATTCTGTGCAGTGCTGGCCATTTGAAGTCTGTGTCGGTGTGTGGGAAGTGTGAAGCCCGTTGCAACAAAGTTTATGCGGAGTTCCTGTTGCTGAGCCTTTCCTCGTCGTCGAAGAAGCTGTCTGATGAAGTATAACTTTGAATGAGCTTCCGTGCCACGCTGGGATAGGCCGGATGCCTACCGAAGAGCGTTGGGGGAGCTACGCCAGGACTGTGGAAGTACGCGCATGCTGAACTCTGTGTACAGGTGCAACAAGATGACAAACTAAGACACGCCACACACGGTGCAGCTTTGTGTAGTTGTCTCGAACAGTAGAGGAGGGTCGTGTGAAGTTGGCAGGAATATACGCATGTGGCGCTCAAGACAGCAATAGGGAGCGGCCGCCTTGATGAGCCGTAATGAGACCTCAGAGACGGATGCTTTATTGGGACCTATGAAGGTACGACGGCAAGTGAGATTCTAATGTTCGCTGTGAACCAAGGGTTAGAGAACTCGCTGCAGGATGGGCACGGGAAGACGACGATTGTCGGAGCGTTGACAGTATAGCAGCGGGCCTACTTGAGGACTTTTCTGATCCACCGCGCCTAAACTACATGAGACCAGCAACTGCCGTCTCTGCTTGCCGGACTCGGAAATGTGACAGGTTGCGGGCGGCCCTGTAAGACAGCGGCGGAGAGGCGCCGGAGTGAATGGCCACTGTTGTAGGAGAGGGCGGGTACATTAGTGTTCCTGTATATGCTATACAGGAACGCTAGGGTAGATAGGTGTTGCGCGCCACTTCAGTCCTGCGCAGAAGAGCGGTCGTTGTGATTTCAGCAGTTTCTGACGCGAATGAAGGTGCAATCGTTGGGAGAAGAGGTTGGCGAAAGTAGCCACTGCGGAGCGGCGATATTGCAGCAGGAGGTGCTGTAGTTGGCGAATACGCCGACAGCGAGCGCGCTGAGAGTGGCAATGCGAAAATCGCCCGGAGAAGAGTGTTAAAAAATCGCCCGGAGCTGATGCAATCCCGAATGCGTTTCTCTCCGGCTGCGCCGAATGGTGTTCAAAGTATTTAACCTTAATATTCGAGAAATACTGTCACGCGCGGAAACTCCAACCGACAGGAAGTACGCGAAAGTCATCCCCATACCAAAAACAATAAATCCGTCTCCTCACATGATACAGGCCAATATTTTTACTATGCACATGCGCAAAAACCCTCGAACACATGATTTTCAAACACATTTCTGCCTTTCTTAGCGATAACGTAATAATTAAGCAGTCAGCATATTTTAACACTGCTGTAAAAGAATTCTTTCTTTTCGACCTAAACTGATTAGTCTTTAACAAAAGTTATAATGATGTCAACAACTGGATACAGCGTTGCTGCTACGCTTTTTTGTTGTTTCTACGTACGTATGTGTTTATGGATGTATAGTAACGTAAGTGTCAATGCCGGTGTACGCTTGTTCTTACTCGGCACACCGTGCATCAAATGTATATATAGCATATCAGTGTACATTCTTGCTGCGTTGAGTAAATAATAATTACATGTTACCGTTATAAAAACGGCTAAAGTCACAAATGTTCGACAAATTCTTTTTGTGTAACCGTTTCATGTATTCTTATCGCAAGCATGTATGTGTGCAGGCTGTCGTGGGATGGAGGCCATGGGTCTTGTCTCGGATACGTGCTGCCTCACTGCTGGTGTGGGGCTCCTGTAGTGGGTGATACTTAGCAGTTTGCACAGAAACTAAGCCTTTTCGCTTCTGGGTGCCGATGGCTGTGTCGTCGGCATGCGGGGAATGGCGCGCGCCCGAGCCGGCGGGGGCCGATGCTTTCTCCCTCCTGCGGTGCTCTGCACCTTAGTTTACTGGTTTTTGTTTGGCTGCATTTCCTTCTTTTTTTCCTGTTTTTGTTTTGTTTGTTTCATACAAAACAAGAAATGATTGTGCTCGTGTCTGAATGGTTTACTTTTCTTTGTATAACTGCATGGATCAATAACTAGCCTATGGCTAAAGATCCAGACATTGTCGTATACCAGTGTTGATTATTTGAATAAAATTACTGTTGAATTGAAAAAAAAAAATTGGTGCGAGACAACATGGTTTCCGGCGAGGTTTTTCTACGGTAACTCAGCTCGTAGAAACAGTTCAGAACTTAGCGACAGCTTTACATAGACAAGGCCACACAGACTTAATATTTCTCGATTTTGCATTTCTCGAAGCATTTGACCGCGTCTCTCACTCCAAACTACTTCTTAAACTAAAACCCATTTTAAAGAACGACGCCTTAGTTAACTGGATTAAAGCATACCTTTCATTACAGAAACAAAGTGTTCAGGTCAACGATGCAGCTTCGACACCCGCAACTGTAGACTCAGGCATTCCACAGGGATCAGGGATTCCTGTGGAATGCTGAGTCTACAGACACAGGATCCCTGTGGCTACAGGCACAGGGATCAGGGATCATCATTTAGGGCCGCTCCTCTTTCTTATCTTTATCAAGGACGTCATCAGTGACAGACGCGGCAAGATAACGCTTTTTCGCATGACTGCATTTTTTACAACAAAATACGAAATTCAAATGATCAGGAAGCTTTAAACACCGCGCTGTCTACAATACAAACATGGTGCTAGAAATGGCAGATGAGTATTAACCTCAGAAAGACTGCCGCAATGACCATTACTCGCAAAAAGAATTCCTTAACCCCTACTTATATCATTAAAAACCTGTCTTTATCAGTCGTGTCTACGTACAAATACCTGGGAGTAGTAATAATATCAGATCTTTGGTGGAATGAACATGTAACATACATTTATAATAAAGCAATGAAATAAACTAGGTTTTTTAAGGCGATCAATAGGAAACGCTCCACCTGAAATAAAACTTTAGCATATAAAACATTCATCCGACCCATTGCAGAATACGCTGCCATTGTTTTGGATCCGCACACACCAACCAACATCACTAAAGTGAGAAAGTCCAAAGAAAATCAGCCAGGTTTATTTTCAATTCGTACAGCTGGCGCACATCCTCGTTATCTCTTCTAGAAGCTGCAGAACTGGAAAACCTTGCAATAGGGCGTTACCGGAACAGAATGAAATTTTTCTTCTTACTCTATAACAGTCAATGAGGAATAGATTAAACATTATATATTCTACCGGCTAGCCACCGCTGCACGCGCTCTTGACCCAACAAGAAGGTTAGAGACTTTTCCTGCAGGACCAACGCATTTAAAAATTCTTTTTTCCCGCGCACGATTTCCGAATGGAACGCACTACCTGCCACAACTGTCGACTGTCCAACGGTTTCATCCTTTCTTTATGCACTTTGTGAATAAACCATAGCGTTCATCCCTCGTTTTTACCAGTCAAATCATGATTGTGAAAAGGTTTCGCTTATGTTGTTTGTTATGCAGATTCTTGTTCAGTGTCTGTTATCTTGTTTGATCGTATTTCATACTTGTTTTTGTTTTGTTTTGCTTCAAATGCCTACTCCTGCCTAAGGCCTGGTAACAAGGCTGGCAGTACTAGTGAAATAAATAATAAAAATAAAAATAGGGAGCGCTTTACTATGCGCAGTCTCAACGGGCCTATCAGCAGATTTGGGCATTGGAAGCAGACAAGCGCAGTGCGCACGTCGCACGCTGTCTGCAATACATCGAACCGCGGCACGGCGCGAGAACAGTTGAAATTTCGAACGAAACCAATGTTGACAGCTAGGCCTGTAAGCGTGGATGCATTGATACAAACCGCGCGATAACACGGGGAAAGAAGGAGACAGATGGGCGCTGACTTACAACTGAGTTTACTGAGTCCATCAGCATCAATCTATGTTTCGTTGTGTCCCAAGGCTAGACGTACTACTTTTGAAGGCACCTATAATGACGCGTGGCTTCGATAAGACATCCAATGCAAAGCGCGCAAAACCGCCACTGTAAGAGCGCCGTGCAGCAAAAAGACGAAGACAGCTAAAGAATGGAGGCAGCAATCGGTGGAGGTAACATGACAAGGTCCTTCGGATTTGGTGCGGGGGAAGGCAAGGAAAAAACGTCGCTTGCGGATGCTAGTTTTGGCAGTGGGCATCTGTCGGCGAATTGGGTAAAGGATGCTCAGTATGGTAGCCATAAATTCAAGAAATTATTCTCTCTCTCTCTGCGTGGGTCTCTGCTGGCAATGAAGCTCGCTTCAGGGCATCATAACTACGTGGCACTTTAATTACTCCCGTATCTCCTCGACAAACACAGCGAATTGAAAATTTAGTGAGGTAAAGTGCTTTCTTGACGGCGCTTTACAACCAGTGTATTAGAAGATGAAATTTTTATGGTAGCACGAAGGGAAGTGCCTTACTGTTTGAGGTCCCAGCTGCATGGCAAGAAAAAAAAAAACGTGCCGGAGCTAACATTCGCAACAGGATGAGACATGCGTGCGCAGCAGCGAAAATTCAAAGACAACTCGACACATGCTAATGCAATGCGAGGTTCTTCACCCAGCAAGGCCGGTAGGGATCGTCCGGCTTCCAGGTATTTAAATTAGATGGAAGCATTAAGCGGTCAACTGTCGACATAGGAGATTTTTAGAGTATAGGATTAAAAAAAAGGGAAGAGATTGACAGGACTGAATCCGTTGCAGGTATAGGTGTAGAAATACAGGTTTTAAGGAAGACAGGAAAGATTAGGGAGACATCTACATAACGCTAGCTAGGCTGTTGAATAATTTATATATTACTCACTTAGATAATCAGGCTATGTGACTATTCGTCGCCCCACCATTTCGAAGGATATCCGAATAAATCAGCGTCGTCCACATCGTAACCAAAAATTTTGATTGGACCTGGCGAGGGAATCATTCAATATTAATGCAGGTTGGCTGAGTTCCTATAGCCGTCTTCCTAGAGGAAGCTTTCTTACGGTGAGCGAATGGCTTCCAACGGCGACAATTCTGTCCGGGCCGTCATTCAATTCGTTTCCGATGACTGTGCAGCGATCATTTTGCCAGGAAGGAGTAGGGCAATAAAAGTTGACTTGTTCTGTTGCAGTGTCAGATCAGTGCCTCTCTACTTTAGTACGGGGGTGTGCGAATAATCAAAATTTACGATTCGTATTCGATTTGAGAATTTACTATTCCAAGCTGTCAAATATTCTTTTTCGGACTGCGAACTGTTGAATTCATGGTAACAAATAAAACTCATTGCTAATACGAAGAAAGGAAGTTGCACGGAAAAAGCGCTGTCATACAAACGGAATTTTATTCGTGTCTACCGAGAACTGTTTATACACATACAGAAGAACTTAAAAAGAACGAAAAGGAAGAGCAAACCACAATCAAGCGATATGACAAGCAGAGAGAAAGAGAGAATAAACATATTTATTATGTAACACATGTGATTACACGGTATCATGCAAAGTTAGTGATCTTTGGCTGAAGCATGCGAAAGCATATGTTCATGTGTAATGCGGTCTCTCCTCTTATATAAAAATGTGCGCCTGCTAAACTACGGTGTGTAGCGGCACTTAATAAAGTCTGAAGCCGCATTAGAAGTTCTTTTAACCCTTTCCGTGCCACTGACATACCGGCACGTTTTGCACTGTCTCTGCTTGGACGTGCGCACAAACATGAAGGTGGGGAGCTCCGAGGTAGTTGCGGCACCTCTTGTATATTTCTATAAGCATATTTTCTCATTCATAGCCTCCGAGGTTTGGTATTTCGTACACTACTCCAGCAAAGTGGAATGACGTAGTACACCGGTCGGTTTCAAGACGTGCTTGTAAGCTAAAGAGGAAATGTTGTGTAGCCAGTGGATCGAGGCAAATAACATATTTCCACTTTGCCCTACGTTCTTAAGACCATGGGCCGATGTGAGGTCGTGACATGTTCACTATCAGGACGCACAAAGTTTAGCGACCATTCCGCGTTACTGTATCAGAAAAGGCCACTTGGCAGCCATGTGGAGCCAAGATATATCTACAAAAGAACCAGGCTACCCTGAATGCTGGCGACCCTTTTCATATCAAACATTCCGAGCATATTGTGAACTATTTTACGATCCACTGCACGGTCGCTTATTCCGCCTTTGTCATCGATGTCGTCCACCTTAATATTCACTCCCGCAGCTGTGGAATTATTTAAAAACATGAAAGAGTACACCATACAGGTAAACCACGGAAAGATTTTTGTAGGCAAATGCGGCATTTCGGTGCATGCTTTCAATGAGCTATTTCCTTTATATTTAAAATCAACGACCGCATATCGGGGAGGCAACGTTCATCTACACAAAGCGCAAGTGTGCAGCAGGCCGAGAATGCGAAAATTAGCCATACTCTAAAAAAAAAGTCAGTGGTATGACGCACCGCATTTTTGGGTACGTACGCGGATCATTACTTGATGAATAATGCAGAACTTTCGAAAGGTGGCAAAATTACTTTAGACAATGTTACGCTAGAGAGAAAAGACCTTCAGCTCACTCATGAACTGCACTTATTAGACATCTGTCTCAAGTTTCGCCGCGATCACGTTTAATGATGCCTATATTCCAAGATCCGGAATACCTATCCTTCCATTCAGTTAAGGCCATTCAAAATGACCGTAAGAGGAATTGCTCTTTTGTGCGTTATACGTTCGCTAGTGAAATATTGTGTAGGTCACATCGAGTACAGCATTTCGGCGCAGTGGACGCGCTGGAGAAAGGCAGGATTTCATGAAGGAGTTAATGGCGTGGTGCGCGAAAGTTGCATTAACAAATAAAAGGAAATATCCTTCAGCGATACATGCTAATAATACAGCTGATACACCAAAGAATTGAGTACTAAATGTCAAGCCACCACGATAACGAAGCCGCTTCGTATCACGCGTCGCAGCACTACGGCGACTGTAAATACGGCCGACCTCCAACTCTTAAGGCCCTAGAGGATACGGAATTATTGGTCTTCAAAAGACGCGCACATCTTTTGTTTTTGTTTCTATTCGGATCATATACAGACAGACAAGCTAACTTGTAGTGTAATCATTCACGTTTCAAAGCCCATTCGCGCCCAGGTCGCGTGTACAGTGTAATACATGACACGCTGCCCCACGAGAAGCGTGTACGATACAGCGAGCTTCGCTATACAAGTACGCGGATTATGCACTAGCTAACTAATATTGCACTAACTGTGGGATTCGGTGCAAGCGAAGATTTCGTGAGGCAGTAAGGCAAAATTGGCCCCCTACGGTCGTTGCCTGCTGTTTTTATAAACAAAGCTTATTGCTAATGCTACTACTACCACAAGAGAGACGCTACGTATTTCAGTGACGAGCGCGTCCTTCAGCCATCATGGTGAACCTTGCAGAGAAACCAGAACTTGCATTCAGCATTAAAAGGTCAGGAATCATAAAAGACCGCGGGCGCGATTGATCGAAACGTGTCCCGTAACTGATATCTTCATCCACGGCCATACTGGACTCTGTCCCGCGGAGGTCCAGTGGAGCCGTGCTTCTTCGTCAGGTAGAAGAGGCACGCGCTCACGTTTTGCGAGTAAATTGTTGCCAGGCGACGCGGGTTAACACGTCAAGCGTCTCAAAGGGCTTTCGTGGAATTTGGCAAGGCGGTTTTATTCTGCCGTTCCAGTCTTGCGTCAAAGCCTTCATAAATTTGCAGAAGGACAAAAAATTGGGGAGCCCGCAACACTTCCGGGGCCTACTACAAAAGCACTAAAGGAAACACATTGGGGGACTACAAGGGGGATTACAGTGGGAAACTATTATGATTCACTTTTGTTTCGTAATGTAGTTTCCCAAAGTATGCCCCTCAGGTGTTCCATTTAGTGCTTTTGCAGTAGCCCTCAGAAATGTCTCGGGATTGCATAGCACAAACTTTAAAGGCACTCTAAAGAGAAAAATGATTTCTTCTGCTTCAGTAAATTACCTTTCTACGACACCAAAAACACCACTCTTACCACGATAAGACGCCTGGCAAGCCAGAAAAAGCGCAAGAACGTAAGACGGGTGGCGACGCCTCCTGGAGGCTCCTACACCTGGTCGCTGTGACGTCATGGATCTTGATGGCATCTTCTAAGGCCTACTTAAGTATACAGCAGTGCAGATTGACTACATTGTGTTCTAAAAAACCCAAACATTAAACATGGCAAGTTTCGGGAACCTCTACACAGCCAACGCGGCCCAAATGCGAAAACATACTTTGGAATCGCTGACGTCATAGTGACGTAGCGACGTCGGGGTTTCGGCGCGAAATTCAAAACTGATACTTCAACCTTCATTTTCTCATCTAATAATCAAGCTAATATATTGAAATTACTGCCTGAAGAGTTCACAAACAGTGATTTATTTGTCTAAACTGATTTATTGTTTTACATTAGTGTTCCTTTGATAAAGGTCCTGCAGGACGCACGTGAATGCGCAGTGGGCGTCTCCTACGCAGGGACAGACTCCGTACCTGGCGGCCGCTGCGAGAGCCTGCTGGGCGGCCCATTGATGGTCTAGTAGGAGCGGGTTTCATAGGGTCTTCTCCCACTTGTCCGAGGAAGAGTCAGGCGGAGCGTTTCTACACTCCCAGAGCGCGTGTGCGATTGTCGCCGTGACCCGCAAGAGGGGCAGGCATCGTCGGGATAGACGTCTGGGTAGATCATGTGTAACGTGGCCGGGTTGGGATAGGTATGTGTTTGTAACAAGCGTAGCGTTAGCGCGTGCGGCCTGTTTATATTGGGGTGCGGGGCCGGAAAGAGACGTGGTCACAAGTAAAAGTATTTAGTGATTTCATCGTACGTTACTGGGACGTCCCTGTTCGCCTCCAACTCATAGAGACGCGGTTGCCCGGGGGTGACGGTGCGGTCGGTAAGCGCGCGCGCAGCGTCGTGCGCTGTCTCGTTGTGGTTGGGTGGGGCGCCCGGTATGCGACCCAGGTGGGCGGGAAACCAGATGACGGTGTGGTGCTTGAGCGTGCTCGGATCCATGCCGCGGAGGACGCGTAACGCCTAGTCTTTGATGGTCGATCATGCTTTGATGGCCGGTCTCGAGTCGCTGAATATTATCTTTCGCTTGTCGTCGAGCATTGCCAGGGCTATGGTCACTTGCTCCGCCACCTCGGGGTCACTTGTGAGTACCGTGGCGGCGTTTAGTGTCCACTGCGAGGACGAGACCGCTACCGCGGCGAAGGCTCGGTTGCATGGGTAGGCGGCGGCGTCCACGAAACCGACGTCGTCCACTTTCTTGGTTATGCGTTTGAGGGATGCGGTCGCCTGGGATAGGCGCCTGCCTCGCTTGTGTTCCGGATGTACAGGCGCCAACAAAAGTGGTATACTCCACGCAGCGGGAGCCGGAGCACCGGCTAACTGCATCGCAATGCCATCTATAGGCAGCATCTGGGATCGAGACAGCCAATGCATGCCCTTTATTATCTACAGGCATGTCGCTTGACTCGCGTCAATGTTTCGTGCTTCAGCTCGCCAAAATGCCGAGCGATACCGCTGCTCCGGCTCCCTCTGCGTGTAGTATACCACTTTTGTCGGCGCCTGTACGTTTCGCGGAATGGGTGCGATCGTCATCAGATCGCGGAGCTCGCGGGGAACCGGCGTAAACTCCGGTGGATCATGTGTGTTCTGTGGGAAGTAACCGAGATCGCGCAAGCTGTGACGGCCCGTCTTGGCTGTCGTCAGTAGTACCATCTGCGCCCTCTCCTGAGCCTCAGCGATCTCTTCGAGCGTATTGTGCATCCTGAGCTCGAGGAGTCGATACGTCGGTGTAGTGATCGGGAGCGTTGTCCGTCTTTGTCGTCAGCTTGTGGACCGTTTGGATGTTTGAACCATAAGGCAGCGCAGCCGAAGGGCCGAAATTTTTTGTCGAGAACATCCTGCCGCGACATGGTGCCCCAGAAATCCTCATCACCGACATAGTAACGGCTTTTACAGCAGAGCACACCCAAGCCATTCTGCAATACAGTCAGACAATTCAGAGGAGGACAACTGCCTACCATCCGCAAACGAATGGTCTCACGGAACGCCTGAACAGGACCCTCGCCGACATGCTAGCAATGTACGTCGACGTCGAGCACAAGATGTGGGACGCGGTCCTGCCGGATGTAACCTTCGGTTACAACATGGCGGTACACAAAACAACACAGATCACGCCATTCAGGTTGGTTTACGGCACGAACCCGACAACGACGCTCCACGCCATGCTGCCGAAAATCACTGACGAGGAGAATCTTGACGTCGCTACCTATCCCGGCGCGGCGAAGAAGCCCAACAGCTCGCCCGCCTACGGATCAAGAACAGGCAGCATACTGACAGCCGACAGTACTACCTCCGACGACGCTTCGTCCAGTACCAGCCCGGCGACCGTGTTTGGGTACAGACCCCGATACGCCGACGAGCACTGGGTGAGAAACTGGTGCGACGCTATGTCGGACCCTACAAGGTCATCCGACGTTTTTGCGCACTATAATATGAGGTTGTGCCAGACGGCATTTCGCATTCACAGCGGCGCCGAGCACAATCTGAAGTGGTCCATGTGGTGCGTCTTAAACCCTTTTACGGACGCTGACGAACTTTCCTTATTTTGTTGTTTTCTTTGCTACAAGTGCTTCTTTATTGCTTTCGTTTGTTTGCAGCATCCTGACGATGCTTTTTAAGAGAGGGGTATTGACATGTGTACTTGTCTTTATCGGGCGACACGTTTGACAGTCTAAGAAATGTTATCGCACAGCGCAGGACGCGCCTGCATGTATCGGAAGGTTCTGGAATGCTATTGTTGGCTCCATGCGCAGTCTGTGACCGAACCTTGTGTAATCTGATTGCATGCGTGCGCGACGCGAATAAAGTAGAACTTTGCGGAAGACACGCGTGTCCCAGCGATTGCCCTGGGACATTCGACGACTGATGTATAAAACCCGACGCGCTTGACCAGCTTATCAGATCTTCGACGATCGCCGACCGTGTTCGCCGCTATCGTTATGCTATAAGTGTAGCCTGTTCTTTTGGGCGCAGGTTTGCCCAATAAAAGTTAGCTTTGAATTTCACAGTAGTGCTACTATGTTCTTCAACGTCAACACAACGTGACATTATTCATATTAGATTCTGGTGGAGGTGCTGCGGTTTTCCCCCAACCTGGAATTGCGCAGCCTAACTCTGGTATCCGTCATGCCTGGCGGCCCCAGCCCGACATCGCCACCGGTTACTCCAGCCATCGCAAGTGCCGGTGCCCGGCGTCAGCGGGATCCTGATATCTTCAGCGGCACCGATGAGAAAGACGTTGAAGGTTGGATAGAATCGTATGAACGCGCCAGCAACACCAAAAAATGGGACGATCGCATTAAGCTCGGCAACGCGATATTCTATTTATCGGGCGTCGCCAAGCTGTGGTTCAAAAACCACAAAGCCGATCTCCGCATGTGGGCTAGCTTCAAAACAGGCATCGCACAAGTTTCAGCCGTCCTGGCGTCCGCAATCTTCGCGCTGAACAACGCCTACGAAGCTGTTCCCTACCCGCCGTGGTTGCTCAGTGGCTATGGTGGTGGGCTGCTGAGCACGAGGTCGCGGGATCGAATCCCGGCCACGGCGGCCGCATTTCGATGGGGGCGAAATGCGAAAACACCCGTGTGCTTAGATTTAGGTGCACGTTAAAGAACCCCAGGTGGTCAAAATTTCCGGGGTCCTCCACTACGGCGTGCCTCATAATGAGAAAGTGGTTTTGGCACGTAAAACCCCAAATATTATTATTATTATATTAAGCTGTTCCCAACAAAGTGGTGAAACGCTCACCAGCTACATACAGGACACCGTCGACCTCTGCCGGCTTGTCAACTGGACGATGGCGAAAGCGAACAAGGTACGTCACAACATGAAGGGCATTTCCGACGATGCCTTTCATATGCTGCTGTCCAAAACCCCAGGCACTGTTGCTCAGGTCATTAAGCTTTGCCAGAGTTTCGCCGAGCTCTGCAGACACCGTCTGCACACCCGGCGCCCCGCCTGCGTCCGAAGAAACCATCGTGAGCATGACCACGACTCCTGAGATGGACTGCCTGCTTTGCCAAATAAGAGTTCGTCCGCGCTGAGCTCGCCCTTCAGCTTTCGCTGCTGTCCTCAGCCACGCCACCACCTTCGCCTTTGCCGGCCAACCTTCGCCAGGTCATCCACGAGCAAGTGTGCGCCGCTCTCCCTTCTGCCCGCGAAACTCCGCCGATGCCGACTCCCATTGCTTTTCCCGAGGCTACTGCACCTCTCAGCTGCGCCGAGGCTCTCGCGCGGCCACCACCTCCGAACTTTGCGCCATTCCCATCAGTCGTGCCACTGCGTCCAGCTCCTCACTTCGTTCAGCTGTGGTACCCACACAGCAGTAGACAATGGCGCCCTCCTGACAACCGGCCAATATGTTTTGCCTGTGGTCTACCTGGTCACGTTCCACAATTTTGTCGTCGCCGCGCACCGTCCTACCGCAGTAGCTTCGCCGCCGCAACATACGTTTCCCCATACCCGTCATCCTTCGCCTCTAAGAACCCTGGCCAGATGTCTTCCTACTTCGGACCACCACCCTCTTGTTGGCCGCAATTCGCCATCGCCTCGACGCCGCTCGCTTTCGCCGAGGCGTCGTCGTCCTTCTTCGCCGGAAGGAGAAAAATAATCGTCGCAGTTCCAGAGGCAAGAACTGCGTCACCCACGAACAGACCAAGGCCTCTCCTTCCTCCAACTAAAGTTATTGACGTATATGTGGACGGCGTCACTGCACTCGCCCTCGTTGACACTGGTGCCACTGTTTACGTTATTACTAGCACACTTCGCTGTTCGCTCCGAAGTGTTACGACGCCACTGTCCAACGTGTCACTTCGAACTGCCAGCGCAGAACGCATCACGCATGCAGCTGCATATACAGCTCGCGTTGTGATCAAAGGCCTCCTCTACGCCGTCGAATTTTTGGTGCTGTGTTCTTGTTCCGATGATCTTATTTTGGGCTGGGAATTGCTTTCCGCAAATAAGGCCGTCATCGACTGTTCTCGTGCTGAAGTGGAATTTCAAACGCTGTGTAATGCCCCACTCCTTGACGCTTGTGAACCTGAAGATTTTGTTGCCGAAGACATTACAATTCAACTGCACTCATCTGCTCTTGCCACTGTGTCATGCAACATGGTTGCTAATGCCAGCGTATTTTTTAGGCCATCTGCAATTATCCCTCGTCGCAGATGCTCCCCGCTGCCTTTCGGTCTTTTGCACGTTCATGCCGGCATTAGCAGACTGCTCGTCGCGAACCAATTGTCCTGTCCTCTCACTTTGCTTCGTGGGGAGTGCGTTCGCCGTGCCCAGTGTGTCGACCCTGCTGCCATCATTTACATGCCAACTGGTTCCATCGCCGATCATGAGGTCGCCGGAGTGACGTGTAACCCCGCGAGAGGGCCGACTACGCACGATCTTTTACATAGCTCCATCGCCGACACATCGACTGGTTCTCAACGCGCCCAGCTTCTACGCCTTCTAGACAAGTTCTGTTCGTATTTATACGGCCAGCATGTTCCCTTGGGCCGCACGTCAACTGTTTGTCATCGCATCGACACGGGTAACAGTGCGCCACTGCGATAAAGACCATATCGTGTATCCGCTACAGAGCGCCGTGTTATCGACGACCAAGTAGCTGACATGCTCATGCGCGGCGTCATTCAGTCTGTGGATAGCCCCTGGGCAGCTCCCGTTGTTCTTGTTAAGAAGAAGGATGGATCGATTCCCATTCTGTGTCAATTACCGTCACCTTAACAATATAACTCGTAAAGATGTTGACCCTCTTCCGAGAATTGACGACGCCCTTGACTGTCTCCAAGGCGCGGAGTTCTTCTCTTCTATCGACCTACGCAGCGGCGTTTGGCAAGTCCACATGGCACCCGAAGACTAACCTAAAACGGCCTTCGAATCACGAGATGGCTTATATGAATTTTGTGTAATGCCTTTCAGTCTTTGCTACGGCCCCCCCCCCCTCAACATTTGAGCGTGTGATGGACAACCTTTTGCGTGGTCTCATGTGGAAAACGTGCCTGTGGTACTTAGATGATGTGGTTATTTTTCGCACGATCTTCCCACCCATCTCCGTAGGCTGGATGGAGGAAGTGTTACAGTGCCTAATTGCTGCCGACCTTCAGCTCAACTTAAAGAAATGCTACTTTGGCGCAAGTGAGCTCACCAGCCTTGGCTATGTGTTATCTAAACAAGGTATTTTTCCTGACGCCGCCAAGCTCCGTGCAGTGGCTGATTTTCCCAAATCTTCCACCGTAAGAAAATTTCGCAGCTTCCTTGGCCTGTGTTCTTACTTTCGCCGCTTCATTGGGAATTTTGCAGCCATCACCGCTCCCTTGACTCAGCTTCTACGGAGTGACTTGAACGGCTAAGTCAGGTCGTCCACTTGTGACGACGCCTACCAACAGTTGCCTCGTCTACTGACCTCGCCGCCTATACTGCGTCACTGCGAACCGACAGCTCCGACCGAAGTGCACACCGACAGCAGTGGTGTTGGACTCGGTGCTGTGCTCGCGCAGCACAAATCTGGATTCGACGAGTACGTCGTTGCATACGTAAGCTGCACCCTCACCAAAACCGAGAATTATTCCGTTACGGAGGAGGAATGTTTGGCCATTATCTGGGCACTTGGTAAATTTCGACCCTACCTCTATGGCCATCCCTTCGACGTGATTACAGACCACCACGCACTTTGCTGTCTGTCCACGTTGAAGGTCGATTCGCTCAGGTCGATTAACTCGCTGGGCTTTGCTGTTGCAATATTTCAACCTGCGCGTTGTCTACAGGTCTGGCCGCCGCCCCACCGATGCCGACGCGCTTTCCCGTTCGCCCGTGTCAACCGAAAGCGATGCCAGCCTCTCTGCCGTTGACCAAGTACTTTCGTTCCCAAGAGGCTGCGACATGGCTTCGGAGCAACGCAAGCATACCTGCATTCGTAGTCTTATCCGCTTCCTTTCAGACCCGTCGACTGTTCCTTCACCGTCTCGAGCTTTGCGCGACAAACATCTCACTTCTAAAATCGGGATGGACTTTGCTATCACCGGAATTCCGTCTCTGACGTCCGCAAATGGTTGCTAGTCAACATCTTCTTGGTGAAATATGCTCTGCCTTCCATACTGACCCGCTGTGTTCACATGCGGGTCTCTTCAAGACGTACACACGGCTTTGCTCCAGGTTTTTTTGGCGTGGCATGTACACCTTTGTGTGCAAGTACACTCATTCGGTCGTGCCCTCAGTGCCAACGCCGCAAGGTTGCTGCTTAGCATGTCTCTAGTCCACTCCAGCCAATCCCGTGTCCTGCCAGGCCCTTCAATCACATTGGCATTGAGCTGTATGGACCCCTTCCGAGCACGGCTTCCGAAACCGCTGGATAGTCGTCGCAATCGACCATTTGACGCGATACGCTGAAACAGCCGCTCTGCTTGCTGCCACCACCCGGGATACGGCGTCCTTCTTCTTGAAAAACTTTATTCTCCGTTACGGTGCACCTCGCGAACTTTTCAGTGATGGAGGACGTTTCTTCCGCTCCGAATTCGTAAACGCGCCCCTTGCTGAATGTCGCATCGTTCATCGCACCACCACTGCCTACCATCCTCAAACTAATGGTCTGACGGAAAGATTTAACCGCACCCTTGGCGACATGCTCTTCAAATACGTCGCCTGTGATCACACTGATTGGGACCTCATTTTGCCATTCATCACGTTCCCCTACAACACTGCACCACAGGTGACCATAAACTTCGCCCCATTCATATTCTTGTATGGCCGCGAAGCTTCGACTACCCTCGACACCATTCTTTCGTACAGAACGGACTGATCCGAATGTACGCCCATCTCTGAAGCTGCCCGCCGTGCAGAGAAATGCCGTCAGCTGGTCAGTTGCTTTACAGCCGTCGACTAATGGCAACAAAAGTCTCGACCTGACGATGATCACCCGCATTGTCACTTTCTTCCGGACTTCCTTGTGTGGGATTGGGTTGCCGCCGTTCCTGCAGGACTGTCATCCAAGCTTGTGTCCAAATATCAAAGACCCTTCCCTGTTGTCGCGCAGACATCGCCTGAGAACTATATTGTCGTGCCGGCCACGCCACCTAAGGACCAACGCTGTCGTGGTCGTGAAACCGTCCACGTACGACGCCTGAAGCCGTATTACAACCCCATGATTCTGTGTTCACCATGAGTCGCCAGGATGGCTCCTTTTCCTATGGGGGCGATTGTAGTGAAGAGGAATGCCCGGCACTGCCTGTCGTCCAGGAGACGCGAGCTGGAAATTGCCTGAGTTGCTCTGGTTGGGACACACTGCTTGCTGCTGTCTTGTACCGTATTGTTATTAGACATATAGCAGCATCACAAACGTCACCGACAGCCTCCGATTAACACTTATTTCGAAATACGAATGGTATCGGCAAACATATTTTCTTTATTTCCTAATGAACCGTACCGTCGACTTATTTATTGATCACGTTTCTCGGACTTGCTTCCCGCTTCGGCCATCGCACGAACCAAAATCATATAAGGTACTTTAAACCCTACACTTACACCGTTCGGGGTAGCCCAGTGGCTTGGGGGTTGCGCGACTGTGCTGCAGTGGGACGGGTTCGAAGCCCGGCCCCGAAGGCCGCGTACAAATGGAGGATGTACGCGAAAACCCTCTTGTACACACCCTACAGACCTCCACTGCAGGGCTGTATATATTGTATATAGTGTTGATCCGTTGATATAGTGTGTTGTTATTGTGTGTTGTTAAGTTTCTGTTTGAGGGAAGAGGTTGGGTCGGGGTTTTTTTTTCTGAGCTTTTATCCTTCTTTTACGGACTTTCGCAATACAGCTGTCACTCGATGCTGCCTCGGCCTCAAAGCTACAACTTGGACTACTGTGCAAGTGCCAATAGCTATCCACACGATAAGACAACTTGGGTGACCGGGTGTAAGCTCAGGCACGTGCCATAGGGTACGCGGGCGGGCAACGAAGTTGGGCCACTCATCGTGTACAATTGAGGGAACATATTGTGTTCGCAGCCACCGGCAAACCACGCTGCTCGTCTCGGAGGCCACGCCTGGGCTTCATAACAGCGCCACTACATGGCGCAGTGTGTAGCAATATTTTCTAGGCCTGTAAATTATACGGGAGCGACAGGCGTAGGCTGATAGTTTGCTGTGTCATTTTTGTTAGCGCACTTAAAGCGGTCCTCAACCGCCTATGGGCCTTGGCGAAAAAACTCCGTTCGCGTGTAGCGGACGCTGTTGTGAAAATGTCAGCCAAATTTTGCACTCGTACACAGCCCCTGGATCTCCCAAGCTAGCTTTTTCTCAAACACTCTCTTTTCAGCCGAAGCCTGGCACTCAGTCTT
The DNA here is from genome assembly GCF_050947875.1 of Dermacentor variabilis. Lineage (NCBI taxonomy): Eukaryota > Metazoa > Arthropoda > Arachnida > Ixodida > Ixodidae > Dermacentor > Dermacentor variabilis. The sequence continues at coordinate 189,173,967 of NC_134571.1, forward strand.
TTCTAGATGCTTTATTCCGTAATATAGCATTTTCTCATACGCGGCTGGTATTGGTAAATACCTCACAGTCAAGAAGCGTGTTTGGATCAGTGCGCTTCTTCCTACTGTTACTGTTTATATTTATTGACGCAGTTTATGAAACAGGTTGGAGGATTGAAAACGGGGTTTCGTATTTCGAGAAGAATTACGTGAAAGACGCCGAGGTTCGTCTGCTCACGCTCGGCGACGGCCGCCCACGTAGGAACTAAACATTGGCCAGGCTGTTTATCGGTGTCGCAGCCGTGGCGTCTAGCTGATTTCGACTAGTTTTGGACGCTCAACTATGCTCGAACGACGCGAAACGTAAGGTCAGAGCACACGAACGCTTGCCGGCGCACGCTCACTTCTGGCCGCTCCTGCTTAGGCACCTTAGCAGAATATTGACAGCGCTTAAACGTGCGCGAGTTGAATGTGGCTACTGTCCGTCGGTCAAGCTGGTGAAGGACAAAGCCGGTCCGCTCCCCGTAGCTCGGTCAGACTGGAGCATTTGAGCGCGAGCGTGCACTCAAGCACTGTCGTGCTCAGAGCAAACGCTTCGCCTACACAATACACTTGCATGCAGCTACCGTCTGCCACGTAGCGTAGATTCCGCGGCCGCCGCGGGGTGTCGCGACAAGTCCACTGACAAAGCGCACTGCGGCTCGCTGAGGACAAACGTGCTTGGCTAAAGCCCCTCAATAATTTACGCTTCGCGCATCGTAGGCGCTACAAGAAAAAAGAGTGTCGTCTAAGCGAACATCCAAAATCAAACTTGAACTGCTCGGCACTGTGACGTTGCGTAGGCAGAGCGTTGTGGGCACATCCCGCTCAGCTGTAGCCTTCGCTTTGCAAGGCACTGAAGCAGAAGCGGCAACACCGTTCACATGCACAATGTGAAGAAAAGTCAGGTGTAGGAATATTTTCCCCGATTCTCGATTGGACATTTTCTCTTCGGCTGCCAGATTTCATACCGATCTTTTTAGCCGAATTCATGGCCGTGGTGCTGGCATTACGCAAATTAGGACCATCAATTACGTCAGCCGTGAATGTCACTGATTCGTTAACATTGTGCTCATCCCTTGGTGCTTCTAGTGATTCTAGCGTGATGAGGACATTTCATTCATTGGTACCTTGTTACTTGAGAAGCGTGCGTTGGTTTTGGGTGCCTGGCCGTAAAGGACTAATCATTATTGAAATTGCAGACTCTCTAACCGAGGCATCGATAAATGGCCCGATTCTCCCTTGCTGCCCTTTGACTGCTTATGTTACTGCTGCTAGATTTCGCAGGAGCATCATTATACAGACTGTATAAGGCTCCGCAATTACTAACTCTGTGGATTACGGACATCTCCTACACCCTTGGAACAGAGATTTTTGCCAAACACGGAAAATTGAACTGTCCGTCACGAAGCTGCGCTGCCGTATACCTGCATTGAACTTCTGACTCCACAGGTCTGGTCTAGTCCCCTCACCATTATGCTCATTCTGTGGCGAAGCGGAGACAATAGACCATTTCTTGTTGTCTTGCAGACGCTTTTCCATTATAAGAAAACGACTACTCGAAATCGCGCGTCGCTCTATTGGTCTGACTTTATCAGTGCCTGCGATCCTATATTTTGGAGCCTCCATTATTGGGTTCAGCCACAGGAATGTTTGCTTGGCAATCCAAAATTACCTCATTGAAACCAATCGATTTACATGTTAGATTGATCGTTCTCCCTCCCAGCCATTGCTTTCTTTTATTTCTTATCTATTATTATTATTATTATTGTTATTATATACCCGGTTTTCATCTGATTATTTCCTTTTTTCTCCAAACACAAAACATTTACTTTTAAACTCCAACGCTCAATTGTTAACTCCCTTGTTATCATTATTATTTTTATTCACCGTATTGAACTACCCGATTCTTGGCCAATCCCCCAGTATTGGTATGTCCCACGGCCACTTAGGACAACAACAACAACACCTCTCGCAGGCGCTTTTGTAACTTTGTTTGTGTGTCTGTTTACAACCTAATTGAGGTGCGACCTTGCCTTTGCGTCGTGGGCTGTCTCGTAGTGGTTGGGTGGGGCGCCCGGTATCCGGCCCATGTGGGCGGGAAACCAGATGACGGTGTGGTGCTTGAGCGTGCTCGGATTCACGCCGCGGAGGACGCGTAACGCCTGGTCTTTGATGGTCGATCACGCTTTGATGGCCGGTCTCGAGTCGCTGAATATTATCTTTAGCTTGTCGTCGAGCATTGCCAGGGCTATGGCCACTTGCTCCGCTACCTCGGGGTCACTTGTGAGTACCGTGGCGGCGTTTAGTGTCCGCTGCGAGGATGAGACCGCAACGGCGGCGAAGGCTCGGTTGCATCGGTAGGCGGCGGCGTCCACGAAAGCGACGTTACCGCTTTCTTGTTTATGCGTTTGAGCAATGGGGTCACCCGGGTTAGGCGCCTGCCTCGCTTGTGTTCCGGATGTACAGGCGCCGACAAAAGAGGTATACTCCATGAACCGAGAGCCCGAGCAACGGCAGACTGCATCGCAATGCCATCTATAGGCAGCATCTGGGATCTAGACAGCCAATGCTTGCCCTTTATTATCTGCAGGCACGTCGCTTGACTCGTGTCAATGTTTCGTGCTTCAGCTGGCCGAAATTCCGAGCGACGCCGATGCTCCGGCTCCCGCTGCGTGTAGTATACCACTTTTGTCGGCGCCTGTGCGTTTCGCGGAATGGGTGCGATCGTGATCAGATCGCGGAGCTCGCGGGGAACCGGCGTAAACTCCGGTGGATCATGTGTGTTCTGTGGGAAGTAACCGAGATCGCGCAAGCTGCGACGGCCCGTCTTGGCTGTCGTCAGTAGTACCATCTGCGCCCTCTCCTGAGCCTCAGCGATCTCTTCGAGCGTATTGTGCATCCTGAGCTCGAGGAGTCGATACGTCGGTGTAGTGATCGGGAGCGTTGTCCGTCTTTGTCGTCATCTTGTGGACCGTTTGGATGTTTGAACCATAAGGCAGCGCAGCCGAAGAGCCGAAATTTTTTGTCGAGAACATCCTGCCGCGACATGGTGCCCCAGAAATCCTCATCACCGACATAGTAACGGCTTTTACAGCAGAGCTCACCCAAGCCATTCTGCAATACAGCCAGACAATTCAGAGGAGGACAACTGCCTACCATCCGCAAACGAACGGTCTCACGGAACGACTGAACAGGACCCTCGCCGACATGCTAGCAATGTACGTCGACGTCGAGCACAAGATGTGGGACGCGGTCCTGCCGGATGTAACCTTCGGTAACAACACGGCGGTACACAAAACAACACAGATCACGCCATTCAGGTTGGTTTACGGCACGAACCCGACAACGACGCTCCACGCCATGCTGCCGAAAATCACTGACGAGGAGAATCTTGACGTCGCTACCTATCCCGGCGCGGCGAAGAAGCCCAACAGCTCGCCCGCCTACGGATCAAGAACAGGCAGCATACTGACAGCCGACAGTACTACCTCCGACGACGCTTCGTCCAGTACCAGCCCGGCGACCGTGTTTGGGTACAGACCCCGATACGCCGACGAGCACTGGGTGAGAAACTGGTGCGACGCTATGTCGGACCCTACAAGGTCATCCGACGTTTTTGCGCACTATAATATGAGGTTGTGCCAGACGGCATTTCGCATTCACAGCGGCGCCGCGCACAATCTGAAGCGGTCCATGTGGTGCGTCTTAAACCCTTTTACGGACGCTGACGAACTTTCCTTATTTTGTTGTTTTCTTTGCTACAAGTGCTTCTTTATTGCTTTCGTTTGTTTGCAGCATCCTGACGATGCTTTTTAAAAGAGGGGTATTGACATGTGTACTTGTCTTTATCGGGCGACACGTTTCACCGTCTAAGAAATGTTATCGCACAGCGCAGGACGCGCCTGCATGCATTGGAAGATTCTGGAATGCTATCGATGGCTCCATGCGCAGTCTGTGACCGAACCTTGTGTAATCTGATTGCATGCGTGCGCGACGCGAATAAAGTAGAACTTTGCGGAAGACACGCGTGTCCCAGCGATTGCCCTGGGACATTCGACGACTGATGTATAAAACCCGACGCGCTTGACCAGCTTATCAGATCTTCGACGATCGCCGACCGTGTTCGCCGCTATCGTTATGCTATAAGTGTAGCCTGTTCTTGTGGGCGCAGGTTTGCCCAATAAAAGTTAGCTTTGAATTTCACAGTAGTGCTACTGTGTTCTTCAACGTCAGCACAACGTGACATTATTCATATTAGATTCTGGTGGAGGTGCTGCGGCTTTCCCCCAACCTGGAATTGCGCAGCCTAACTCTGGTATCCGTCATGCCTGGCGGCCCCAGCCCGATATCGCCACCGGTTACTCGAGCCATCGCAAGTGCCGGTGCCCGGCGTCGGCGGGATCCTGATATCTTCAGCGGCACCGATGAGAAAGACGTTGAAGGTTGGCTAGAATCGTATGAACGCGCCAGCAACACCAACAAATGGGACGATCGCATTAAGCTCGGCAACGCGATATTCTATTTATCGGGCGTCGCCAAGCTGTGGTTCAAAAACCACAAAGCCGATCTCCGCATGTGGGCTAGCTTCAAAACAGGCATCGCACAAGTTTCAGCCGTCCTGGCGTCCGCAATCTTCGCGCTGAACAACGCCTACGAAGCTGTTCCCTACCCGCCGTGGTTGCTCAGTGGCTATGGTGTTGGGCTGCTGAGCACGAGGTCGCGGGATCGAATCCCGGCCACGGCGGCCGCATTTCGATGGGGGCGAAATGCGAAAACACCCGTGTGCTTAGATTTAGGTGCACGTTAAAGAACCCCAGGTGGTCAAAATTTCCGGAGTCCTCCACTACGGCGTGCCTCATAATCAGAAAGTGGTTTTGGCACGTAAAACCCCAAATATTATTATTAATATATTAAGCTGTTCCCAGCAAAGTGGTGAAACGCTCACCAGCTACATAGAGGACACCGTCGACCTCTGCCGGCTTGTCAACTGGACGATGGCGAAAGCGGACAAGGTACGTCAGAACATGAAGGGCATTTCCGACGATGCCTTTCATATGCCGCTGTCCAAAACCCCAGGCACTGTTGCTCAGGTCATTAAGCTTTGCCAGAGTTTCGCCGAGCTCTGCTGACACCGTCTGCACACCCGGCGCCCCGCCTGCGTCCGAAGAAACCATCGTGAGCATGACCGCGACTCCTGAGATGAGCTGCCTGCTTTGCCAAGTAAGAGTTAGTCCGCGCTGAAATCGCTCTTCACCTTTCGCTGCTGTCCTCAGCCACGCCACCACCTTCGCCTTTGCCGGCCAACCTTCGCCAGGTCATCCACGAGCAAGTGTGCGCCGCTCTCCCTTCTGCCCGCGAAACGCCGCCGATGCCGACTCCCATTGCTTTTCCCGAGGTTACTGCACCTCTCAGCTGCGCCGAGGCTCTCGCGGGGCCACCACCTCCGAACTTTGCGCCATTCCCATCAGTCGTGCCAATGCGTCCAGCTCCTCACTTCCTTCAGCCGCGGTACCCACAGAGCAGTAGGCAATGGCGCGCTCCTGACAACCGGCCAATATGTTTTGCCTGTGGTCTACCTGGTCACGTTGCACGATGTGTCGTCGCTGCGCACCGTCCTACCGCCGTAGCTTCGACGCCGCAACATACGTTTCCCCATACCCGTCGTCCTTCGCCTCTAAGAGCCCTGGCCAGATGTCTTCTTACTTCGGACCACAACCCTCTTGTTGGCCGCAATTCGCCACCGCCTCGACGCCGCTCGCTTTCGCCGATGCGTCGTCGTCCTTCTTCGTCGGAACGAGAAAACTAATCGTCACAGTTCCAGAGGCAAGAACAGCGTCACCCACCAACAGGCCAAGTCTCCTCCGACTAAAGTTATTGACGTATATGTGGACGGCGTCGCTGCACTCGCCCTCGTTGACACTGGTGCCACTGTTTACGTTATTACTAGCACACTTTGCTGTTCGCTACGAAGAGTTACGACGCCACTGTCCAACGTGTCACTTCGAACTGCCAGCGCAGAACGCATCACGCCTGCAGCTATGTGTACTGCTCGCGTTGTGATCAAAGGCCTCCTCTGCGCCGTCGAATTTTTGGTGCTGTGTTCTTGTTCCGACCATCTTATTTTGGGCTGGGAATTGCTTTCCGCTAATAAGGCCGTCATCGACTGTTCTCGTGCTGAAGTGGAATTTCAAACGCTGTGTAATGCCCCACTCCTTGACGCTTGTGAACCTGAAGATAAAGTATTTGTTGCCGAAGACATTACAACTCAACTGCACTCATCTGGCCTTGCCACTGTGTCATGCAACATTGTTGCTAATGCCAGCGTTCTTTTTACGCGATCTCCAATTATCGCTCGTCGCAGATGTTCCCCGCTGGCTTTCGCTCTTTTGCGCGTTCATGCCGGCATTAGCAGACTGCTCGTCGCCAACCAATTGTGCTGTCATCTCACTTTGCTTCGTGGGGAGTGCGTTCGCCGTGCCCAGTGTGTCGACCCTGCTGCCATCATTTACATGCCAACTGGTTCCATCGCCGACCACGAGGTCGCCGGGGTGACCTGTAACCCCGCGCAGGAGCTGACTTCGCACGATGTTTTACATAGCTCCATCACCGACACATTGACTGTTTCTCTACGCGACCAGCTTCTACGCCTTCGTGATAAGTTCCGTTCGTATTTGGACGACCAGCATGTTCGTTTGGGCCGCACGTCAACTGTTTGTCATCGCCTCGACACCGGTACCAGTGCGCCACTGCGATAAAGACCATATCGTGTATCCGCTACAGAGCGCCCTGTTATCGACGACCAAGTAGCTGACATGCTCAAGCGCGGCGTCATTCAGTCTTTGGATAGCCCCAGGGCATCTCCCGTTGTTCTTGATAAGAAGAAGGATGGATCCATTCGATTCTGTGTCGATTACCGTCGCTTTAACAATATAACTCGTAAAGATGTTTACCCTCTTCCGAGAATTGACGACGCCCATTGACTGTCTCCAAGGCGCGGAATTCTCTTCTATCGATCTCCGCAGCGGCGTTTGGCAAGTCCCCATGGCATCCGAAGACCAACCTAAAACGGCCTTTGAATCACCAGATGGCTTATATGAATTTTGTGTAATCCCTTTCGGGCTTTGCAACGCCCCCCCCCCCCCCCCCCCCCAACATTTGAGCGTTTGATGGGCTACCTTTTGCGTGGTCTCATGTGAAAAACGTGCCCGTGTTACTTAGATGATGTGGTCATTTTTTCGCACGATTTTCCCACCCATCTCTGTAGGCTGGAGGAAGTGTCACAGTGCCTAACTGCCGCCGGCCTTCAGCTCAACATGAAGACACGCTACTTCGGCGCAAGTCAGCTCACCATCCTTGGCCATGTAGTTTCTAAACACGGTATTTTTCCTGACGCCACCAAGCTCCGTGCAGTGGCTGATTTTCCCAAACTTTCCACCGTAAGAGAACTTCGCAGCTTCCTTGGCCTGTGTTTCTTACTTTCGCCTCTTCATTCGGAGTTTTGCAGCCATCACCGCTCCCTTGAATCAGCTTCTACGGAGTGACTTGAACAACTAAGCCTGGTCGTCCACTTGTGATGACGCCTACCAACAGTTGCCTGGTCTACTGACCTCGCCGCCTATACCGCGTCACTGCGAACCTACAGCTCCGACCGAAGTGCATACCGACAGTATGCACTTGTGTTGGACTCGACGAGTGTGTTGAACACTCTGTGCATACCGACAGTATGCACAGAGTGTTGGACTCGACGCTGTGCTCGCGCAGCACAAATCTGGAGTCGACGAGTACGTGGTTGCATACGTAAGCCGGACCCTCACCAAAACCGAGAATTATTCCGTTACGGAGGAGGAATGTTTGTCCGTTATCTGGGCATTTGGTAAATTTCGACCCTACCTCTATGGCCATCCCTTCGACGTGATTACAGACCACCACGCACTTTGCTGTCTGTCCACGTTCAAGGACCCCTCAAGGCGATTAGCTCGCTGGGCTTTGCGGCTTGCAAGATTGCAACGTGCGCGTTGTGCACAGGTCTGGCCACCGCCACACCGATGCAGACGCGTTTTCCCGTTCGCCCGTGTCAACTGAAAGCGATGCCTGCCTCTCTGCCGTTGACCAAGTACTTTCGTTCCCAACAGGCTGCGACATGGCTTCGGAGCAACGCAAGGATACCTGGATTAGTAGTCTTATCCGCTTCCTTTCAGACCCGTCGACTGTTCCTTCACCGTCTCGAGCTTTGCGCGTCCAACATCTCACTTCTAAATTCGGGATGGACTTTGCTATCACCGGAATTACGTCTCTGACGTCCGCAAATGGTTGCTGCTCGACATCTTCGTGGTGAAATATGCTCTGCCTTCCATACTGACTCGCTGTGCGCACATGCGAGTGTCTTCAAGACGTACACACGGCTTTGCTCCAGGTTTTATTGGCGCGGCATGTACACCTTTGTGTGCAAGTACATTCATTCGGTCGTTCCCTCAGTGCCAACGCCGCAAGGTTGCTGCTTAGCATGTCTCTAGTCCACTCCAGCCAATCCCGTGTCCTGCCAGGCCGTTCAATCGCATTGGCATTGAGCTGTATGGACCCCTTCCGAGCACGGCTTCCGAAACCGCTGGATAGTCGTCGCAATCGACCATTTGACGCGATACGCAGAAACAGCCGCTCTGCTTGCCGCCACCACCCGTGATACAGCGCCCTTCTTCCTGAAAAACGTTATTCTCCGTTACGGTGCACCTCGCGAACTTTTCAGTGATGGAGGACGTTTCTTCCGCTCCGAATTCGTAAACGCGCCCCTTGCTGAATGTCGCATCGTTCATCACACCACCACTGCCTACCATCCTCAAACTAATGGTCTGACGGAAAGATTTAACCGCACCCTTGGCGACATGCTCTTCAAATACGTCGCCTCTGATCACACTGATTGGGACCTCATTTTGCCATTCATCACGTTCCCCTACAACACTGCACCACAGGTGACCATAAACTTCGCCCCATTCATACTCTTGTATGGCCGCGAACCTTCGACTACCCTCGACACCATTCTTTCGTACAGAACGGACTGATCCGAATGTACGCCCATCTCTGAAGCTGCCCGCCGTGCAGAGAAATGCCGTCAGCTGGTCAGTTGCTTTACAGCCGTCGACTAATGGCAACAAAAGTCTCGACCTGACGATGATCACCCGCATTGTCACTTTCTTCCGGACTTCCTTGTGTGGCATTGGGTTGCCGCCGTTTCTGCAGGACTATCATCCAAGCTTGTGTCCAAATATCAAAGACCCTACCCTGTTGTCGCGCAGACATCGCCTGAGAACTATATTGTCGTGCCGGTCACGCCACCTAAGGACCAACGCTGTCGTGGTCGTGAAACCGTCCAAGTACGACGCCTGAAGCCGTATTACGACCCCATGATTCTGTGTTCACTATGAGTCGCCAGGATGGCTCCTTTTCCTATGGGGGCGATTGTAGTGAAGAGGAATGCCCGGCACTGCCTGTCGTCCAGGAGACGCGAGCTGGAGATTGCCTGAGCTGCTCTGGTTGAGACACACTGCTTGCTGCTGTCTTGTACCGTATTGTTATTAGACATTTAGCAGCATCACAAACGTCACCGACAGCCTCCGATTAACACTTATTTCCAAGTACGAATGGTATCGGCAAACACATTTTCTTTATTTCCTAATGAACCGTACCGTCGAGCTTATTTATTGATCACGTTGCTCTGACTTGCTTCCCGCTTCGGCCATCGCACGAACGAAAATCATATAAGGTAGTTTAAACCCTGCACTTACACCCTTCGGGGTAGCCCAGTGGCTTGGGGGTTGCGCGACTGTGCTGCAGTGGGACGGGTTCGAAGCCCGGCCCCGAAGGCCGCGTACAAATGGAGGATGTACGCGAAAACCCTCTTGTACACAACCTGCAGACCTCCACTGCAGGGCTGTATATATTGCATATAGTGTTGATCCGTTGACATAGTGTGTTGTTATTGTGTGTTGTTAAGTTTCTGTTTGAGGGAAGAGGTTCAGTCGGGGTTTTTTTTTCCGAGCTTTTATCCTTCTTTTACGGACTTTCGCAATACAGCTGTCACTCGATGCTCCCTCGGCCTCAAAGCTACAACTTGGACTACTGTGCAAGTGCCAATAGCTATGCACACGATAAGACAACTTGGGTGACCGGGTGTAAGCTCAGGCACGTGCCATAGGGTACGCGGGCGGGCAACGAAGTTGGGCCACTCATCGTGTACAATTGAGGGAACATATTGTGTTCGCAGCCACCGGCAAACCACGCTGCTCGTCTCGGAGGCCACGCCTGGGCTTCATAACAGCGCCACTACATGGCGCAGTGTGTAGAATTATTTTCTAGGCCTGTAAATTATACGGGAGAGACAGGCGTAGGCTGATAGTTTGCTGTGTGATTTTTGTTAGCGCACTTAAAGGGGTCCTGAACCGCCTATGGGCCTTGGCGAAAAAACTCCGTTCGCGTGTAGCGTACGCTGTTGTGAAAATGTCAGCCAAATTTTGCACTCGTATGCGACCCCTGGATCTCCCAAGCTAGCTTTTTCTCAAACACTCTCTTTTCAGCCGAAGCCTGGCACTCAGTCTTTTCTAGATGCTTTATTCCGTAATATAGCATTTTCTCATACGCGGGTGGTATAGGTAAATACCTCACAGTCAAGAAGGGTGTTTGGATCAGTGCGCTTCTTCCTACTGTTACTGTTTATATTTATTGACGCAGTTTATGAAACAGGTTGGAGGATTGAAAACGGGGTTTCGTATTTCGAGAAGAATTACGTACTTCTGGAAGACGCCGAGGTTCGTCTGCTCACGCTCGGCGACGGCCGCCCACGTAGGAACTAAACATTGGCCAGGCTGTTTATCGGTGTCGGAGCCGTGGCGTCTCGCTGATTTCGACTAGTTTTGGACGCTCAACTATGCTCGAACGACGCGAAACGTAAGGTCAGAGCACACGAACGCTTGCCGGCGACCGCTCACTTCTGGCCGCTCCTGCTTAGGCGCCTTAGCAGAATATTGACAGCGCTTCAACGTGCGCGAGTTGAATGTGGCTACTGTCCGTCGGTCAAGCTGGTGAAGGACAAAGCCGGTCCGCACCCCGTAGCTCGGTCAGACTGGAGCATTTGAGCGCGAGCGTGCACTCAAGCACTGTCGTGCTCAGAGCAAACGCTTCGCCTACACAATACACTTGCATGCAGCTGCCGTCTGCCACGTAGCGTAGATTCCGCGGCCGCCGCGGGGTGTCGCGACAAGTCCACTGACAAAGCGCACTGCGGCTCGCTGAGGACAAACGTGCTTGGCTAAAGCCCCTCAATAATTTACGCTTCGCGCGTCGTAGGCGCTACAAGCAAAAATAGTGTCGTCTAAGCGAGGATCGAAAATCAAACTTGAACTGCTCGGCACTGTGACGTTATGTAGGCAGAGCGTTTTGGGCACATCCCGCTCCGCTATAGCCTTCGCTTTGCAAGGCACTGAAAAAGAAGCGGGAGTACCGTTCACATGCACAAGGTGAAGAAAAGTCAGGTGTAGGAATATTTTCCCCGATCTCGATTGGACATTTTCTCTTCGGCTGCCAGATTTCATACCGATCTTTTTAGCCAAATTCATGGCCGTGGTGCTGGCATTACGCAAATCACGACCATCAATTACGCCAGCCGTGAATGTCACTGATTCGTTAACATTGTGCTCGTCCCTTGCTGCTTCTAGTGATTCTAGCGTGATGAGGACATTTCATTCATTGGTACCTTGTTACTTGAGAAGCGTGCGTTGGTTTTGGGTGCCTGGCCGTAAAGGACTAATCATTAATGAAATTGGAGACTCTCTAACCGAGGCATCGATAAATGGCCCGATTCTCCCTTGCTGCCCTTTGACTGCTTATGTTACTGCTGCTAGATTTCGCAGGAGCATCATTATACAGACTGTATAAGGCTCCGCAATTACTAACTCTGTGGATTACGGACATCTCCTACACTCTTGGAACAGAGATTTTTGCCAACCACGGAAAATTGAACTGTCCATCACGAAGCTGCGCTGCCGTATACCTGCATTGAACTTCTAACTCCACAGGTCTGGTCTGGTCCCCTCACCATTATGCTCATTCTGTGGCGAAGCGGAGACAATAGACCATTTCTTGTTGTCTTGCAGACGTTTTTCCATTATAAGAAAACGACTACTCGAAATCCCGCGTCGCTCTATTGGTCTAACTTTATCAGTTCCTGCGATCCTATATTTTGGAGCCTCCATTATTGGGTTCAGCCACATGAATGTTTGCTTGGCAATCCAAAATTACCTCATTGAAACCAATCGATTTACATGTTAGATTGATCGTTCTCCCTCCCAACCGTTGCTTTCTTTTATTTCTTATCTATTATTTTTATTATTATTATTATAATTATATACCCGGTTTTCATCTGATTATATCCTTTTTTCTCCAAACACAAAACCTTTACTTTTAAACTCCAACGCTCAATTGTTAACTCCCTTGTTATAATTACTATTTTTATGCACCTAATTGAACTACCCGATTCTTGGCCAATCCCCCAGTATGGGTATGTCCCACGGCCCCTCAGGACAACAACAACAACACCTCTCGCAGGCGCTTATGTAACTTTGTTTGTGTGTCTGTTTATAACGTAATTGAAGTGCGACCTTGCCTTTGCGTCGTGGGCTGTCTCGTTGTGGTTGGGTGGGGCGCCCGGTATCCGACCCAGGTGGGCGGGAAACCAGATGACGGTGTGGTGCTTGAGCGTGCTCGGATCCACGCCGCGGAGGACGCGTAACGCCTAGTCTTTGATGGTCGATCATGCTTTGATGGCCGGTCTCGATTCGCTGAATATTATCTTTCGCTTGTCGTCGAGCATTGCCAGGGCTATGGTCACTTGCTCCGCTACCTCGGGGTCACTTGTGAGTACCGTGGCGGCGTTTAGTGTCCGCTGCGAGGACGAGACCGCTACCGCGGCGAAGGCTCGGTTGCATCGGTAGGCGGCGGCGTCCACGAAAGCGACGTTACCGCTTTCTTGTTTATGCGTTTGAGCAATGCGGTCACCCGGGCTAGGCGCCTGCCTCGCTTGTGTTCCGGATGTACAGGCGCCGACAAAAGAGGTATACTCCATGAACCGAGAGCCCGAGCAACGGCAGACTGCATCGCAATGCCATATATAGGCAGCATCTGGGATCTAGATAGCCAATGCTTGCCCTTTATTATCTGCAGGCACGTCGCTTGACTCGTGTCAATGTTTCGTGCTTCAGCTAGCCAAAATTCCGAGCGACGCCGCTGCTCCGGCTTCCGCTGCGTGTAGTATACCATTTTTGTCGGCGCCTGTGCGTTTCGCGGAATGGGTGCGATCGTGATCTGATCGCGGAGCTCGCGGGGAACCGGCGTAAACTCCGATGGATCATGGGTGTTCTGTGCGAAGTAACCGAGCTCGCGCAAGCTGTGACGGCCCGTCTTGGCTGTCGTCAGTAGTACCATCTGCGCTCTCTCCTGAGCCTCAGCGATCTCTTCGATCGTATTGTGCATCCTGAGCTCGAGGAGTCGATACGTCGGTGTAGTGATCGGGAGCTCGAAGGCCCACTTCACTGCCTTTCGGATGAGTGTATTGAGCTTGTCACGCTCCGATTGTTTCCACTTGTGCATTGGTGCGACGTAGGTAAAGTGACATAGGACGAACGCATGTACGAGACGTAGCAGGTTGTCTTCTTTGAGGCTGCGCCACGGTTGGCCACTCTGCGTACGAGTCGTATAGCCTTGTCCGTCTTTGTCGTCAGCTTCTGGACCGTTTGGATGTTTAAACCAAAAGGCAGCGCAGCCGAAGTGGCGAAATTTTTTGTCGAGAACATCCTGCTGCGACATGTAGCCCCAGAGGTCCTCGTCACCGACAGAGTAACGGTTTTTAAAGCAGAGCTCACCCAAGGCATCCTGCAATACTGCCAAACAAGCCAGAGCAGGACAACTGCCTACCATCCGCAAACGAATGGTCTCACGGAACGCCTGAACAGGACCCTCGCCGACATGCTAGCAATGTACGTCGACGTCGAGCACAAGATGTGTGACGCGGTCCTGCCGCATGTAACCTTCGCTTACAACACGGCGGTTCAAGAAACAACACAGATCATGCCGTTCAAGTTGGTTTAAGGCACGAACCCGACAACGACGCTCGACGCCAGGCTGCCGAACATCACTGACGAGGAGAATCTTGACGGCGCTACCTATCCCAGCGCGCCGAAGAAGCCCGATAGCTCGCCCGCCTACAGATCAAGAACAGGCAGCGTACCGACAGCCGACACTACTACCTCCGACAACGCTTCATCGAGCACCAGCCCAGCGACCGTGTTTAGGTATGGAACCCGATACGCCGACGAGGACTGGGTGAGAAACCGGTGCGACGCTATTTCGGGCCCTACAAGGTCATCCGACGTTTTGGAGCACTGGACTATGAGGTCGTGCCAGACGGCATTTCGCATTCACAGCGGCGCCGCGCACAATCTGAACTGGTCCACGTGGTGCGTCTTAAACCCTTTCAAGGACGCTGACGAACTTTCCTTATTTTGTTGTTTTCTTTGCTACAAGTGCTTCTTTATTGCTTTCGTTTGTTTGCAGCATCCTGACGATGCTTTTTAAGAGAGGGGTATTGACATGTGTACTTGTCTTTATCGGGCGACACGTTTGACAGTCTAAGAAATGTTATCGCACAGCGCAGGACGCGCCTGCATGTATCGGAAGGTTCTGGAATGCTATTGTTGGCTCCATGCGCTGTCTGTGACCGAACCTTGTGTAATCTGATTGCATATGTGCGCGATGCGAATAATGTAGAACTTTCTGGAAGACACGCGTGTCCCAGCGATTGCCCTGGGACATTCGACGACTGATGTATAATAGCCGACGCGCTTCACTCGCTCAACACATTTTCGACGATCGCCGCAATATTCGCCGCTATCGTTATGCTACAAGTGTAGCCTTTTCTTGCGGGCGCAGGTTTGCCCAATAAAAGTTAGCTTTGTCTTTCATAGTATTGCTACTGTGTTCTTCAACGTCACCACCACGTGACAATATTCATATTAGATTCTGGTAGAGGAGCGGTTTTCCCCCAACCTGGAATTACGCAGCCTAACTCTGCCATCCGTCATGCCTGGCGGCCCCAGCCCGACATCCCCACCGGTTACTCCAGCCATCGCATGTGCTGGTGCCCGGCGTCAGCGGGATCCTGATATCTTCAGCGGCACCGATGAGAAAGACGTTGAAGGTTGGCTGGAATCGTATGAACGCGCCAGCAACACCAACAAATGGGACGATCCCCTTAAGCTCGGCAACGCGATTTTCTATTTATCGGGCGTCGCCAAGCTGTGGTTCAAAAACCACGAAGCCGATCTCGGCACGTGGGCTAGCTTCAAAACCGGCATCGCAGAAGTTTTCGGCTGCCCTGGCGTGCGCAATCTTCGCGCTGAACAACGCCTACGAAGCTGATAAGCTGATCCCAGCAAAGTGGTGAAACGCTCACCAGCTACATAGAGGACACCGTCGACCTCTGCCGGTGTGACAAACCGACGATGCCGAAAGCGCACAATGTACGCCACACCATGAAGGGCATTTCCGACGATGCCTTTCATATGCTGCTGTCCAAAAGCCCAGGCACTGTTGCTCAGGTCATTGAGCTTTGCCAGAGTTTCGACGAGCTCTGCACACAGCGTATGCTCACGCGGCGCGCTCCTGCGTCCGACGAAACCATCGTGAGCATGACCGCCACTCCTGAGATGAGCTGCCTGCTTTGCCAAGTAAGAGTTCGTCCGCGCTGAAGTCGCTCTTCAGCTTTCGCTGCTGTCCTCAGCCACGCCACCACCTTCGCCTTTGCCGGCCAACCTTCGCCAGGTCATCCACGAGCAAGTGTGCGCCGCTCTCCCTTCTGCCCGCGAAACTCCGCCGATGCCGACTCCCATTGCTTTTCCCGAGGTTACTGCACCTCTCAGCTACGCCGAGGCTCTCGCGGGGCCACCACCTCCGAACTTTGCGCCATTCCCATCAGTCGTGCCAATGCGTCCAGCTCCTCACTTCCTTCAGCCGCGGTACCCACAGAGCAGTAGGCAATGGCGCGCTCCTGACAACCGGCCAATATGTTTTGCCTGTGGTCTACCTGGTCACGTTGCACGATGTGTCGTCGCTGCGCACCGTCCTACCGCCGTAGCTTCGACGCCGCAACATACGCTTCCCCATACCCGTCGTCCTTCGCATCTAAGAGCCCTGGCCAGATGTCTTGCCACTTCGGACCACCACCCTCTTGTTGGCCGCAATTCGCCACCGCCTCGACGCCGCTCGCTTTCGCCGGTGCGTCGTCGTCGTTCTTCGTCGGAACGAGAAAACTAATCGTCACAGTTCCAGAGGCAACAACTGCGTCACCAACCAACAGGCCAAGTCATCTCCAACTAAAGTTATTGACGTATATGTGGACGGCGTCGCTGCACTCGCCCTTGTTGACACTGGTGCCACTGTTTACGTTATTACTAGCACACTTTGCTGTTCGCTACGAAGAGTTGCGACGCCACTGTCCAACGTGTCACTTCGAACTGCCAGCGCAGAACCCATCACGCCTGCAGCTGTGTGTACTGCTCGCGTTGTGATCAAAGGCCTCCTCTGCGCCGTCGAATTTTTGGTGCTGTGTTCTTGTTCCGACCATCTTATTTTGGGCTGGGAATTGCTTTCCGCTAATAAGGCCGTCATCGACTGTTCTCGTGCTGAAGTGGAATTTCAAACGCTGTGTAATGCCCCACTCCTTGATGCTTGTGAACCTGAAGATAAAGTATTTGTTGCCGAAGACATTACAACTCAACTGCACTCATCTGGCTTTGCCACTGTGTCATGCAGCATTGTTGCTAATGCCAGCGTTCTTTTTGCGCGATCTCCAATTATCGCTCGTCGCAGATGTTCCCCGCTGGCTTTCGCTCTTTTGCGCGTTCATGCCGGCATTAGCAGACTGCTCGTCGCCAACCAATTGTGCTGTCATCTCACTTTGCTTCGTGGGGAGTGCGTTCGCCGTGCCCAGTGTGTCGACCCTGCTGCCATCATTTACATGCCAACTGGTTCCATCGCCGACCACGAGGTCGCCGGGGTGACCTGTAACCCCACGCAGGAGCTGACTTCGCACGATGTTTTACATAGCTCCATCACCGACACATTGACTGTTTCTCTACGCGACCAGCTTCTACGCCTTCTTGACAAGTTCCGTTCGTACTTCGACGACCAGCATGTTCGTTTGGGCCGCACGTCAACTGTTTGTCATCGCCTCGACACCGGTACCAGTGCGCCACTGCGACAAAGACCATATCGTGTATGCGCTACAGAGCGCCCTGTTATCGACGACCAAGTAGCTGACATGCTCAAGCGCGGCGTCATTCAGTCTTCGGATAGCCCCAGGGCATCTCCCGTTGTTCTTGATAAGAAGAAGGATGGATCCATTCGATTCTGTGTCGATTACCGTCGCTTTAACAATATAACTCGTAAAGTTGTTTACGCTCTTCCGAGAATTGACGACGCCCTTGACTGTCTCCAAGGCGCGGAATTCTCTTCTATCGATCTCCGCAGCGGCGTTTGGCAAGTCCCCATGGCATCCGAAGACCAACCTAAAACGGCCTTTGAATCACCAGATGGCTTATATGAATTTTGTGTAATCCCTTTCGGGCTTTGCAACGCCCCCCCCCCCCCAACATTTGAGCGTTTGATGGGCTACCTTTTGCGTGGTCTCATGTGAAAAACGTGCCCGTGTTACTTAGATGATGTGGTCATTTTTTCGCACGATTTTCCCACCCATCTCTGTAGGCTGGAGGAAGTGTCACAGTGCCTAACTGCCGCCGGCCTTCAGCTCAACATGAAGAAACGCTACTTTGGCGCAAGTCAGCTCACCATCCTTGGCCATGTAGTTTCTAAACACGGTATTTTTCCTGACGCTACCAAGCTCCGTGCAGTGGCTGATTTTCCCAAACTTTCCACCGTAAGAGAACTTCGCAGCTTCCTTGGCCTGTGTTTCTTACTTTCGCCGCTTCATTCAGAATTTTGCAGCCATCACTGCTCCCTTGAATCAGCTTCTACGGAGTGACTTGAACAACTAAGCCTGGTCGTCCACTTGTGATAACGCCTACCAACAGTTGCCTCGTCTACTGACCTCGCCGCCTACGCTGCGTCTCTGCGAACTGACAGCTCCGACCGAAGTGCATACCGACAGCAGCGGTGTTGGACTCGACGCTGTGCTCGCGCAGCACAAATCTGGATTCGACGAGTACGTGGTTGCATACGTAAGCCGGACCCTCACCAAAACCGAGAATTATTCCGTTACGGAGGAGGAATGTTTGTCCATTATCTGGGCACTTGGTAAATTTCGACCCTACCTCTATGGCCATCCCTTCGACGTGATTACAGACCACCACGCACTTTGCTGTCTGTCCACGTTGAAGGACCCCTCAAGGCGATTAGCTCGCTTGGCTTTGCGGTTGCAAGATTGCAACGTGCGCGTTGTCTACAGGTCTGGCCGCCGCCCCACCGATGCCGACGCGCTTTCCCGTTCGCCCGTGTCAACCGAAAGCGATGCCTGCCTCTCTGCCGTTGACCAAGTACTTTCGTTCCCAAGAGGCTGCGACATGGCTTCGGAGCAACGGAAGCATACCTGCATTCGTAGTCTTATCCGCTTCCTTTCAGACCCGTCGACTGTTCCTTCACCGTCTCGAGCTTTGCGCGACAAACATCTCACTTCTAAAATCGGGATGGACTTTGCTATCACCGGAATTCCGTCTCTGACGTCCGCAAATGGTTGCTAGTCAACATCTTCGTGGTGAAATATGCTCTGCCTTCCATACTGACCCGCTGTGTGCACATGCGGGTCTCTTCAAGACGTACACACGGCTTTGCTCCAGGTTTTATTGGCGTGGCATGTACACCTTTGTGTGCAAGTACATTCATTCGGTCGTTCCCTCAGTGCCAACGCCGCAAGGTTGCTGCTTAGCATGTCTCTAGTCCACTCCAGCCAATCCCGTGTCCTGCCAGGCCGTTCAATCGCATTGGCATTGAGCTGTATGGACCCCTTCCGAGCACGGCTTCCGAAACCGCTGGATAGTCGTCGCAATCGACCATTTGACGCGATACGCAGAAACAGCCGCTCTGCTTGCTGCCACCACCCGTGATACAGCGCCCTTCTGCCTGAAAAACTTTATTCTCTGTTACGGTGCACCTCGCGAACTTTTGAGTGATAGAGGACGTTTCTTCCGCTTCGAAGTCGTAAACGCGCCCCTTGCTAAATGTCGCATCGTTCATCGCACCACCACTGCCTACCATCCTCAAAGAAATGGTCTGACGGAAAGATTTAACCGCACGCTTGGCTACATGCTGTTCAAATACGTCGCCTCTGATCACACTGATTGGAACCTCATTTTGCCATTCATCACGCTCCCCTACAACACTGCACCACAGGCGACCATAAACTTCATCCCATTCATACTCTTGTATGGCCGCGAACCTTCGACTACCCTCGACACCATTCTTTCGTACAGAACCGACTGATCCGAACGTACGCCCATCTGTGAAGCTGCCCGCAGTGCAGAGGAATGCCGTCAGATGGCCCGTTGCTTTGCAGCCGTCTACTAATCACAACAAAAGTCTCGACCCGACGATTTTCACCCGCATTGTCACTTTCTTCCGGACTTCCTTGGCTGGCATTGGGTTGCCAACGTTCCTGCTGGACTGTCATCCAAGCTTGTGTCCAAATATCAAAGACCCTATCATGTTTTCGCGCAGACATCGCCTGTGAACTATATTGTCATGCCGGTCACGCCACCTAAGGACCAACGCTGTCGTGATCGTGAAACCGTCCACGTACGACGCCTGAAGCCGTATTACGAGCCCATGATTCTGTGTTCACCATGAGTCGCCAGGATGCCTCCTTTTCCTATGGGGGCGATTGTAGTGAAGAGGAATGCCCGGCACTGCCTGTCGTGCAGGAGACGCGAGCTGGAGATTGCCTGAGCTGCTCTGGTTGAGACACGCTGCTTGCTGCTGTCTTGTACCGTATTCTTATTAGATATATAGCAGCATCACAAACGTCACCGACAGCCTCGATTAACACTTATTTCCAAATACGAATGGTATCGGCAAACACATTTTTTTATTTCCTAATGAACCGTACCGTCGAGCTTATTTATTGATCACGTTTATCTGACTTGCTTCCCGCTTCGGCAATCGCACGAACGAAAATTATATAAGGTAGGTTAAACCCTACACTTACACCCTTCGGGGTAGCCCAGTGGCTTGGGGGTTGCGCGACTGTGCTGCAGTGGGACGGGTTCGAAGCCCGGCCCCGAAGGCCGCGTACAAATGGAGGATGTACGCGAAAACCCTCTTGTACACACCCTACAGACCTCCACTGCAGGGCTGTATATATTGTATATAGTGTTGATCCGTTGATATAATGTGTTGTTATTGTGTGTTGTTAAGTTTCTGTTTGAGGGAAGAGGTTGGGTCGGGTTTTTTTTCTGAGCTTTTATCCTTGTTTTACGGACTTTCGCAATGCAGCTTTCACTCGATGTTCCCTCGGGCTCAACGCTACAACTTGGACTACTGTGCAAGTGCCAATAGCTATGCACACGAAAAGACAACTTGGGTGACCGGGTGTAAGTTCAGGCACGTGCCGTAGGGTACGCGGGCGGGCAACGAAGTTGGGCCACTCATCGTGTACAATTGAGGGAACATATTGTGTTCGCAGCCACCGGTAACCCAGGCTGGTCTTCTCAGAGGCCACGCCTGGGCTTCATAACAGCGCCTCTAGATGGCGCAGTGTGCAGGGGCGTTGCCAGGGGGGTTGGCTTAGGGCTTCAGCCCCCCCCCCCCTCAACACTTTTTCGTGCTGTCCATGCACCGCCGACCAAAGCAAGCCCCGGCGCCGGAAATCATTCTGGATGTTGTCTAGAACGTTTTTCTGACGCTGGAAAAGCCGTTTCACCGGAAAAATTGCGAACTCGGGCTGGATTTCGCGGCAACGCCTATGCACCGGGGGTCGCATAACGCAAGCAGCCCGATCCGAGCACAAAGTTTCAAGGTGTTTTGATGGCGAACGGGCTCGCCGGGGCATCTTGCGGAGGTCGCGGAAGCTACACTCTATAATGGAATCTACGGAGCGCGTAGATGTCAATTCCGAAATTTTATGGGTTTAAAGTTCTCATAAACTTTTGATGTGGAAGGTGCATTGAGATTTCCAAACGTGTGCTTTAGATTTTCAATTGCGGAACTTTGTAAGTTTAATGTTCCCATAAATATTTGCCTCCAAAGGTTCATTAATTTTCCAAAGTCGTACATCAGGCCATACAATGAGACAAGCCAAATCAACTCACTATCAGACAAGATGACAAAGCCCGCAGCGAGGCCCGATGAGACGAAGCGTTGTGGTGGTTCATTCGTGCGGTCATGTCAGATAAAAAAATAATGTTTTTTTTTAACCTGCGCCAAAGCATCCAGTGAAGACGCTAAAGCCAGCCAAGGTAACTACGTTCTTATTTTTTTTCTACTTTGATTTTTAATCGCGAGGACACATTGAGCCTCTACAATTTTTTTGTTCTCGCTCCACTCGCTCAATTTTTTGTTCTCGCTCGCTAGAACCAGCCAGAGCGCATGCGTTTTTCTCGGGTTGCTCGGACCACCACGCGGCGCACTTCGGTGCGCGTTCGGTTTTCTCTGGCCGAGTGCATTTTCGCCTGGAAGAGTTTTGGACACTTTCTAGCTAGCAGACGAGAAAAAGAAACAATGGTTGCTACGCCACCATCACTGTGGGGACTCGACGAATTGCACCGCGTTCGCTTGAACGCAATCTCTCCAGAAAATCTTGGCTCGCCGGTGCAGGATACCGAGAAGTATTGGCCTCGAGCTCCACCACTGGAAAAGCTGGCGCCACCGTCGGCGTGACGTGCTAGGAGAGATCACGTGGACATAGCGGCCGCGTCGGCTGTTTCGGGCGCGCCGAAGCGAGCTGGAAACGAGTTTAAATTCCCTCGTACGCTGCAGTCCTCATTTAGTGGCGAAATTCTCCCGCTTCGAGTGTCTCCTTTACAACGCTTGAAAGCACTACAATAGGTAGTGGCTGCCTTTGAAGGCGCGCAACATGGTAGTCTACTGCTCAGTTCCGCAGGGCCGGACGCACGTAACGGAGGCCGGTGTCAGCCTTATTCACACGTAGCCGCAGGACAAGAAGCTGCGTGAAGCTTGGCTCGCGAAACATAAAACCGGCAAATAGTCATCGGCTACAACTCGGGTATGCAGGAAGCACAGACGCGAGGAAGATTTCTGCTACGTCGCCCGGTCTGCGATGTTCTGAAAACACGCACTGAGACGCTCGCCCGAGTCCGCTGCCCGACTAATGTCATGACGGTTTGGTGTATGAACTTGTCGATGCTATAGATC
The DNA here is from genome assembly GCF_050947875.1 of Dermacentor variabilis. Lineage (NCBI taxonomy): Eukaryota > Metazoa > Arthropoda > Arachnida > Ixodida > Ixodidae > Dermacentor > Dermacentor variabilis. Next base: position 189,196,410 of record NC_134571.1, read on the forward strand.
CTCGCAAGTTCAGTGGAGTGGAAAGGAAGCGGTAAGAAGCACATTTAAAAAAAGCATGGCATATGGTCATGTTTGTGTTATGAATTAATGCACTGGATTACTAAAAAGGAGCAGCGGGAAATTGCACGCTGAGAACACCGATAAACACACAGTGCGACGCAACTCGAGAAATAATATTGAAAGGTCAAAGAATTTAGAAGAAATAAAGATTGAATCGTCGCGACGGGACATCACAGTCCCCGTAGGCGTCGAAGTCTCTACAATGAAATTATTTTTGAACAGCTCTGATAGCGCCCACGCAACAATGGTTGCTTGTATACTGTCAAATGCTCATATTCTGCGGCCTAAAGCTCATGGCACGGTGCGAAAACGCGCGCGCGGAGAAAGCGACACAGTGCGCGGACAAGCATGCAGACGCGCAGTCGGTCGCTGCGAATCTGCGCGATCGCTGCATTGAGGCTTCGTTCTATTACGCTCCATTTAGTTATACAAACACTATGAGAACATATTTCACATAGTTTGCTCTCAGCGTTTACCTACCTTTCACGCAACAAGCCGGTTCGGGAGACTCCACCGCGGCGACCGCGCGCAGTGGCGTTCACTGTACGTATTCGGTAAGGAGATAGCGTCTGTAAACGATTGTGTGCTTTCAGTTTGCCCAAGATTATTATTTAGACAGTAAGAAACTTCTCTCGTTTCGAAAGTACTTACGGAAATGTCCGGGAGAGCTCGCGCGTGGTGTTTTCAGTGAGCGCGGACAGCAAAACGTATGAGGAGTGCGCCGCATGATCCCTCATACTACGCCAGCGAGGCGCTTCCGATAGATGGCGACTCCGTAACTCCTCGCCGCCAATGCCTATGGTTCTCTGTGGACCAAACGTCTCACATTTTTTTCGATCTTCCTTCGGCAGCGACATTAGGTGCGCAAAGTAGGCATTCAATTGTGGCCAACATATATTCCTTGGCGTTTTTTTCATTTGGATGCCCCCGCACCACAAAAGGGAAAAAAATACATTGTTGCGGCGCAGCGAACTGTTGCATGGCGAAAGTTCGATTTTGTTACTTCTTCCTTTGCGGAAAGTAATGGGCCACGGGACGCTTCAGTTGACGGATACTCTTATTATATTATTGCGATAGCAATTATATGGACACTCCGAGCGCATTCCTGCCGTCACCGTCGCCCTCATGTTTCGTATAAAGTCCGAGGGCGATAACATCGTTACAGAGCGCCGCATGCTGTATATGCGAGTAAAAGTGTAGGGAGTAGGATGGGGGGCTGGAATAAGTGAGAAGACGATGTTGGCTCAGTCTTGTGTGCTCAAAAGAGAAAAGCGGGGAGCAAGCGCGCCACTTTCTGTCGCATGCGATACATCGGGGGGAGTGGATAGATTGGGTGAGGGATCTAGGATTCTGTTAATCTGTGATTGCGCAACATGTTTATTTGCCTTGTTTGACCCATTATATACCGCGACTTTTTCTTAGATACGTAGATTTATTGGAGACATATACGTACGTTTAGATATCTTGTTGCGAGGTTTTGTGCATACGTGCAGTGAAGTTTGTTTCCAGTGGCACTTTTTTGCCCTTTATCAAGCTGTATCTTGACATTTGTATATTCCATTGTATCTTCGCGTTTCTAATGTAAGAAGGTGAGTGAAATGAAAGTGAGCCCACCCATCCTGCGCAATTATGGTTCTGTTCATTATCTGCAAGGCCTGCGCGTAGCACGCAGGCATCTCTCATTTACAAAAGTGACACGCAGGTGTGAGGATAAATGTTCTTTAATGCGCTCATACACTGGGTTGAACATGGTTGCGAGACGTTGAGCAGCGTGGTGCCGTGAGGTTTTTGACAGCTGAAGGTGTTTCCCAAAAAGAAATTAGTGACCGTATGGCTCCCGTGTACATTGCAAGCAAGCAAGCAAGCAAGCAAGTAAGTAAAGTAAGTAAGTAAAGTAAGTAAGTAAAGTAAGTAAGAAATGCTTTATTTCTCATATACAATATACATTTGAACATGGACAGGTCTTGAGGAAAAAAGCTGCGTCAGCAGCTTGACTAAGCCCTATTGAACATTGAACATTGCATTTATAGGCGACTGTCAAGCGTTAGAACAAACGGTTCAAAGAAGGACGTGAAAGTTGCGAAGACGATCCCAGACCGCATCAAAGCCATCGTGCAATCACCCCTAACAAAATTGCAAAGGGTGATGAGCTGATGACACAAGAACGGAGGATAAGCATCGATGAACTGGCAGAGCGTGTGAATATCAGTCACGGTTCGGTTCACCGTCACCGTTCACGCCATAATTCATGAACGTCTCGGTTATCGGATCTTGTGTGCGCAATGGATGCGCAAGATTGCCGGAGTACGCAGAAGTTCGGCGCTGCCTTTACTCATATGATCCGGTATCACAATAAGGGTTACAATTTCTTGTCTGCAATTGTGATCGGAGACGAACCATCATGCCACTATACAACGATCCTGAAACACGACGGCAAAGCTTACAATGGAAACATTCGAATTCACCACCCCCAAAGAAAGCAAAGACCATTATTTCCGGCGGAAAGGTGTTGTTTACTTTAATTTTTTGATCGTCAGGGGCCATTACTGATAGGATTTGCTACATCTTGAGAGCTATCAATTGTTTCCGATATTGTGAAACGCCGGATCGGCTGCGTGTTGCAATCAAGAACAAACTACGTGAAAAATTGACGAATGGGGTCATCTTGTTCCACGACAATGCCCGTCCACACGTCGCTGATCTGGTTAACACAAAACTGGCAAAGTTCAAGCGGGAAACGCTGCAACATCCGCCATACAGCTCCGACCTGTCGCCTTGCGACTTCCACATTTTGGGGCAAACAAAAGAACGGCTCAAGGGAACCAGATTCGTCACGGACGATGACGTCAAAGTCAGTTGCAAACATTTTGAAGCAACAACCCAAGGAGCTCTATGAGACGGGAATTACGCGACTCGTTAGTCAATGGGACAAATTTCTAAATGCTCATGGAGGCTGCTTTTAAATAAAGTACCCCGTTTGTCATGTATTCGCATTGGCTCGCTTTCATTTAAGTGGCCCTCGTATATTCTGCAGAACGCCGACCCGAACAAAATTTCTGGCTACGCCACTGGCAGTGTGTAGAAATATTTTGGTAGTCCTGTAAATTATACGGGAGTGACAGGCGTAGGCCTACAGTTTGCGGTGTCATTTCGGTTAGCGCACTTAAAGGGGCCCTGAACCGCCTAACGGCCTTGGGGAAAAGCGCCGTTCGCGTGTAGCGTACGCTGTTGTGAACATGTCAGCCAAATTTTGCACTCGTACGCGGTCCCTGGATCTCCCAAGCTAGCTTTTTCTCAAACACTCTCTTTTCAGCCGAAGCCTGCCACTCAATCTTTTCTAGATGCTTTATTCCGTAATATAGCATATTCTCATACGCGGCTGGTATTGGTAAATACCTCACAGTCAAGAAGGGTGTTTGGATCAGTGCTCTTCTTCCTACTGTTACTGTTTATATTTATTGACGCAGTTTATGAAACAGGTTGGAGGACTGAAAACGGGGTTTCGTATTTCGAGAAGAATTACGTACTTCTGGAAGACGCCGAGGTTTGTCTGCTCACGCTCGGCGACGGCCGCCCACGTAGGAACTAAACATTGGCCAGGCTGTTTATCGGTGTCGCAGCCGTGGCGTCTCGCTGATTTCGACTAGTTTTGGACGCTCAACTATGCTCGAACGACGCGAAACGTAAGGTCAGAGCACACGAACGCTTGCCAGCGCACGCTCACTTCTGGCCGCTCCTGGTTAGGCGCCTTAGCAGAATATTGACAGCGCTTCAACGTGCGCGAGTTGAATGTGGCTACTGTCCGTCGGTCAAGCTGGTGAAGGACAAAGCCGGTCCGCACCCCGTAGCTCGGTCAGACTGGAGCATTTGAGCGCGAGCGTGCACTCAAGCACTGTCGTGCTCAGAGCAAACGCTTCGCCTACACAATACACTTGCATGCAGCTGCCGTCTGCCACGTAGCGTAGATTCCGCGGCCACCGCGGGGTGTCGCGACAAGTCCACTGACAAAGCGCACTGCGGCTCGCTGAGGACAAACGAGCGTGGCTAAAGCCCCTCAATAATTTACGCTTCGCGCGTCGTAGGCGCTACAAGCAAAAATAGTGTCGTCTAAGCGAGGATCGAAAATCAAACTTGAACTGCTCGGCACTGTGACGTTATGTAGGCAGAGCGTTGTGGGCACATCCCGCTCAGCTGTAGCCTTCGCTTTGCAAGGCACTGAAAAAGAAGCGGGAGTACCATTCACATGCACAATGTGAAGAAAAGTCAGGTGTAGGAATATTTTCCCCGATCTCGACTGGACATTTTCTCTTCGGCTGCCAGATTTCATACCGATCTTTTTAGCCGAATTCATGGCCGTGTTGCTGGCATTACGCAAATAAGGACCATCAATTACGTCAGCCGTGAAAGTCACTGATTCGTTATCATTGTGCTCATCCCTTGCTGCTTCTAGTGATTGTCGCGTGATGAGTACATTTCATTCATTGGTACCTGGTTACTTGAGAAGCGTGCGTTTGATTTGGGTGCCTGGCCACCCGCCGTGGTTGCTCAGTGGCTATGGTGTTGGGCTGCTGAGCACGAGGTCGCGGGATCGAATCCCGGCCACGGCGGCCGCATTTCGATGGGGGCGAAATGCGAAAACACCCGTGTGCTTAGATTTAGGTGCACGTTAAAGAACCCCAGGTGGTCAAAATTTCCGGAGTCCTCCACTACGGCGTGCCTCATAATGAGAAAGTGGTTTTGGCACGTAAAACCCCAAATATTATTATTATTATTGGGTGCCTGGCCATAAAGGACAAATCATTAATGAGATTTCAGACTCTCTAGCCAAGGCATCGATAAGTGGCGCGATTCTCCCTTCCTGCCCTTAGACTGCTTATGTTACTGCTGCTATATTTCGCAGGAGTATCATTATACAGACAGTGTCAGGCTCCGCAATTACTACCTCTGTGGATTACGGACATTTTCTCTACCCTTGGAACAGAGATTTTTGCCGAACACGGAAAATTGAAGTGTCCATCACGAAGATGCGCTGCCGTACTTTTACCTCCGCAGGTCTGGTCTGGTCCCCTCACCTTTATGCTCATTCTGTGGCGAAGCGGAGACAATAGAGCATTTCTTCTTGTCTTGCAGACATTCTTCTATTATAAGAAAACGACTACTCAATATCCCGCTTCGCTCTATTGGTCTAACTTTATCAGTGCCTGGGATCCTATCTTTTGGAGCCTCCATAATTGGGTTCAGCCAGAGAAATGTTTGCTTGGCAATCCAAAATTGCCGCATTGAAACCAATCGATTTACATATTAGATTGATCGTTCTCCCTCCCAACCATTGCTTTCTTTTATTTATTATCTATTATTTTTATTATTATTATTATAATTATATACCCGGTTTTCATCTGATTAGTTCCTTTTTTCTCCAAACACGCAACCTTTACTTTTAAACTCCAACACTCAAATTGTTAACTCCCTTGTTATCATTATTATTTTGATGCACCTCATTGAACCACCCGATTCTTGGCCAATCCCCCACTATGGGTATGTGCCACGGCGACTCAGAACAACAACAACAACACCTCTCGCAGGCGCTTATGTAAGTTTGTTTGTGTCTCTGTTTACAATCTCTATGAGGTGCGACCTTGCTTTTGCCTTTTATATATACATTCTTCTGGATGTATAGGACTGTGTGCTGTGGATTTCTGGCCCCGTGACGTCGTTTCTTTTTATTTCCTATTGCATATTTTTTATATATTGTCACATGGTAGTGACGTATAGAGAACACAGTAGTTATATTGTGAAAGATGAAACTAGCTTTTATTGGGTGAACCTGTGCCCACAAATACAGGCTACGCTCAAAGAACGACGACAGTGCCTAACACAGTCGGCGATTGTCAAAATCTGATCAGCGGGTCAATCGCGTCGGCTTTTATACATCAGTCGTCGAATGTTCCAGAGTAATCGCTGCGACCCGCGTGTCTTCCACAAATCTAGAAGACTCATCATCATCAGCCAGGCTACGCCCACTGCAGGGCAAAAGCCTCTCCCATACTTCTCCAACTACCCCGGTGTTGTACTAATTGTGGCCATGCTGTCCCTGCAAACTTCTTAATCTCATCAGCCCACCTAACTTTCTGCCGCCCTCTGCTACGCTTCCCTTCCCTCGGAATCCATTCCGTAACTCTTAATGACCATCGGTTATCTTTCCTCCTCATTACGTGTCCTGCCCATGCCCCCCCCCCCATTTCTTTTTCTTGATTTCAAGTAAGATGTCATTACCTCGCGTTTGTTCCCTCACCCAATCAGCTCCTTTCTTATCCCTTAACGTTACACCTATCATTCTTCTTTTCATAGCTCGTTGCGTCGTCCTCAATTTAAGTAGAACCTTTTTCGTAAGCCTCCAGGTTTCTGCCCCGTACGTGAGTACTGGTAAGACACAGATGTTATACACTTTTTTTCTTCAGAGATAATGGCAACCTGGTGTTCATGATCTGAGAATGCCTGCCAAACGCACCCCTGCCCATTCTTATTCTTCTGAATATTTCAGTCTCAAGATCCGGATCCGCGGTCACTACCTGTCCTAAGTAGATGTATTCGCTTACCACTTCCAGTGCCTCGCTACCTATTGTAAACTGCTGTTCTCTTCCGAGGCTGTTAAACATTACTTTAGTTTTCTGCAGATCAATTTTTCGGCCCACCCTTCTGCTTTGTCTGTCCAGGTCAGTGAGCATCCATTGCAATTGGTCCCTGAATTACTAAGCAAGGCAATATCATCAGCAAATTGCAAGTTACTAAGGTATTCTCCATTAACTCTTATCCCCAATTCTTCCCAATCCAGGTCTCTGAATACCTCCTGTAAACACGCTGTGAATAGCATTGGAGATATCGTATCTCTCTGCCTGACGCCTTTCTTTATTGGGATTTTGTTGCTTTGTTTATGGAGGACTACGGTGGCTGTGGAGCCGCTATATATATCTTTCAGTATTTTTACATTCGGCTCGTGTACACCCTGATTCCGCAATGCCTCCATGACTGCTGAGGTTTCGACTGAATCAAACGCTTTCTCATAATCAATGAAAGCTATATATAAAGGTTGGTTATATTCCGCACATTTTTCTATCACCTGATTGATAGTATGAATGTGGTCTATTGTTGAGTAGCCTTTATGAAATCTTGCCTGGTCCTTTGGTTGACGGAAGTCTAAGGTGCTCCTGATTCTATTTGCAATTACCTTAGTGAATACTTTGTACGCAACGGACAGTAAGCTGATTGGTCTATAATTTTTTCAAGTCTTTGGCGTCCCCTTTCTTATGGATTAGGATTATGTTAGCGTTTTCCCAAGATACCGGTACGCTCGAAGTCATGAGGCATTGCGTATACAGGGTGGCCAGTTTCTCCAGAACAATCTGCCCACCATCCTTCAACAAATCTGCTGTTACCTGATCCTCCCCAGCTGCTTTCCCCCTTTGCATAACTCCCAAGGCTTTCTTTACTTCTTCTGGCGTTACCTGTGGGATTTCGTATTCCTCTAGACTATTCTCTTTTCCATTATTGTCGTGGGTGCCACTGGTACTGTATAAATCTCTATAGAACTCCTCGGCCACTTGAACTATCTCATCCATATTAGTAATGATATTGCCCGCTTTGTCTCTTAACGCATACCACTGATTCTTGCCAATTCCTATTTTCTTCTTCATTGCTTTTAAGCTTCCTCCGTTCCTGAGAGCATGTTAAGTTTTATCCATATTATACTTCCTTATGTCAGCTGTCTTACGCTTGTTGATTAACTTCGAAAGTTCTGCCAGTTCTATTCTAGCTGTAGGGTTAGAGGCTTTCATACATTGGCGTTTCTTGATTAGATCTTTCGTCTCCTGCGATAGCTTACTGGTATCCTGTCCAACGGAGTTACCACCGACTTCTATTGCACACTCCTTAATGATGCCCACAAGATTTTCGTTCATTGCTTCAACACTAAGGTCCTCTTCCTGAGTTAAAGCCGAACACCTGTTCTGCGCTTGATCTGGAATTCCTCTATTTTCCCTCTTACCGCTAACTCATTCATCGGCTTCTTATGTACCAGTTTCTTCCGTTCCCTCCTCAGGTCTTGGCTAATTCGAGTTCTTACCATCCTATGGTCACTGCAGCGCACCTTGCTGAGCACGTCCACATCTTGTATGATGCCAGGGTTAGCGCAGAGTATGAAGTCTATTTCATTTCTAGTCTCGCCGTTCGGGCTCCTCCACGTCCACTTTCGGCTATCCCGCTTGCCTGAAGACTGAAGAGTGACAAGTCATGACAAGATTTATTTAGAATACCCGCATGAAGTGATTTCACGTGTTTTCTAAACGCCCCTTCAATGTCGTTAAAAAACACGAAGAATATTTATTTTTGAAGCAAAAAAATCAAAGGTACGAGGACGAATTCCTCTAGCAAAACCCATTGTTATACCACTGCCGCCCTCGTCAATGTGCCAATTTCGCCGATAGTCGCAGGCCGGAATTTGCAGCGCTTTTAAGTGGCAGCCACGTTACGATTAAACGCATTTGAAACCCCAAATAATATCATTAGAGTTTAACAGTACTGCCGCGATCACGCGCTGACGTTGTGTTTAATGAATATCATTTTATTCAGAAATCGCACCGCGAAAAGAGAAATGCTGCTAAAATGTTCGGCGCCTAGCTAAACCTAAATATAAACAATGCTGAACGATGTAGCTGAAATTTTTTTATGGATTAAAGAAAAGGAAATGAAATAAAAACGCGATATCATCAAATTTCGTGTGACGATGAATGAAGGTTGCACAGTATTGCACATGAGAGCAGTTAATCTTCCGCCAGAAAGCACTGATAGCCGACAATGTGGAATGGGGCGCTGCTGACGAACGATTGTATTCGTGAGCCCAAGCTACGGCCATCGTGGCCAAGCAATCACGCCGGTACTGTTCCGGAAAAATTTCTTCAAACCTATTAGTATACTAGTGTAAGCGCGCAGCGTCATCTAAACAAGAAAATGAAACGACATTCCTCTTCTTTTCGACGATCACTCGACGGATCTCGACGACGTTGATCCGTCGACGAGTTCGACGGATCAAGTTCCGCGACCCATTAAGCAATCTACGAATCTGTTATGGCCACCACGGCTGACGCAATGGCAAGAACCGCGAGGAGCAATAGCTGGTCCCATCGCTGGCAGGGCCCGCACGCCGAGCAGTATCCGTCTACGTGTCGGTTGAACAGCGTGCTGCCGACGGCCGCCGCTTGGGGCGCCAGTGCCTGGCAGTGGCTACTGGCGGCAGATTCGGCGAGGCAGGCGCGGTGACCGGCAAGTTCACTGCAGACGGATCATAGCAGTTAGGTTAAATTTTCATTTCCGCGTTTAAGGAAATACCGCGTATAACATGCATTATATTATTGTACAATGCGTAATGCATAAAATATTTCTTGATTCATAATACGGAGTAGCAATCGAATGCACATTATACAGAATATAAACGTATTATTCTCAACTTTGTATTCTCGCAAACGTGAAACTGCAGCGCATAGGACGCACAAATTTACAATAAAATATGTATAACACAAGATATAACGCACGGAACACATATTACTCAAATTCAGAGCGTGCGGATTCTCCTGGCATACAGATACCCTTCTGATCGCCACGTCAAGCGTATCTAATCAATTCACTAGAATCGGTACAAAACCAAGCAGCACGTTTCATCGCCATGGATTGTCATCGCCGTTCTAGTGTGACCAAGATGTAGTACACGTTCACGCTTTCATCCTTGGAATCACGACGAAAGAGAGCTGCTTGTTTCTTTACTCCTTAAAATTTGCTTACAGTGCACATGGAAATACATTGCCACTAGCACACGTTATCAATGTGCATCACGCCCGCTGCGTAGCGAACGCATATATGCGCCTCCTTTAAACGTAACCCAAGATAGCAGTACGTGTGCGCTACCAGGTGCAAGCAGCTACTGCAAGGATCTTCCAGAGAGTATCACTAATGTTCGCGATAATGCTGCGTTCAGAAACTCAACATTGCCCACCTATAACGCTCTTTAGTGGTTGCTATTGGCATGGTTATTGCTTAATGTCTCAATTTAACTATGTATAACGCTTCTTTTCTTGCACAGTAACAGGTTTTTACGGTGACTTGAAAGTGCTCGTTTAATTTGCAATGAGCCTTACGTATGACGCTTATTTCTTTGTTTTTGTTTGGTTAATGAGAATTAATGTATCGTACACACAAGATACTGCAAATAGGAGCCCCTTAGGAATAAATAAATAAATAATGAATATCCCCTCTCTCCCCGTAGGGCGTCGGGTGAAAGATGTTTGTGTTTTAACACTCATTTGCTATGCTTGCTGCTACAACAACAACAACGACTACAACCGCGGTGGCTTCGAAACACTCACGCGCAGAGTTTTTGCCGGTCGACGCAGTAGATAAGAGTCGTCCTCGACCTGGCGGCATTGCGATACAAAGGAACAGCGTAGAAAGCTTTCATTTTCCAGTTACGCGACTCCCATTCCTGTGTGAATTCCTTAAGCTTGCAGGCTGTAAAATGACAAATCGAGGTAAAGGGTGGGTAGTACTGCGCGTAATTTAAAGAAGGTAAGCAAATGGAACCTCTAAAGGAGAATACATCTGAAGGAAATATCTGAATGTTTCGTACATCTGCACCATTATCTAATTCTTGGAAGCGAACGACTGCTTAATGCCGAGACGCTTATTGCGTTCACTAAAGATGTTGTATCCACAAGTACGATATATCAAAAGAAGTACATCTTTGAAAAGCCACCCTACAGTTTTCCCCTGCGCGTTGAATTTCCACTCTGGGAATCGGTGACCTTAAAAGTCCTGCACCCCAAGGCTTCTGTTTTGCCACAGGAGTCATGCACTGACGTTGGCAAAGTTTTTTCCCCTTTAAGAGAGAGTGCGCTGCCGATTTCAATGTCTTTAATTAGGTTTTTCACACTCATTTGTCTAGCATGCTCCTCACACTATTCGTTTAGCACTGCTGAATATACGAACGTATATTATTGAATTATTTTTCATAATCATCTCACATCATGAAATTCTACTTCTCATCGCACGAGGTACTTAACCATTACGTTCTCTGAACAGACCTGTCACTCACGCTAGAAAAACCTACTTACCATCACCATTAAAGAAGAAAGAAAGCAACGAAGCCGTTCTCGCTAAAAATCTTTTTATCTGGAACGTGACAATAATTTTACAGCGAAATTGTACAGGGGAGTTCCACAACGGGGGGTGCTATCCTGAATATCGTAAAATCCCGTCACGTTGCCAAATTTGGCAAAGAAGGCTTCTTGAGCCAATCAGGGAGGCCGTAGCAACCCTCTGGGCCAATCAGAGCTGACAAGATGGCGAATTCGACAATATGGCGGAATTTGTCAATGTCCCGAGTAGTAGCCCGGTCCTCGAGCGGCGGTGACGGCGAAGGCCGACAGCTTCATGCAAGGGTGTGGTCAGCATCAAGTGTCAATCGAATGAGAGCCAGCAAAGCAGCCTGCGATGCAGTACCCGAAGCGGCCGTATGACCAGCACGCCGGTGAGAACGCTGAGAACGCACAAGTTGGACGCATGCGTTGGTGTAACCGGAGTACCATACAAGGGATATGCATCCGAAGTAACGGAGGGGATCGGTGTACTAAGCTCGGACGTAGCGAAGTATATCTACCCGAATGTTCTGGGTGTGGAACAGAAATTTGCACCGGATGTATGAAGGCGTTTGTAAAGTATTGGGTTGAGTTCTGGCACTGGCAGAACAGATCCTTCAAAATTTTCGAAGGGTGTCTTTTATCTGAATGAAGCGTGTCTTCGCTACCAAGCAAGCAAGCAAGCAAGCAAAGCAAAGCAAAGCAAAGCCAAGCATAGCCAAGCAAAGCAAAGCAAAGCAAGCAAAGCAAAGCAAGCAAGCAAGCAAATAAATAAACAAATAAATAAACAGACAAACATAACGAAATAATTAGATAAATAAATAAATACTGGGGGGCCTGAAATGCATCAGGGTAGTGAATGTTACTTATTTTACGTGGCCTATTTGGTAAACGATACCCTACTTCTTTGCACCATATATGCTTGTACAGGTTCGTATTGCTTTCATTCCTATTCAATACTTTCGAATGTGATGTTGGCACGAAGTAGCATGTCAACATAAGCGTGTCAGTAAATGTTGACGTACGCCATAAAGGAGATCAAGAATAGCTTTTCTCGCCAGTCTATCTCACCATCACGCAATACGGTCATGGCAATTAACCATGCAAGCCAAGGCGAACAAGATTTTAAAATCGAAGCTATTTTTCTGTCTAGCACGCGGGCGCATACACGCACACACACGAACACTCTCACGTCTCAAAATTACTTCGTGCGAGCGGTCCCTGTAGCTTGACCTAGTAAGACCTGATTACGCGAGACTTGGCGTATGGCTGTAGAGGTGGCTTCTCCACATTATGAGTCCTTGCAGGGAGAAGACTGCTTCTGCAAATCCGTCCTGTCAGCATGTCGCAACACTGGGGCGTTTGCGTGTGCGAGTGTAGAAGATCGCAGCCGTGAGAAGTTAACGCTAAAGGGAATTATTTAGCAGTACCGGGGGGCGTTAGTCCTCACATCAACATGTTGTTCATTAAACGTAAGCGTTCGTAGTCTAGGAGTCGAGGGTTCTTACACTGAGTATATCTGATGGACGAAATAGGAGACATGGAGATGTTGGTTCGTGTAGACCGCGAAATCGTGCTGTCTCTTTGAGAAAGTTTTGTGTGTGGTGAGGAAAGAGAGTAATGGTTAGACCGAAGCCCCTGAAACGTAGCCTGTTATTTTTTTTTGTTCAGCGCTTACAGAATCTCGGGCTCGGCGTCCTCTGGCAGGACTACAGGGAGGCCTCGGGACTACTCTGGCGGTTATACTGATAACGCCCATATCTTATGGGCATGCCATCCCTCCCAAACATCTCTGAAAGCTTCCTTGTCAAAAATACATTGCCGCTTTCACGTCACTTCCCGGTGGAGGTGGCTCGCTTTCTGTCATACCCTCTATGTAATCTTCCAGTAAACCCAGATATCACACATCAGGGCTGTACCGGAACGGTAAGGCATCAGGCTAGCTGCAAAATAAGTATGCTTACCATCTCTATCTCTATCCTCGAGGATTCATTAAAATCGCTTACAGTAGTAAATTTATACGAAAGAAGGGTCCCTTGGAGTTTTGCGCTTTTTTCTCTTTTGAATTCCATCCTCATCGGTATATGAAAGTCATGGCTTGGATTCGAACCAGCGACTTTAAGCTCAGCAGAAGAAAACAATGGCTTATGATCTACACCCCTGATTATAACTGGTTACCCCTGTAGGGAATCACTATCGACAGCAATATATTAATTGGAGTAGCACTGTCACATTGCACCTTTATTACCCACTTCGTACCTTTGGCGTAAAACGTTTTTCTTTTTCGTTACACGATAAAAAATTTATACCACGCTCTTCTTCAAGGTATCGAACGCATGTACTCAGAATTAAGTGCATTGATAAGAACCCTAGGTGGAGCAAAATGACTGCGGAGTCCCCCCCCCCCCCCTACAGTGTGCCTCATAATCGGAACGCGGTTTTGTCACGTAAAATCCCGTAATTAGAAAAGAAAAAATTCACTGCAACATCTACCAGTGCTGCTACTTTACCTGGAGGGTACAGGTGGGACTTGTTATCAGCCGAAGCTGTGGCGCCGCGGGTGTCATGAAATTCAGATAACAGATCTTATCGGAGCACCGATATCGCGGACTTGAGCAAACGAAAGTCCGAGCAGCCGTTGTCTTCAGCAGCCGAACGCAGACAGTACGTCATTTCTCGCACCAACCTAAAAGCGAGAGTAGGGGTAAAATGGATTGTGCGCAAACAATTGGCGACGATGGCCTATGTAAGCGAAAAGCCAAACGCTTTGAGCAAGCTATTCGCTATAACAAATGAATGATGCATTTCAAGGCATCACTGCATTTGATGCACTGAGGACATTTAAATACTATTTGTTGTTTCGTTGCGCAATTCTGTCGAGACCAGAGCTGTTATTCAGTGCGCGCCTATAGGCCTAATACACGTGCCTATACATGTAATAAGCCTGTTCGTAGTGTGTGTGCGCTGTCTCCGGCGGCGCGAGCACTAGCGTGAACGGCGACAGGCACCCTCCTCCCTCGCAGCCGCCGCGTGGGGAGAGGGCTGGGTGGGAGGGATGTCCTTCCCTGGCGCTCCACCGTAGCTTCGAAACATTCAGAAGCCCCCAAAGCTCTGGCGTCAACAACATCATCGCCATCGTCATCATCATAATCATCATCCTAGTTACGCCCACTGCAGGGCAAAGACCTCTCCCATACTCCTCCATCTACCCCGGTGATGTGCTAACTGTGGCCATGTTGTCCCTGCAAACTTCTTAATCTCAGATATCCGCCTAAGTTTCTTCCGCCCCTACTACGCTTTTCTTGGAATACAGTGTGTAACCCTTAATGACCATCGGTTATGTTCCCTCTTGCCCACATGCCCTGCCGACGCCCCCCCCCCCCCATATCTATTTCTTGATTTCAACTAAGATGTCATTACCTCGCGTTTTTTCCCTCACCCAATCTTCTCTATTCTTATCCCTTAACGTTGCACCCATCATTCTTCTTTCCATAGTTCATTACGTCGTCCTCAATTTAGGTAGAACCCTTTTCGTAAGCCGCCAGGTTATTGCCCCGTTAGTGCGTACTGGTAAGACACAGATGTTATACACTTTTTTTCTTGAGAGATAATGGCAACCTGGTGTTCATGATCTGAGAATGCCTGCCAAACGCACCCCTGCCCATTCTTATTATTCTGATTATTTCAGTCTCATGATCCGGATCTGTGGTCACTACCTATCCTAAGTAGATGTATTCCCTTACCACTTCCAGTGCCTCGCTACCTATCGTAAGCTCCTGTTCTTCTCCGAGACTGTAAAACATTACTTTAGTTTTCTGCTGATTAATTTTTAGACCTACCCTTCTGCTTTGCCTCTCCAGGTCAGTGAGCACGCATTGCAATTCGTCCCCTGATTTACTAAGCAAGGCAATATCATTGGCGAATCGCAAGTTATTAAGGTATTCTCCATTAACTCTTATCCCCAATTCTTCCCAATCCACGTCTCTGAATACCTCCTGGAAATACGCTGTGAATAGCATTGGAGAAATCATATCTCCCTGCCTGACGCCTTTCTTTATTGGGATTTTGTTGCTTTCTTTATGGAGGACTACGGTGGCTGTGGAGCCGCTTTAGATATCTTTCAATATTTTTACATATGGCTCGTCCACCCCCTGATTCCGTAATGCCTCCATGACTGCTAAGGTTTCGGCTGAATTAAAAGCTTTTTCGTAATCAATGAAAGTTGTATATAAGGGCTTGTTATATTACACAGATTTCTCTATCACCTGACTGATGGTGTGAATATGGTCTATTGTTGAGTAGGCTTTACGGAATTCGGCCTTGTCCTTTGGTTGACGGAAGTCTAAGGTGTTCCTGATTCTATTTCCGATTACCTTAGCAAATACTTTGTAGGCAATAGACAGTAAGCTGATCGGTCTACAATTTTCAAGTCTTTGGCGTCGCCTTTCTTATGGATTAGGATTATGTTAGCGTTCTTCCAAGATTCCGGTAGGCTCGAAGTCATGAGGCATTGCGTACACAGGGTGGCCAGTTTTCTAGAACAATCAGCCCACCATCCTTCAACAAATCTGCTGTTACCTGATCCTCTTCAGCTGCATTCTGCCTTTGCATAGCTCCCATGGCTTTCTTTACTTCTTCCGGCATTACTTGCGGGATTTCAAATTCCTCTAAACTATTCTCTCTTCCATTATCGTCGTGGGTGCCACTGGTACTGTACAAATCTCTATAGAACACCTCAGCTACTTGAACTATCTCATCCATATTAGTAATGATATTGCGGGTTTGTGCCTTAACGTGTAAATCTGATTCTTGCCTTCGTAGTTTCTTCTAAACTGCTTTTAGGCTTCCTCCGTTCCTGATAGCATGTTCAATTCTATCCATAATATACTTACTTTTATCGGCTGTCTGACACTTGTTGATTGACTTCTAAAGTTATGCCAGTTATATTCTAGCTATAGGGTTTGAAGCTTTGATACATTGGCGTTTGTTGATCACATCTTTCGTCTCCTGCGATAGCTTACTGGCTTCCTGTCTAACAGAGTTACCACCGACTTCTATTGCACACTTCTTAATGATGCCCATAATATTGTCGTTCATATATTCAACATTAAGTTCCTCTTCCTGATTTAAGGCCGAATACTTGTTCTTTAGCTTCATCTGGAATTCCTCTATTGTCCCTCTTACCGCTAACTAATTGATCGGTTTCTTATGTACCAGTTTCTTCCGTTCCCTCCTCAAGTCTAGGCTAATTCGAGTTGTTACCATCCTATGGTCACTGCAGCGCACCTTACCGAGCACATCCACATCTTGTATGATGCCAGGGTTAGCGCAGGGTATAAAGTCTATTTCATTTCTAGTCTCGCCATTCGGGCTCCTCCACGTCCACTTTCGGATGTCCCGCTCGCGGAAGAACGTATTCATTATCTGCATATTATTCTGTTCTGCAAACTCTACTAATAACTCTCCCCTGCAATACCTAGAGCCTATGCCATATTCCCCCACTGACTTGTCTCCAGCCTGCTTCTAGCCTACCTTGGCATTGAAGTCGCCCATCAGTACAGTGTGTTTTGTTTTGACATTACCCATCGCCGATTCCACGTCTTTATAGAAGCTTTCGACTTCCTGGTCATCATGACTGGATGTAGGGGCGTATAGACCTGTACGACCTTCAATTTGTGCCTCTTATTAAGTTTCACAAGGCCTGCCACCCCCTCGTTGATGCTATAAAAATCATGTATGTTACCAGCTATATCCTTATTAATCAGGAATCCGACTCCTAGTTCTCGTCTGTCCGCTAAGCCCCGGTAGCGCAGGATGTGCCCGTTTTTTGCACTGTATATGCTTCTTTTGTCCTCCTAACCTTCACTGAGCCCTCTTATATCCCATCTACTGCCCTCTAATTCCTTCAATAGCACCGCTAGACTCGCCTGAGTAGATAACGTTCTAGCGTTAAACGTTGCCAGGTTGAGATTCCGATCTCTGGCGTGGCACGTCTCAAAGAGTTATATGGTTAGCATTCGCAGACGAAAGTGCCCCGGAAGTCGGTCGGACGATACCACGTGACATTTGCATCGGTGCCTTCGCATCAGTGGTGAAAGTCCGGCCACCACCACGGAAACTGGCGAAAGGGCGAAAGGAAGCTATTCGCTTTTAAAAAAGATATGGAAGAAAGTTCAGGCGCCAGGAACGTCGTAAACTGTGATCGAGCAAAAGAAACAAAAGGTCGCAGTTTCCCCCATATGGTGAAGCGTTGGCAGTGATAGCAAGGTACCAGGCTGTTACATACGTCGTAACTCTCGTAGTATTATTGGCAGCATTAGTTGCAGCAAACGTTGGTATACTAAGTGAATGCACGTGGAGTCATGCCACTCAAGGACACACGTGAAAAGGGTTCAGTCGATGAACGCGAGAACTGGCGCTCGCAACTCAGTTGGGAGGAGATATCGGGCGGCAGCGGGAAGTTCGCGCTACTTCTCCGAAAAAGTGAACGTACCCTGCTGCCGCTGCCTTCGCCATTTCAACTGTTCCACGCCACCGCAGGTCAGGTGACCTGCAACACGTGGTGTGCGAGCCGCGTGTGCGCTCCACTGTGCACACTTGGCGGTCTTGTCCGCGCATGCGCCGTCGTGCCCCGCCCAGCACGACGGACGGCAACGGCGGTGTGGATGGCTATGCGCATCGTACAATATTCGAGATTTTGAATACGAGTACAATTTTATCTCAGATCCCTCACCGGGTATTCGTTTCTAAATTTCGATGACTCAATAAAAAAGATTGTGTAAACTGCCCAGTGGCTCATTGCGTATTCGTCCTCAAGCAGAAGTTCACACATGTCCGATCCCATGCGGCGGTGGCCCCGTTCAAACTGGTGTGGTGTATACGAAAGAACCCGTGCGCTTCAATACATACGAACGTTTAGAACCGCGGGACGTAAGATTTTTAAGGATCCTTCCTTCAGGTCACAACCCACTGCTGTGGGCGGCTTCTAGTTTTCAGGTCAGCGAGTTTTTGGTCAATTTTTGTAAAGGGAATAAATAGATGACAGGATATCAGGCACGTAATCAGCTTTTTCCCTCTATTTTGGTCACCCATGGTGTCCCACTACTTTTCCAGCTTTATTGATGATGGATTTAAATAAATCAAGTAATAAACAATTCCATCGTCCGCTTGCTCCTATGCAGGGAACGTGGATAGATGAGCATGCCTGGGACATTATATCTGTACTATAAATAAATATTTTCTAGATGACAGAGTGCTTAAAGTGTTGATTATTATTATTATTATTATTATTATTATTATTATCATTATTATTATTATTATTATTAATATTATTATTCTGTTGCAACCGAATGCACAGCGTCACTGCCTGCTTGAGAAGAGGGATGTACGTGTATTAACGGGCGTGTACTGGGGCCATCAACCGTTGGTTCTTACGCCCATACGCTAGTGCAACGTCACGTATTCTAATTTTCTTTTTTTTCGCATTTAGGCCGCTGTGGCATAGCAAACGCTTTCGAAGCTTGTTAAGTGCAATCTTTGGCTTGTTTAGAATACAATGCCGTTCCCGGTTACTAGTTGAAGAAAAGATTAATGAAGTCCTAGCAGACGCCTACAGAATCTAGTCACGGCGAGCTCGTAACGGGAACTTCAATGCCGCATCGGGGCCATTCGTGTTTGTCGTTCTTGCGTCTTTTTTGTATTATCGAGCTTCCTCTCGTCTAAGAGCTGCTTTCTTCTTTGTTTGGTAGTGAGCGATCTATATTGAACTTAGGCAGCTCGAACAATTCTTCTCTTTAGTGTCTTTTTCAGCAAACAACACGCGTGTGCGGCACGCAGGCACTCACGGGCAGACGGCGGCAGTCTTCGCCCACTCGTCGACCACAGCGGCGAAGCCGTTCCGCGTCGTCTGCAGCGTGCGGTCTAAGGCGACGCCGCACAGCACCAGGCTCCTGACGGCCTTGAGCTGGTCGCACGACGTCTGCCAGTCGAGCCGCAGAAAGCGTCGCCCCCTATCATCGTCGGCACGAACCTCGAGCGGTGAAGTGTACCGTTCATCAGTCGGAAGTGAATGCGCGATTAGTGGCAAGTGTAACGTTTTTTTTATTACGCCTAAGATAGCCCCACGGCAAATTGAAGAAAAAAACACGACGTGCGATACACACCGCAACCTATTATATATATATTGAAATGGGGTTTATTGTAGCTCGTTCGAGGGATCGCAGGTAGCTCTAGATCACGAGTCCTAGCGCTTCGCATCAACAAACCGCGCTCGTGTCTCGCGCCGCAGCGGTGGCAGTCCGCACAGTGCCACATGCATATTACCCACTACAACTACAGTGCCACATGCATATTACCCACTACAACTTCCCCCGGGGCGAAGAGGAGCCATCCTGGCGACCTAAGGCGATGATACGATAAGGGGGTCGTGGTACGGCTTCAGGCGGCTGACGTGAACAGTCTCGCGGCCACGGCGGCGTTTGTCCGAAGATGGCGTCACCGGTTCGACCACATAATTCACAGGCGAAGTACACGCGACGATCCGGTACGGACCTTGATATTTCGGAGCAAGCTTTGGGCTAAGGCCTGGAGCTTGGAAGGGCAGCCGAAGCCAGACGTGAGAGTCCACGGCGAAGGACTGTGTGGGCTGATCGTTGTCGTGGCGATCTTTGTGCATTCCTTGGGTATCCGACGTGAACGAGCGAGCCAGTTGGCGGCACTCTTCAGCATGGCGAGCAACTTCGGAAAGAGGGGTGAATTCAGAGGCATCCGGGTGATACGGTAGTACGGTGTCGAGGGTAGTGGACGGTTCACGCCCATAAAGAAGGAAAAATGGTGAGAAGCCTGTGGTAGCCTGAACGGCGGTATTGTATGCATACGTCACAAAAGGGAGGACATCGTCCCAATTGGAATGATCCGACGCAACATACATGGTGAGCATGTCCCCAAGGGTGCGGTTGAATCGTTCCGTTAGACCGTTAGTTTGTGGGTGATACGCCGTAGTGGTGCGGTGAATAGTGCGGCACGCGGCGAGTAGCTCATTAATAACTTCGGACAAGAAGACACGGCCTCGGTCACTGAGCAGTTCTCGCGGTGCGCCGTGCCGTAAGGCGAAATGCCGTAAGATGAATGCGGCGACGTCGCCAGCAGCCGAAGCAAGTGCAGCAGTTTCAGCATATCTTGTCAGGTGGTCTACTGCGACAATTATCCAACGGTTTCCGGTAGTACTGCATGGAAGAGGCCCATAAAGGTTGATGCCAACCCGATCAAAAGGACGTGCCGGACACGGTAAAGGTTTCAGAGGGCCTGTCGTATGAGAAGATGTCTTGCGTCGCTGACAGGCTGCACATGACCGAATGTATTTGCGGACATAAGAATACATGCCGCGCCAGTAGTACCGCTGGCGGAGCCGCTTGTAGGTCTTCAGGACGCCAGCATGAGCTTGTTGTGGGTCTGCATGGAAATACGTGCATACATCGGAACGCAAATGGCGAGGGATGACTAGCAGCCGTTTGCGACCGTCGGGCTGATAGTTTCGGCGGTACAAGATGGCGTCCCGTAGCACGAAGTGGGTGGCATGGCGACGAATGGCTCGAGGGCATGTAGACGTTGAAGAACTGCTAAGAATGTCAATGAGAGACACAATCCACGGATCTTTTCTCTGTTCAGACGGCATGTCAGTAACAGCAAGCGTAGCAACCGGGCACTCTATGTATGAAGGTGGCCTTTCGTCGGATCGCATGGGCGCACGGGAGAGCGCATCTGCATCAGAATGTTGGCGCCCGGATCGATAAATGACACGAATGTCAAATTCTTGGATCCGAAGAGCCCAACGTCCAAGACGCCCCGACGGGTCTTTCAGTGACGCAAGCCTGCAGAGCGCGTGGTGGTCTGTCACAACGTCGAACGGACGGCCATACAAGTAAGGGCGAAATTTGTTTAAAGCCCAAACTATAGCTAAACATTCTTTTTCCGTGACAGAATAATTGGATTCTGCCTTCGTGAGAGCACGACTCGCATATGCAACCACATATTCTGGAAAGCCAGGTTTCCGTTGTGCAAGGACGGCCCCAAGACCAACGCCGTTGGCGTCGGTATGAACTTCAGTCGGTGCACTCGGGTCGTAGTGGCGTAGAACAGGTGGTGAGGTAAGCCGACGACGCAAAGTGGTGAAGACTTGGTTACATGCCGGAGTCCAGTCGCGAAGGTCACCAGAGCCAGCCAGGAGCTTCGTCAGGGGAGCGATGATGCAGGCAAAATTGCGCACAAAGCGGCGAAAATAAGAGCAAAGACCGACGAAACTGCGGAGCTCTTTCACTGTAGTCGGCCGCGGAAATTCTGCGACAGCACAAAGTTTGTCAGAGTCGGGAAGGACGCCGTCTTTGGACACGACATGGCCAAGTATGGTCAGCTGGCGGGCTCCGAAGCGGCACTTTTTCAAGTTAAGTTGAAGGCCGGCGGTGGTAAGGCAAGTAAGGACTTCGCGTAGACGAGAGAGGTGAGTGGTGAAATCAGGGGAGAAAACAACCACGTCGTCTAAATAACACAAGCACGTCTTCCATTTGAGGCCTCGTAGAAGATTGTCCATCATCCTTTCGAATGTCGCGGGTGCATTGCAGAGGCCGAATGGCATTACTGTAAACTCATACAGGCCATCAGGCGTAATAAAAGCTGTCTTCGAGCGGTCGGATTCATCCACTGGCACTTGCCAATAGCCCGATCGCAAGTCCAAAGAAGAAAAGAATTCGGCACCATGAAGACAATCCAGGGCGTCATCTATGCGCGGTAGAGGATAGACATCTTTTCGTGTAATCTTGTTGAGGCGACGATAGTCCACACAGAAACGAATCGAGCCATTTTTTTTCTTAATGAGTACTACAGGAGATGACCAAGGGCTGCAGGATGGCTTGATAACACCACGTTCAAGCATGTCTTCAACTTGCTCGGCGATGACACGACGCTCGGTGGATGACACGCGGTACGGACGCTGGCGTAATGTTGCGTGGTGTCCCGTATCAATGTGGTGAGAGACGGTACTTGTGCGGCCTAATGATGCTTGGTTGCAGTCAAAAGAGGCGTGAAAATCATTTAAAAGAGTAATAAGCCGCGCACGTTGTGTCGGTTCGAGGTCATCGGCAATAGAGCGACAAAAAACATCCGGTGGGACTCGGTTATATGGCACATGGGGTGCCAGTGCTGTTACCTTGGCAGTATCCACGTCGTCGGGAACAGGGAAATCCACAATAACGTCAGCGACCACAGTCTGGATGGTACCAATAGTCTCGCCACGGTGCAAAGCCAAAGTGTACGAATTTGGGTTAGAAATCAGTATTGCTGCAGCCCCATGGTGAACCGTGAGGAGGGCGAAAGGCAACAATATAGGCTGGCGGCGAATGAAGACGGCAGCGGGTGAAAACATGACCGTCGCTTCGGCAAGCGATGCGCATGAAAGAGGGACAAATACCGCGCTGTGAGGGGGAAGGTCAGTATCTGAAGCTATACAGATCCTGGTAACATCATGAACTTGAAAGTCGTGAGATGGCAAATCGCACAGAACGGAGAACTGAACCTCAGCACGTGCCGGCGTGATGGCGCGTGCTGAGGTGTGCTGAGGCGCGTGCATGACGGCGTGATGGCGCGACAGAAAATCCCAACCGAGATCACATCGTGGGAGCAACAAGTTAGCACAAAGAAATCAATCGAATACAATATGTCTCGAATCAACACCCTGGCAGTGCACATAGCGACTGGCTGAACTTGTTGTGCACTGGCTGTTCTAAGCAATAATACCGAAGACATCATGGTCACTTTCCGTAATTCACGGCAAAGTTTCTCACTAATCACAGATACAGCAGCACCTGTATCGACGAGCGCAAGACATTTGATGCCATCAACAGACACTTCAATAACGTTAGCGGGGGAAAAACGAGGACTTTGGTGTTCCGACGATGACGCAGTTCGTGCCTCAGGAACTGCGGAAATCAGTTTTCCGCCTCAGTAGTACTGGCACTGGGCCTACGACGCATGGGTGAGAGTGAGCGCCGACGAGGGGAAGGCGAGCGACGAGTATTATAGAGCTGTGACTGCGGTGCTGGTATGTCATCAGCAGCGTAGACTTCCGGTGGTGGTCGCTGAGGCATACGGTATGGTCGGAAGCCGGAGCTGGGTGGTCGCGCGGTGCCCACGAAGGCCGGCAAGCGCCGGCGGCAGAAGCGCGCTACATGTCCCGGTGTACCGCAGGCATAGCATATTGGGCGGTTGTCAGGGGTGCGCCAAGGATTTGTGCCTTGCTGCTGTGCGCTGAAAAAGGGAGCGACCTGCTGGCGAGGTGAGGGCGGATGAGAGAACACCGGCTGAAGAGGCGCTGAAGGCGGAGGTGAGAATCCCGGCAGACGAGGCGCCCGTGCAGCGGCTTCAGCATACGTAAGAGGCGCGGCCACGGGAGCCGGCTGACACGGAGGTGGAAGAGCTTCGGTCACTTGCTCTTGAATTACCTGTCGGATCGCTGGAGCCAAATAGTGAGAAGGCTTCTCCGTGGTCGGCAAAATCGAGAGCTGTCGCGCGACCTCCTCGCGCACAAATTCTTTTATTTGCGTCAGCAAAGTTGTGTGGTTGTCGCCAATGACCAATGCTGCTAACGAATCTTCCGTAGGCGGTGGGCGCCGAGCTAAGATGCGTTGTTTCCGTAGCTCGTCAAAACTTTGGCACAAGTTGATATCTTCGGCCACGGTACGCGGATCCTTCGCTAGCAACATCTGAAATGCGTCCTCATCAATGCCTTCCATAATGTGTTTTATCTTGTCCTGTTCCGCCATTGACGGATTCATGCGCTTACACAGGTCAATGACATCTTCGATGTAACTTGTCAACGTTTCACCGTGATGTTGCGCGCGCCCCCGTAAGCGTTGTTCTGCGCGAAGCTTGCGCACAGCGGGCCGCCCGAACACTTCTGTGAAACTTGTCTTGAATCTGCTCCACGTTGTGAAATCGTGTTCGTGGTTTCGGAACCAGAGGTTCGCGACGCCGGTTAAGTAAAACAGCACATTGTGCAACTTCGTGACGTCGTCCCACTTGTTATGCTGGCTCACCCTTTCGTAAGATGACAACCAATCCTCCACGTCATGCGTCACTCGACACCATACCATCCACAGACGAATGGGCTTACGGAGCGTACCAACCGAACAATTGTAAACATGCTATCTATGTACGTTTCATCCGACCACAAGAACTGGGATGACGTACTGCCTTTTATCACGTACGCATTCAACACCGCCAAGCACGAGACCACCGGCTATAGCCCTTTCTTCCTGCTGTACGCACGGCCACCCAGGTACACAATCGACACTGTTTTCCCCTTCTGCAGTCACGAAAATCCCACTGTCGCCGAGACTCTCTGCCTCGCCGAAGAAGCTCGTCGTATTGCTCGTTTGCGCACTTTGGCGTCGCAGGACAGATCAAAAGTACGCTACGACATTCTCCACCGTCCGGTAACCTATCGCCCTGGTGATTTAGTCTGTCTGTGGACTCCAGTACGGAAACGCGGGTTATGCCAAAAGCTTTTGGCCACCTACGATGGACCGTTTGTGATTATTAGCAGACTCACGGAAGTCACGTATAACATAGCTCGCCTCACGGCGAGTGGTAGAAGAGCTGCCAAGACACAAGTGGTCCATGTCGCCCGCTTGAAATTGTTCACGTCAAGACACATGGATTGACTCGCCCGGCGGGCTTCGTCTGCGACGAGAGGAATGTTACGCATGAAGAAAACGAAGACGTGCTTGTGCTTGCGGTCCCGAGTGGAAGAAGAAAGAAGAGAACGACGCTCAGTTGATAAACCAGCTGATCGCTCTTGCGCTCACCTTCGCGACCTAAAGTAAACGGTCCCCTTCATCCGTAAGGGTTTTAAACGGTCTCCTTCGCGCGTAACAATATATTCGTAGAATATCCTTTCTACCGAGGGTTGTTCCACGTCCGCCACCAAGGTCTGTGAGTGGTGCCGCTGGCTAACACTCCCAGGGTTCTACAAGGGCATATAAATACCCAAGAAAGTGGACGGTGCAACAGCGCCGCGGTAGCTCAATTGGTAGAGCGTGGCACGCGAAATGCGAAGGCTGTGGGGTCGTTCCCCTCCTGAGGCAATTTCTTTTTTCATCCACTTTCATTTCCATTATATTTATCGTTCCCTTATTTCATTTATGAAGAAGAAGTAATTTTCCCTGTGCTGCCCTTGGTGTCAGTGTTTGTTGGCCCATTATTATATGACTAATAAAAATCGGGCCCCTCGGTTAACCCCCTTCTCTTTTAGTGTAATCCTCAGAATTCCTTCTAAGCAAATGCGAACTTGTGAACTCAGCTCCAGTCCGTAAATTGAAAAGAAAGAAACTGTCCTAAACGTGTTGGCCGTAAAAGTAATTGGAAAAGTATTGTTCAATATCGAATGATGCATATTGATTTGTACTGCTTGTAATATCCGCCTCCGATTAGTTCAGCTCAAGGAATATAATGGGGCTATCTCACGTATGTGTTTTTCTTTAATCTGTGAACAGTATATAGTAACCTAGTTTATGCACAAGGTGCAAATAAAGATAGCTTAGGGATTTCTTTATCTTTAAATTTATATCAACCTACCGCGGCAGAGAAAGAGCTATTGCATAAGTGTGCACAGGGTCCAACATTTAAAAAATGTTAACACGATTCAAACAGCAAAATAAACAAAGGAATTCCAGCAGAACCCATCTCAGGATGACTGTCAACGTGTCAACGTGATTAACATTGATGTAAATCAGCTAAACCCCTTATTGGCCCCGCCGAAACGTGTCTTGTATGAGGCAGTCGGACACCGTCCTCGCGCTTGCCTTTGGACACGCTGCGCCATCTAGTGCCGCCAGCGCGAAGTCCGGGCATGGCACGCGCCTTAAAATATATATATTCATATGACGCGGATTCGACACCGCCCAGCACCGGATAAATTTTAAGAGTTATTTTTGTAAGTGAAGAGCGGCATATGCCTAGTGGCAGATAGTTGTTGACTCAAGATGGCGTGAAAGTGATTGGATGACACACATAAATACTGGAAACTTGGCACAATTCCCAAATAATTATAATCTGAATAAATATATACTGTTACAGTGTACAAAAAATAGAGAAAAAGAAACCCTTGAAAGCTACATTGCCATCTAGTGCGGTGCGAAATGCCTTCAATGGAAATGAGAAAATATCCACTCCCGCCCCCATCACGCAGAAAAAATTCAGCGATGCAGGAAACCTACGATCAAAGAAACAAAGATGAGGAATGATCAGGCTAAGCTCCCGGCAAGGGCATACGTTTCCTTTACGAAACCATAAACCACTTGCGCTTTCCGTTAGTTTTGAAATCGCCGTCTCTTTTCGTGTATATTCCTATGCCCTTTCAAGAACGATGAACTTCTACAGATCTACTTAGCCTCTGGCATGGAAAACCAACTAACCACTTTACGAGCCTTAATAACTATTAGGGGTGTGCCAACATTCAAAACTTTCGAATAACGAATAACGACGGAAAGTTAGGTCGTCGAATAGAATAGTGTCACGTGGCAGTGACAGTGAAGAAAGCAGCAATACGGTGGAATACAAAACTAGATTTCATTGGGCGAACCTGTGCCCACAAAAACAGGCTAGGCACAACGATAGCGGCGAACACGGTCGGCGATCGTCAGAAATCTGATCAGCGGGTCAAACGCGTCGGTTATTATAGAGCAGTCGTCGAATGTTCCAGACTAATCGTTCGGACCCGCGTGCCTTCGACAAAGTTCTACACCATTCGCGTCAGGTGATGAAATCAGATAACATAAGGTTCGGCGAGAACAGACAGCGAATAGAAGCATCGATACCTTTCCAGAAACTTCGAATACATGCAGGCGCGTCCCACGCTGTGCGATTACATTTGTTAGGCGGCGAAACGTGGTTGCCCGATAAAGATAAGTACACGTGTCAATACCCCCTCTTAAAAAGCATCGTCTTGATGCTACAAATATAAGAGAGCGAAACACAAAAGGACACTTATTAAACATAAGTAACAAAACAACGAAAAGAAACAAAGTCCAAGGGTGAGTTACGCGAAGCCCCAATGTTCAATAACGCTGGTAGTACGGCTTGAGTCGCACAACGTGGACTATTTCAGGTCGTGAGCGGCGCCGCTGTGATAGCGAAATGCCGTCTGGCACGACCTCATAGTCCAGTGCGCCAAGACGTCGGATGATCTTGTACGGTACGAGAAAGCGACGCAAAAGCTTCTCGCTCAGTCCTCGTCGGCGTATAGGGGTCCAAACGCAAACACGGTCACCGGGCTGGTACTCGACGAAGCGTCGTCGGAGGTTGTAGTGTCGGCTGTCGGTCCTCTGCTGGTTCTTGATTCGCAGGCGGGCGAGCTGTCGGGTTTCTTCGGCACGTCGGAGATAGGTAGCGACGTCAAGATTTTCCTCGTCAGTGACGTGCGGCAGCATGGCGTCGAGCGTCGTCGTCGGGTTCCTGCCGTAAACCAGCTTAAATGGCGTTATCTGTGTTGTTTCTTGCACCGCCGTGTTGTAAGCGAATGTTACGTTCGGCAGGACCGCATCCCACGTCTTGTGCTCGACGTCGACGTAAATTGCTCGCATGTCGGCGAGGGTCTTGTTCAGGCGCTCCGTGAGGCCATTCGTCTGCGGATGGTAGGCAGTTGTCCTCCTGTGACTTCTCTGGCTGTATTGCAGAATGACTTGCGTGAGCTCTGCTGTAAAAGCCGTTCCTCTGTCGGTGATGGCGACTTCTGGAGCACCGTGTCGCAGCAGGATGTTCTCGACGAAAAATTTCGCCACTTCGGCTGCGCTGCCTTTCGGTAGAGCTTTAGTTTCAGCGAAGCGGGTGAGATAGTCCGTCGCCACGACTATCCACTTTTATTTCCGGATGTTGATGTCGGAAACGGTCCTAACAAGTCCATCCCGATCTGCTGAAAAGGACGGTAAGGAGGCTTGATCGGCTGTAGTAATCCCGCTGGCCTTGTCGGTGGTGTCGTGCGTCGCTGACAGTCTCGGCATGTCTTGGCGTAACGGGCGACATCGGCGGTTAGGTGCGGCCAGTAATACTTTTCTTGTATCCTCGATAGCGTCCGGGAGAAACCGAGGTTTCCAGAGGTCGGATCGTCATGTAGGGCGTGCAGTACTTCTGCAGACGCAGCGCCGACGGAACAACAAGAACGTAGTTGGTGCGGACTGGTGAGAAGTTCTTCTTCACGAGTAGGCTGTTCTGAAGCGTGAACGAAGATAATCCACGCTTAAATGCCCTAGGGACAACGTCGGTGCGCCTTTCTTGATATACTCGACTACGGCTTTTAGCTCCGGGTCCCCTCGTTGTTGTTCGGTGAAGTCTTCCGCGCTTATTATACCAAGGAAGGCGTCGTCATCCTCGTCATCTTGCGGCGGCGGGTCAATGGGGGCGCGTGATAAGCAATCGGCATCTGACTGTTTTCGTCTGGACTTGTATATTCCACTGTATTGCTGCATTCTTGCTGTGTAGATTCCAGCCGGCGTGATGAGGTGTCCTCCAGTGGTCCGAATTCGAGGGCCTTCCCATGCAGTTTTAACTTTCTTCAACTGCGCGGCGATGGGTCCACTCATGACGGAGTAATCGGCTCCTGTGTCCACTAAAGCGGTGACTGCATGGCCGTCGAGAAGCACGTCGAGGTCGGTGGTTCTTGCTCTGGCATTCCAATTAGGTCTTGGCGTCGGATCGCAGCTGCGTTGTGTTGAACTGAAGCTGAAACGTCGCATCGTCAAGTCGTCTTTCGTCGGTGTAGTCTTGGCTTCCTGACTTCGTCGGGACGGCGACGTGTCGTCATTAGGTCGTCGAGATGGTTTCTTCGTCGTCTTCGTCGGCGGCGGAGGATCTTCGTCAGTTCAACGTGCAGTAACCGCACCTCCACCGGTTGTTGCTGTTAGTTTTCCGGATATGGGCTCGCTGACCGGCCCCGGGCTGGGCCAGTGTATGGTCGGCGCTGCGGCGACAGGTAGCGGCCTGGAGACGGCGAACGGGACGGTCGTCGAGGGCTCCACTGAGTAGCGGCGAGGTAGTCGGCGATGTCACGAGGGCGTTCACCTTCCCGAGGGCACGGTGCATCGGCGGCGAACCCTTGTGTTCCCAGGTCGCGGTATGCGCATCGGCGGTACATATGGCCGGCTTCGCCGCAGTGGTAGCAGAGCGGGCGGTGGTCGGGGGCTCGCCAAATGTCCGTCTTCCTCGCGTAGCTGCGCTGGGCGACGGCTGGGCGTGCTGGCGGCGGCGGCGGCGGTGGACGACGGAATTGCGGCGTTAAAGGGCCCTGGCGTTGTCGCGGAGGGAGACCTTGACGGCGCGCGATAGCGGCGTAGGTCATCGCTTCCGGCTGAGGCTGCGGTGATCGTGGTTGCACCTCAGGGACTCCAAGCGATCGCTGAACCTCTTCTTTGACGATTTCAGCGATTGGATCCACTTGGGACTGCGTCCTTGGGTTGAACATCTGCAGCTCCTCCCGTACGACCACTCTGGTAGTCTCGCGTAGATCATCGGTAGCCAGTGATTGAACCCAGGCGTAGTTTGTAGAGTTCGTGCGGCGATCGAATTGCCGGTTTCGATCTCGAGTGTCTTCTCAATGTTGGTCGCCTCACGAAGAAACTCTTCGGCGGTCTTCGGTGGGCTTCTTACCATTCCGGCTAAAAGTTCCTCCTCTACACCACGCATCAGTAGGCGGACTTTCTTCTCCTCGGCCATATCCGGGTCGGCGTGGCGGAACAAACGGCTCATTTCTTCCGTAAAGATGGCAACGTTCTCGTTTGGTAGCTGCACTCGGGCGTCCAGCGTAGCTTCAGCTCTTTCCTTGCGCACGACGCTGGTGAAGGTGCGCAGGAAGCCGCTACGGAACAGGTCCCACGTTGTCAAGGTCGATTCCCTGTTCTCAAACCAAGTTCTGGCGGCGTCTTCTAAGGCGAAGCAGACGTGCCGCAGCTTGTCGTCGGAGTCCCAGTTGTTGAATGTCGCGATTGTTCTTAGGTCTCCAGCCATGATTCCGGGTCTTCAGTCGCTGCTCCATGGAAGGTTGGTGGGTCCCGAGGTTGTTGTAGGATAACGGGGGACGCTGGGGCAGCCATTGGGGTTGTCTTGACCACGATCTTCTTCGTCGTCTCAGGTAGAAGTCCGTACTCTGGGCGCAGTCCTTGCAGTCTGCGGCTAGCACGCAAGTCTTGGGCGATGTTGGTTCTGTCCTCGGGCTTCGGGCTTGGATCTTGGCTTTGTGGGGGCGTTCGGTACATGAACGCACAAGCACCTCCACCAGATGTCACGTGGTAGTGACGGTGAAGAAAGCAGCAATACGGTGGAATACAGAACTATCTATTATTGGGCGAACCTGTGCCCACAAAAACAGGCTAGACTTATAGCACAACGATAGCGGCGCACACGGTCGGCGATCGTCGGAAATGTGATCAGCGGGTCAAGCGCATCGGCTTTTATAGAGCAGTCGTCGAATGTACCAGACTAATCGTTCGGACCCGCGTGCCTTCCCCAAGGTTCTACACCATTCGCGTCAGGTGATGAAATCAGATTACATAAGGTTCGGCGACAACAGACAGCGGATAGAAGCATCGATAACTTTCCATAAACTTCGGATACATGCAGGCGCGTCCCACGCTGTGCGATTACATTTGTTAGGCGGCGAAACGTGGTTGCCCGATAAAGATAAGTACACGTGTCAACAGTCACTATTGAAAAACTCGAATAGTTTTCGAATATTTTACTTGTTCGACCGTAGACGACCAAACCTATAAGTGAAACAAAAATCCGATAACGTTCATCTGACTAACGGTGGACACGACAGTGGACAGACAACACGCTCTGTCACTCCGACAGCCAGGCTTCTCACGCCAAACACGACTACCCGCAATGACTTGTAGGTTGGACACGTCGTTCGACAGCGGGTATTTTGTGGTGCTATTTGTAGATGCGGCACCTGTGTCCTCTTGCCGGAATAAATGAGAATACCTTTCATTTCGAGATACATTTTACAATAGTGTCACCACCTGCCGTAACCATTCGAACTGGGGAAAAAAGTGTTTGCTTTTTCACTCTGCCATCACCGCAGACAACACGCATGACTGATTCTGTCGACTGGATGTGCACAAATACTAATTGGCACACAACGTTACCTTTAATAAGCTGAATTAAAATAAAATTTAATAAAAATGATAATGCATGACGGCGGATGCTCCGAAGGGTCCCGAGTTTACGAGCAATATGCTTAGTTTTCCTGATGCTCCTTTTTGTTATTTCATTGAAGCGTGCTTTTCAATGTTCAATCTAATGGCAAACTTTCCATTGGTATGAATACCAGGATGTGACATTTGTTGGTGAGCAGGCTGTACATTATTCTGAAGCTGTTCTAAAAGATCTTCGATTTTATTCTATTTCACTGACTTCTGGCCGCCATTCGATTCCTGTTTGATTCGATCTCTAAAACTGCTCTTCGCACACACACTGTTCAACTACAGTGAGATGACTCGTTGAACGTGCAGTTAAAGCGAGAAAAGCCGCTCGCGTTTTCTTGGCTAACCCTACAGAGCTCAACGTAACATTTAGCTGACACGCTGAGTTTGGTACCTCATGACGAAAATACCTCATGCCGATTTATGCATGAGAAATGCAACGCTCGGACAGCCGGACTCTCGTTCGCTAAACGCAATTCACTCGCAATTGAATGTTGATTCTCCTCTGTACACTGTGCTGCCACGTGGTGGCACCAAATCATCGAGTGCGTTCCTTTGTCGTCCTCACACTATACTGACACCGTCGAAAGAGTTAATTGTTTCACAACGCCGGTAAGTATTGCTTTCGCATTTTTTCAGATACGCAGGTCGGAGGCCTTTAACGAGGAATAGACTTCCGGTCGACTGCGTCCGCTTAACCGCACCTTGGCGGGGCCCTCAGGCTGACCCGTGTTTCGTGTAGAGGTGCTTGACGACCTCTTTCAGCTTCGCGATCAGCTCGGCAGACTCTTCGCAGCCGATGGCGGTGGTCTCCACGCACGTGTAGAAGGCCTGCAGTAATCTGCGTTGAAGAGAGAGAGAGACAAGGAAAAGAAATGAGAATTTAAGTTCTGAGGTTTTGCGCTCCAATGTCTTGATCTGATCACGATTTACACATCATAGTAGGGGACGCCGGAAAAATTTTGACTACGTTGATTCGTTTTTGTGTGTGTCTTTTCAAGCGTGCACCCGCGAATGACACACGATCGTTCTTTTTTTGTTTTTTTGCATTCCACCATAATCACAATTCGGCTGACGCGACTGGCATGGAATCCATGACCTCGTGCACGCACGATACCCGTTTAGCTTGAATTGAATTCTGGGGTTTCACCCGGTAACACCATGATTTGATTATGAGGCACGCCGTAGTGAAGTACTCCAGATTAATTTTTGACCACCGGGTGATCTTTAACGGGCCCCCAGTGTTCGGGATACGGGCGTTTTTTTTTTCGATTTTTTTGTACAGCCACTAAGGAACCGCGGCGGATCAGGAGAGGAACAGGAGAGCAGTTATTACAGGAGAGATCAAAGAAGTACTAACAGCTTTCTTCGTTTTTTTTTTTTTTGCTTTTTATGCGCGCTTGTCGTGCGCAGAAGAATGTGTCATAAAGCAAATATAAAATCTGGGAAGCGCTTGTAATAGTGACACGGTGCAGATCGTTTTCCTGCGACCGTTTCTCACCGACTAATTGTTGTTAGAAGCTTATCGCTCGGCGGAAGATGCGCCTTCGCGTATTCAAACTTTCGCGAATCTGGTCGCCAATTCTACAGCGAAAGAATGCTGTTTATTCAGACTGCGTGTGCGACGCGAACAGTGGTGCATGTACAATGCGGTTAAATGTTAAAGGGAACACTTTAATGTGCGGCTCTCTCTCTCTCTCTCTCTCTCCGATTAAAACACGTTGGCGGGCTAGTTGGTTTGAATTCGCGATAGAGTGTCTAGGCGCGACTGAACGAGGACGTAGAAAGAAACAAATACAAAGAGAGAGCGCTACTTTCAACTGTAGATTTTACTTTTGCAGACACCGATAAATATATACCGAACGAGCGGAAACAAAAGAGACAGCAGCAACAAGAACAACAACAAAAAAACTTTCAGTGGCGAATGTAGAGGAACCACACACGTGTGCGAGGCATGATCAAACCATGCACTCCAATGGTTGCAACGATAAACCGAGGAATCGTGTCTTCTTTTCAGATAGCGACACTGAAGGCTTGCTCACAGGCCTTTCCTCTAATGCGCTTTGCGTAGCAATAAGGTTAGGTATGATTACGTTGTTCACTAAAAAGTTAAAACTGAAGGGCGGCTCATATTTTATGTGGCGCCCTCACACCTAGCAGCCGCCTAGCGACCGCAGGAACGTAGCGAGCCAGCGTAATATGACGTCATGTATCCGCCTCACGGGCTCGCAAGCCGAACACGGTTTGTAGAATACATAGTAAATCGGGGCAAAGTAAATCGTTGGGAAGCCCTGATCCTTGCCACAAAGTTATCAGGGGTATGTAGGGTATGGAACTTCACTTATCGCAAGGAAGCCACATTGAAAAAATGCTAGCCAAAATGGCGTTGTCAATAAGTGTGGATCATTTCTCCGTTCTAAAATTACAAGAGGCTACATTTATGTGCCTGCTCCTGCATGGGTCGTGGTTAGCCTGCGATATGTAGATTAATAAAAGTAAAAAAGTTGCAAATGCCAGCTCACTATAGTCCCATAGCCTGCTATGTCTTTTGCGTGTTGATGACGAAAAGAAATGACGACCTAAACTTAAATGGTGGCGTTTTACGTGTAAAAAAAACGCCATCTGATTATGAGGCACGCCGTAGTAGTCGGAGAGCCCTGGAATAATTTTTCACTACCAGAGGATCTTTGAGGTACACCCAAATATGAGAGGACGAGCGTTCTCGCGTTTTTACCCCATCTAAATGTGGTCTCTGCAGCAGGGTTCCAACACGCGACCTTGGGCCCAGCAGCTCCATGCTATAATCGCTAAAGTTGTGTGAGTGACGATTCCTAATAGGACCTTTTTGACACGGGGCGTTAAGAAATAGCCACGTGGCCTGCGTGAGCGAACCAGCTTTAACACCTACATAGCAGTCCACAATTGTGCTTATTTCTGTATAGTAAGCTTACCTTACGCTCTATAACGACCGGCTTCCATCAATCACTTTCCTATATTCTTTTCATCAATAGGGGGGTGGAACGTTTCTAAACTCTAATCTCTCTTGCTTATTAGGCAACTGACCAGTTACTGCTTCCATTAGCTTTGAAATACGGCAATCTGTAAGGTGAACGTTTATTATGATGCTGGCTGGGTTAATATCTTGGCTTTCACATTACAGCGCACCGCGTCGGCTCCGGTTTTCTTTCTGCAATGGCTACACGCTTCGTCCTGCGGTGAATATTTGCTTCTCAATGTTTTTCCTCTCTGAATCATGGTTACAGGTAAGAGAAAACTTTAGCTCATGAGCGCTTTTAATTTTTCATCGCACGTCATTTTGTTTTGTCTGTAATGTTTTCCTATATAATTTATACTATATATCTTGCACTGACGCTAGACCATTTCCAAGCCCCTCATGGCCTAACGGTCCCTTAGGGCACTGAAGTAAATCGATAAATAAATCAATAAATACGAAGAAAGAAATCTTCTCTCTCGGCAACCACTGCACCGATTTTGAAGACTGTTATGGCATTTGAAAGAACTTAAAACCGAGTGGGTCTAGGAAGTGTATTCTAAATTTATGCCATAAATTAAAACAAATTCTTGAAAATTAAAAATAAGGGAAAGAGACAGACGCAAGTATTCAGTTTCCAAATTTGTAACTCACAAATAAAACACGAAATCCCAATTATGTGAATCGCACCTCAGGATACACCACCAACAGACACAATTGATGTAATATTCAACGCTCTCAATTATATGTGGATCATGACAACGATCGAGTAGCGACGTAGGAGGTGATACAGCGAACCACAGCGGGTGTCAAAACGTCTCCAACGTCCTGACGTCAGGACCTCCTGCATCATGACGTCGGTGCGCAGTAGAAATGAAACAAAACTGGCCCCTGTAATTTTTCTGGAGTTTAGTGGTTTTAGGGCCTTCACTTAGGGCCCCTCACCAGGTCTGCCCATGTTGAGCTGACAAGCGCAGAGCATACATTGCGCGATAACGATTGTGTCTGCAAAGTATGACATCCCTACGCACCGCGGAAGGATCGGAAATTTCAAACCAAACGCCGTTTTTCCTTCTCCTCGTGGACACGGCGCTTCAAAACGGAGGATGACGTACTCGCGTCCCTGCACCTACGTACTCGAGTCCGCAGTGTGAGCGCTCTCGAGGTGACATGTGACTTCAAGAATCATTCAAGGCACCATCTATATTTTGTGTGATCTGTTGATTGCATTGACGAATTGAAGCTTAGAGAATGAATAAAACACACAAGCGGAATATCTGCGTGTTTCTTTTTTTACTTCGCACCGAAGCAAGAGAGATCTAGTTCCGCTTCGTCTGCTTGTTCCCACGGTCGTGCAGCGACGTGCACAGGTACCAGAACTATGCCCTTTTCTGCCGTGTTGCAGCGCGTGATCGTTCTCTGCGATCCGCATCTTCTGCGTCAGTATTCGTGTAGCACTGAATTATACCGCTAGTCATGCGTCCTTTGCAGAGCCGCGATCGCCAGTCCCTGTCAGAGGGAGCCACCCAGGAATAAACCGCGCGACGGTTTCTGCAATAATGAAGTTCCTCCTCCTCCTCCCCCTCTGCACAGCGCGCAAAATCGTGAGCTCTGCGAACAAGAAAATGACTTGCGCGCTAGTCTGTCTGTGGAAGTGCGTAGGCTCGAAAAAAAAAGAGGATAAAAAAATGAAGCCGGGCCTGTGACGTATGCCTCACGCGATCCTCGCGGTCCATTATGGGAGAACGCAGGGAAATAATTTCGCTTGCGGAGGCTAGACGGGGCGAGTGGAGAGAGAGTCTTGCTTGGCAGTGGAGCCCGCCTGCTGAATCTTGGGTTCGCGGTATTGAAATATTTCTATCTTGGCTATTAATGGGCCGATTTGAAAAATTTTTGCGGCAGAACGCTCCCTAGAGGACATGTAAAAACTTCCATTGTTTAACCGAAATTTGATATGGGGCCTGGTGGAGGGCCCTTTAAGGTGAGAAACTCATAAGGCGAAAATATCATGTCGGTTAAAAACAGTGTTATCGCCACAGCGCCCCTCCGTGGGACGACTCGTAACGTACTCGCACTGGGCCATAAGGTACCACAGGAAAACATTGCGGCGTGACTGGTAGTAGGTGGTGCCGCGGGAAAAGAAGGCCTTCATCAGGTGCAGCTTCGTGCACGGTGCTGAAAGACAGACAGGCGGCGTTCGGTGAACACACTTGTGCCGCATACTGCTGGTGGCGAGATTGACGGGCGTAGCATCGGCCAAGGGGGAGATCCAGGTCTCGTGGCCGCTCCAGCGGTGGCACCAGGAGCCGCTCCGTCTCCAGGGCCAGGTCGGGGTCAAGATCCCGGGCGCGATCCAGATCCAGGTCCAGATCCGGTTCCAGGGGCCGCCCGGGCTCGAGAACCCAGCCAGCATCCGGGCCTCAGCCCGCCTCCACAGGTTGCAGAAAGCATCCGACCCTTGTTTGGGCTGATCTGGCACGGCCCAAGGCCGGCGCCAATGCCGAGGCTGCTCCGGCATCTCGTAGCAACCCGCCCACAGAGCAAGCTAGAGACGCGTTAGTCATTCGCTTACGCAAAGAAAACGACGACCTCAAGCACACGTTCAAGAGGCTAGTTAGCGAGACGGCAGGGATCAGGAAACTTGTCTCGAATGTGTCGGGTAACGGTCAGTCACGGCCACCGAGACTCCGATCCCAGCTTCGGTAGAGGGTACTGCGACGTCCTCCAAACGCAGGGCAGTATTCAAACAAACATGTGAATCGGGGGCGTTGTCTGCAGAAGTCAGCGAGATTAAGCAAAGTCTCATTGGGCTGGCAGACGGCCTCAAACAGGTCACCGCTAGCGTCGCTTGCCTCAGTGATAACGTTCGCCAAATTCTGGTTGCTTTCGGGGACCCCAACATGGGCCTTGGAGCTCTCGCAGATCGCATGGACGCCATTGAGGCGCGAATGGCTTCATCCGCCTCCGTCGCACAACCGCTAACCGTTCCCGCCATAATAAAGGAAGCTAGACTTCATTATCCCACCAGCGTGGTGACAGGAGGTCCCAGTCTTTGCGCAGGGCTTACTGCCCCGTGAGGAGGTAGTCCGTCAGGTCAGCCATAATGGATAGATCCAAAGAGAGTTTTCGCATTTGGAAATGGAACTGCAGAGGGTATTCTAACTAAAAAGCCCCTTTGCAGAAGTTTTTCAGGTCTTTTGCTGCGAAACCTCAGGTCATTGATCTCCAGGAAACATTAATCTCAGCCGCCTCGCTCCAGGGCTACAGTGCCGTGTCGGGCCGGCCCGGGGGGCGAGGGATTTGCACCTTGATGATAAACGGCTAACTCATATCACCCACGACCTCAAGCTGGCGAGTGGTAGAATCGAATATGTCCTGGTTGAGATCCTGCTCGACGTTCCGCAGCGGAATCAGCGCAGAAACAGCGTGTTCGTCCTCAATGTATATAGCAACTCCAGAGACTCGCGCCAGCAGTTCAAGACCATTCTCAAGAAGGCAACCGACTTGGCCGGCCCTCGACCCTCGGTCGTCGTCGGCGACTTCAACGCATTACACGGCATCTGGGGTTACGTCTACGACATTACCAAGGGGAGCAACCTGTGGCAAGACGCCAACGAGATGGACCTCACTCTGGTCCCTGGCAAGAATTTTCCTACGCGCATCGGCAACTCCGTCATCCGGGACTCTACACCTGACCTCGCCTTCGTGAGGAACGTCGAGGATGTGGGTTGGGAGAACACCGCCATGGAGTTCGGCAGCGACCACTACATTCTAGAGACCAACTTCAAGGTGTCTCGGAGTAGGGTCAGGGAATTCATGTTCATCGATTGGGGCCATTTTCGCAAGATTCGTGAAGAACCCGGGAGAGCCAGGGCACCCGCCACTCTCGGAGAATGGTGTGAAGGCATCCGGAACGATCCTTCCGCGGCCACCAAGAAAGTGGAAACAGATCTCGACGTCGAGCGGATGGACACCAGACTCGCCCACCTGATCGAGGCCAAAACCGCCCTGCTCCGCCGATGGAAGGGTCAAAGGCTCAATCGCAGACTCCGAAAGATTTAGGAGCTCAACAAGGTCATCGATGACCACAGCAAGGCGCGCCCGAGAATACGTCCCATGTCGCGACATGATGCGATTGCAATAATTTTTAACAGGTGGCGCAGATAAGATGACTGTGCAGTATTTTGAGCAAGGATGACGGAGCTAATGCAACAGATGCGGCTACAGAACAGAATGTGACAGCCTAGAGTCCCATTTTCACCGTGACGCGGAAACTCGAAGGCACGTCTGCAAAAATATGCCCGTGTCGTCTGCTGTCAAAGATAGCTCCCAACCTCGACACCTTTGCTACGCGGAACCGTTGCCAGCTGTCAACAGACCGCGTCGTCCAATAGGAGTGCGCCCGCAGTCCGCTCGCGCGGATTCAGCGAGCACCGAATTTTGCGACACGACCCGCCTTCCGGGCGTCCGACCCGGTCCGCAGGTGGATGGACGAGGGCGGTACAGACGGGTAGGTTGACCATATTTTGGCTCTAAGGGTGTGCCTAGTGCGTGCGTCATTAGGCACGCGACGGCGCAGCCAATGGGGAGGAGGTGGCGCCACTTCATGATTGCACAAAATTAGCGCGTTCATGACGTTCCCAGGCCTTCAAACGCTATGATGTTCTCGCATTTCCAAACGCAAGCAGTCTTAAGCGTCTCTGGAAGGGCGGTTTGCTGGCCAGTTGGTAACGCATCCTTGACTCAATCAAGGTTTAGACAACTTGATTTAAACTGATCCATTCTAAATATTCCTTCTGTAAAGCCCTCTGTCTTGGAAACTACAACAGGGATCTTTGCTCAGCCGCGGAGGAATCTATAGTTGTTTAAAGGGTCCCTCACCAGGCCCCATAGCAAATTTTGGTTATACGCTGGAACTTGTTAGGTGTCCTCTAGGGAGCGTTCTGCCTCAAAAATTTTCCAAATCGGCTCATTAATAGCCAATAGAAATATTTTAGTGCCGCGAACCCATGATTTCAGCAGGCGGGCTCCAATGCCAAGCAGGACGTTCTCTCTACTCACCCAGTCTAGCCTACGCAAGCGAAATTCCTTCCCAGCGTTCTCCCATACCGGAGCTCGAGGATCGCGTGACGCATACGTCACAGGCCCCGCTTTAATGTCTTTTTTTTTTGCTGCTCGTTTTTTTTTCCGCACTACGTACTTCCGCCGACTGCGTCGCGCGCGAGCTCTTGTCTCATTCGCACAGCGCACAATTTTGCGCGCGGTGCACAAGGAAACATGACGCGATATAATTCAGTGCTACACGAATACTGAGGCAGAACAAGCGGATCGCCGAGCATGATCACGCGCTGGAACACGGTAGAAAATGGGATAGTTTCGGTACCTGTGCACGTGACTGCACGACCGTGGGAAGAAGCAGACGAAGCGGAAGTACATCTCTCTTGCTTCGGTGCGAAGTAAAACAAAAAACACGCAGGCATTCCGTTTGTTTATTTTATTATTTCTCTAAACTTCGATTCGTTAATTCAAGCAACAGATCGCACAGTTAACAGATGTTGTCTTGAATAATTCTCGAAGTCACGTGTCACCACTAGCAGCGTCCCACTGCGGACTCGCGTACGTAGGCGCAGGGACGCGAGTACGCCCTCCTCCGACTTGGAGCGTGGCGGCCACGAGCGGAAGGAAAAGCGGCGTTCGGTTCGAAATGTCAGATTTTCGCGCGGCGCGTAGCGATGTAATTCTTTGTAGACGCGATCGCTATCCCGCAATGTATTCTCTGCGCTTGTCAGCTCAAGATGGCCACATCTGGTAAGGGAGGTTTTTTTAAGTTCTTCATGCGTAATTATTATTCATTTATTGCCGACAATTTTACCAATTTTAGTAGTAACTGGAAATTACTAATACCATCCATATCTTGGCTGATGCCCCGACGTGGGTATGCGCCATAATAAAAGGAACGCCAAACCAGCAAAGATGCGTACTAGCTTCTGCAGAAGCCTCATCATCGCGTTAGGTCTCATGGGGCCCCTGTACTGCTCGTACAAGAGTCTGGAGGCCAACGACACGGCGCAGAAGGCAAGCTGGATCAAGTACTGGGCCGGTATGGGTGGCTACA
This sequence comes from Dermacentor variabilis, assembly GCF_050947875.1. Taxonomy (NCBI): domain Eukaryota; kingdom Metazoa; phylum Arthropoda; class Arachnida; order Ixodida; family Ixodidae; genus Dermacentor; species Dermacentor variabilis. Next base: position 189,237,000 of record NC_134571.1, read on the forward strand.
TGATCGCCGACAGCGTGGTCGCTCAAGTGTCCCGCGGTCCCATGTCGGAGCTCGTCGATTGTGCCAGGATGTTCGTCCTGATTTGGATTCAGGTATTTAGTTTGCTCTATTTATTTACTGGGGGCACCTATTTTGGCAATACCATTGGTGGAGAAAGTAAGCAGAAGTACAGGTACAAACTAGCAGGCATAATAGCGAACACAAGCAAAATTTAGCACGTGTTGGTAGTAATTAATCAATCAATCAATCAATCAATCAATCAATCAATCAATCAATCAATCAATCAATCAGTCAATATATCCATCACTTTATTTTCATTTCAAGAAAGAACAGAGGCCTCCGAAGAAAAAGCTCAAGTGAACGAACAATGCTTCTTAGCCCTACGTATATAAAGCACGAAATTGAAGTTGATATAAAATAGGAACTTGCCAACCAACTGTCGACGCTAAAGAAGTCAAGGTCGACGTACATGGTTTTTGAAATCACTCGATGCAATAATGTTTATTCTACGTATTTATTTTGTCTCTCTCTTATATTTACTATTCACTCAATTCTTACCTTAATCACATCGCATTTCACGCGCAATTCCGACGATGCCCATGGGCCTCTCTTGCCGTCGGGTAACGTAGCAGACGATCGTTGTGTACTCCACAAGTCTCGGAGGCCACGCATCGTCTGTGTTGGGTTTTCCGATAGCGCCCTCAAACGCTGCTCGACGTCCTGCGGCTCCGGGCGGGCCCGGTCTGCATCGCGCATTTGGGCGCGCATACCATGGGGCGACACCGGTGTCCCGCGCTTAGCATGCGTCGGCAATCGCACTGTCTCGTCGAATGCAAAGCAGCCCAGGGGTGCTTTCTCTCTTCAGCGTCGACAGCTGTCTTTCGACGTGGTGCCATGGTCCCGCCGGGCCGACGCCGACAAAACGAAGCTGTGCTTCGTGGTTGCAGTTTGAAATAGCGCAGTGATTGGATGGGCTTTGCGAAACGTATGTACCTTGCCATAAGCCGTAACGACAATTGATTGCTTCCGTCGAGGGAGGGGCGTGCCTTATCGTCGATCAATGCCTGCCGCAGGACACTATGAAACATGGCATTCTTCCCCATTAATCTTAAACATTTCTTTCACGTGATCGCTGTTACGATATCTGTAAATTATGCATGACGCGCTGTCATGTTAACAGTGACCAAATGTTTTTTAGGTGCCTGCTTGGGAGAACGTCGAAAGTAGTAGCCAAGTTTGTCGAGCAAAATGCGCGCCTAACTGTGTCATTTTTGTATTATTACTAGTGCCCGAATTTTTAGGCACTAAATATCTATGTCTTAAGCGCCTAAAACGGGCACTTAAAGCCATATTTAACTACCGTAGGGTACCAAATAGCACTAGAAACTGCTCGCAAACAGCGACCAGATTTTTTTATTGAATGCGTATAATTATGCGTATAATTAACCCATTTTCATCGTAATCAAATTGACGTAGCATTCACTAGTGATATTTGAAAGACAGCAGCCGTGTTGTGCGAGCGATAGCTTCACAGTGCTTTGCTGGGCAATCGAGAGGCCGCTTTATTGTGAGTCTGCGCACTGAGCCAACATGATTAATACATGACACAACATGATAGTTTGTCTCGGCGCTATGATCAGGTATGTGTATATTCAGCGGCCAAACTTCGTTGCATACACTGATAGATCATATCGAGCGAGCACAGAAATTACAAAATACGCTGGGAAAGCGACTGAATTGCGGGGGAGAGCTGTGTGGTAGGCAGAGTTTATAGCACAGTAGCCGAGTCAATTGCTGCAGATTTCAGGTGAACCGCCATAGGCAAGTATATCTGCACAATCACAAAAGCACCGTAAAAGTCGAAAAGAAGCGACCCAGTGACCACAGTCGCCAGGGAATTTTGCACGCTTCCGCCTGACACGCGCACAGCGCAGCCAACGTTCTTACCGAGCAGCCGTCGCTGGTGCACCTTTCTCAATGCTGCACTTTTCTCTCTCAAATAAACGCCTGCAATGTAACATGCATCTGCGTGCCCACTACCGTGGAAGGATAATTTCGGTGCTTTCTTCTCGGGCACTGCTAACCAGTCGGTGTCAGGCAGATGGTCCCTCACAAACGTTTTTTACGAACACGCTTACTTGCTATGCCACAATGCCAGGTGCGCTGCCATGAGGCGCAGTGTCTCTTAATGCTGCCGCATACTGCGCAAATAAGTAACCCGATGTGTTTCAAAGCAAAATATAATGGGAACAAATATCAGTTTCGCCCGAAAGGCGGAGCGTTGGTGTCAATAGCAAAGTTTTAGACAACTACATGAAGTAAATTAAGGTTCGTAGTTTCGTCGGCCGTGTAAATTGCAGTGAACATTCGCTTACTAATTAAATTACCAAGCATGGTGTCACGCGCGTCCAAGCAAACGTGAACCTATTTCTCTCGATGACCACGAACACTCGCTGTTCCAACGCGGAGGTGATAAGGCAGCAGCGGCGAGCGGATTCCCCTTCGGGATGGTCCTCGTTTCAAAGCGCACAAGGCACGCGAGAACGCACTAGTCATCTCGGCTCGCCTATCTAAACATGGCGCGCTCATGTGGCCCATGCCTAACCGTGGACGGGCTACAAGAGGGGACGCGTGCTCACCTGCTCCCTCCTGCCCCCTTGCGCGCACTGGCAGACGGTGTCCGTCAAGCCACCGTTCTTCTCGGCTCGCCCTCACACACTTTCTCTCACACATACAGCGTACAGCACGTGGAGAGCGACATTATCACGCTTGTACTCGATGTGGTACCTCTCGGCAACATCGATGCCGACGGCGAAAATTCGCTTGTAGTGCCCATATAATTGATATCACAATAAAATATCCCCCCTAACCCCCCAAAAGATACCTTTGCAGGTGACGAAAGCAAAAATAGGCATATAAAGGCGCAAGCATTATAAAGTCAGTGCTAAGATACCTAGCTCATAATTCCTGATCGTACATCAAAAGGGAATAAATACTCAGCGCATTTTTCTCAGCACGCAGCTCTGGCTCCCCGATTGCCCGTGTAGGTGGAATACCTGATTCGGAGCGGTTTACGAGAGAGCGATGCACTCAAGTCAAACTTTCGATGTGGCAATCAAACCTAAATTTTGCTTTAAATAACTAATTAGAATTACTTATTTCTGTAATGGCAACGTTTGCTTAATTACTCAACGGATACGTTTATACAAGATAATAGTTATAATTACGTTGACATTAGGTCGAACTAATCTCGAGTACCCTTAATTATTCTTGATTGGGCTCGATTGATTTACACTTGGTTAGTCTAATAATTTAACATGAATAATTTTAATCAGCCTCACCATTCTTAATTACCATCAATATTTGTCGTTACGTTTAACTATTTTAATAGAAATTAACCTTACCACTCTTCTATTAACCGTAATTATTCTTGTATCTGTTCAGTATTCACTACAGTAGTCATAATCATAAGTCTCAGTAATCATACGTAGTCATAAGGCATTCTCATATATACCTCCTAGGATGCACTTTATACTTACGCATGGGGTGCATCGTGTCGCGCGTTACGGACAGACAAGCGGACGGACAGAGTTACGAGGGAAGTAGCCCTAGAACGCCTACGCATGAATATACGCTGCGAGCACCTAATAAATACCCGGCGTATGTGGCACAGAAGGAACAGCGCTTCAAGACGGGACACTAGAGAGGAACCACACGCACACTGCGCTGACTAACAACAGCATGCTTATTATTTTTCTGAGCCTTTTATACAGACCCCTAAGGCAGTACCAACAAGGCGATGAAAAGAAAGAACACCTGGGTCAAAAGGGAAAAAAGGAAAAAGGGAAAGAACGACCTCGCGCCCAGCGCACTCTTCTTACAATGCAGTTTCAAGAAAATTCATTTCTTTCTTGGACAGCTACCATCCGCATCTAATAGTGGGCGACTTTAATGCAGCCTGCCCCCTCAGAGGTTATACCTACACCAACCTCAGGGGAAACCTGCTTCACAATGTTATTGAGGACATGGATCTCAGTCTCGTCAACGATCCAAGGAATAGCACAAGGCTCGGCACAAGTGTTCAAAGAGACGCGAACCCTGACTTAAACCTCACCAAAAGTATCCCCCAAGCTTGGTGGGCCAGTCTGGAGGTGTACCTAGACAGCGACCACGCGCTGCTAGCCAACACTCTCCGTGGGGTCGAATACAAAGCCAGTATAGGCACTGCTCACCTCATCGATTGGATCAAGCTGTGGGAGATACGAGAACAAAGAGCTACAAACGAACCGAGCCAACAGCATCAGTCAATTTAGGACTGGATCACTCAGCTTCACCAGGATGTGAAGGCGCACACCAAAATGCTTGAGACATCCACCACCACTGCGAGCATCGACGCTCCCTTGCTCCTCATGGGAGAGGCCCGGCGTAGCCTGCTGAAGCATTGGAAAAGGCAAAGATTAAATCGCAAGCTCAAGAGGTGAATCGCACTGCTCACACAAGAGGCTGCGGAATACGCTACCACGCTATGCCGAGAAAATTGGCTATGCCTCTGCGACAGCTTGAGAGAAAGACTGAGTACTTCCAAGATGTGGAAGTTATTGAGGTATTTAATCAACCCGGCCAGCAGAAAAACGGAATGTCACCACAATATGGCTCGAGTAATCCACCAATTTCCAGGAAACGAGGCGTACCTCCTTTTGACTCTCAGAGCCCAGTATTTCCTCACACAGCCATCGGAGCCTCTTCCATCCTACACCGGCACCTCTAAGGAGCTGCTAGATGAGGACATTCATCTACATGAAGTAACAGCGGCGATAAAGGGCTTGAGACGCCACACAGCCCCAGAAATGGACCAAATTACCAGTAAGGCACTTGTCAATCTTGACAGCCCCTCGCTACTAGAACTTATACCCTTCATCTTAGCGATGTATGGAGGGAGGAGACCTTCCCGAGGACTGAAAAATGGCCGAGGTTCGTCTGATATCGAAGCCTGGCAAGCCACCGGCCATTGAAAACCTACGACCAATCTCCCTCACTTCGTGTGTAGGAAAGCTCCTCGAGCACATCGTTCTCAACCAGCTACAACCGTTCCTGGAGGACTAGGGGAAACTTCCAACAACGATGATAGGATTCCGTCCACACCTCTCAACTCAAGACAGCCTAGTTCAGCTAAAAGAGGAGGTGATTGTACCAGCAACACGCACCCCCCCCCCCCCCACGGCTATCTTCGCCTTAGATCTTAAAGGGGCGTTCGATAACGTCAAGCGTGTAGCAATCTCACAGAAGCTAAACACGCCGGGCTGTGGGTCCAGGACGTATTCCTATATCATAGATTTCCTCTCAAATAGAAAGGCCATCCTAAAGGTCGGGGACCAAGGCACAAACCCCTTCCTTCTGTGCGGGTGCGGCACACCACAGGGCGCAGTGTTATCCCCTCTCCTTTTCAATATCGCTATAACAGGCCCTCCGCCGCTCCTCGATAACATCCCGGAAATCCAGCATGGCCTATACGCCGACATTACCATCTGGTCGTCCACAGGGTCTATCGGGACAGTGGAAAGCCGCTTGCAGGAATCGGCAGACGTGGTGAGCGACTATGCTAAGTCATGCGGCCTCAGCTGCGCCCCCCAAAAGTCGGAGCTTCTCCTGGTCTCACCGCGAATGAAGCACGTATCCGGCTCCCCCACTATCAACATACAACTGCAGGGACACACCATCGTTCCGTATCAGAGCGTAAAGATATCGGGAATGGTTTTCCCGTTGGATCGCACCAGCACAATATTAATCCACAAGCTTAAGAATACAACAGCCGAAGTTACCCACATGATCCGGCGAATAACAACCAAGACAAGATGCACGGGGAAGGCGGACACGCTTCGGCTTGTCCAAACCTTCGTCGTGTCTCGAATTACGCTATTCCATACGCACTACTCAACGCGACGGAACTCAAGAAAATCAACACAATGATCAGAAAGGCATATAAGCAGGCGATGGGCCTGCCGTTCAGTACGTCCACAGAACGCCTACTACGACTAGGTGTGCACAACACGGCCGAGGAGCTGATCAAGGCATATTTATCCAGCCAGCGAACAAGGCTGGCGGTTGCGAAAGCGGGGAGTTCCATCCTCCTACGCCTGGGGCTCTCTGCCCCTCTCAGCCATCCGTCGCCTCAGACTGTGAGCTTACCCCATGCCATCCGGAGCAACATCACCGTACGTCCTCTAGTTAACTGCCTACATGCACCCAGTGCACCACGCAGTGCGAAGGGAGGCCCGGGCACTGGCCATACAGAAGCAATACAGGACTTTTCTCTCTACAGCCTACACAGATGCGGGGTCTTACCCCAGAAGTGCAGCCACAACAGCCACCGTAGTCGTCAACAAAGAACATCGGAGCAGCATTTCGTTCAACCCAAATAATCCCCTCCAAGCTGAGGAAGCGGCCATAGCCCTCGTTCTTACCCAAACAGAGGTTGAAGTCATAGTGACCGACTCCCAACAGGCGCGCCGCAACTTTGCTAGCGGCAATATTCATATCACTACGCTCCAGATCATCAATCAAAAGCCGCCAACGAGATCAGTCATGATCCTCTAGCACCAGCTCATCACGGTATTCCTGGCAACAAGCTCGCCAACCACGTGGCTCGAGATTTGACCCACCGAGCCGACGCCGAGGAATCTGAACCCGAGCGCATGCACCCTCTAGTCTCGTACCAAGACATCACACAGCAGTACAAACTAACCCGCAGAACATATGCACCCCCACACAAGTCACTACCTATAGAGCAGGAGCGATTATTCCCACCTCTACAGGCTAATACATTCCCCCACCCAACCAGAAATCATCTCATAGCCCCTACACAATTCTCTCCGCAATGCCGCTTCTGCGCAGAGCCCGGGGCCCTCATGCACACAGTAGGTGGTTACAGAGCCTCGAGAACCTCGAGGATCAGCAACGGCTGATTTCGAGGGCCCAGGACGCTTCGAGCTCAAGGCATTCTGGAGTGAGGACTCCTCTCCAAAGCTGCATTCACCCAATAAAAATGTTTATTCTCTCTCTTGAAAGACAGGATGCTGACACAATCTATATTATAGCAGATAATCTCGAAAGTCTCTAAGGTTTCCCTGGTATATTTATCAGGTTGTCTATGCAGTGCCTCACTCTCCGACAATATAGGCTGACATCCGTACTGCCGACAATGCAAGGCAAAGTCTCCACTGATTGTAAGTTTTTTTTTAATTCTCGTTATGCTCTCCAAGCACATCGTTGATACAACGGCCTGACTGGCCGATGTATCGTTTTCCAAATTTCAATGACACCGAATATACGGACTGTTTCACACAGTCAACTGTGACTGGTAATGCCCGTTCATTGAGTGGGCGTGTCGGAATTGAGCTTACTGCATAGGCCAATTAACTCGCGCGGCGCAGGATAAACAACGCTAAGGTCCGCTAAGGCCTGACCAATCTTTTTAAGATTGTGTGATACCTGGTGCATGTAAGGTAGCTCAACCACTTTTCTTTGCAGTAATTTGTTGTCCCGTTTCGCCTGGCGTCATTGCGTTTCCTTAGCAAACACCCTGCCATATAAATTAGCACGTTTCCAGGATATCCTGCTGATACAAGGTGATCAACCTGCCCGCAGAAGTTGCCCTGTGCTTTGCGTGTACAGGATTTGTCAATTGCATTCCGAAAACGATGCGACACACTACTACTTTTTTACCTGTTTAGTGTGCGTCAATGTGAGCGGGAGCGGTGGCTTGTTGCCTCTAGGCTCGTGTAACCAGCAGACATGCCTTTGGTCAGTGAGATATTTCAAGTAAAAAAAAATCTGAATCATTTAGCAGCGTCTCATGGGTTAAAATCAAGGGCTTCGAACAGTCGCGAGAAACAGCAAGAGTAATCTGCGCATTCGAATCGCAGTCAACATATTTGCAATGTAACATAATAGTTCTGCAGAAGCCCGTAAGGTGGAGAAAGGTAATTAATAAAGGGAAAATGAGACATCCACCCAATCATAGCAATTGCTGCGAAGGAATTGCCATACGGGTTCCTCGGAAAAAAAGCCTAGCAGTTGAAGAAAGATTCGCCCTCGTTCGGGACTCGAAACCGGGACTACCGCCTTTCCGGGGCAGCCGCTCTACCATCTGAGCTAACCAGGCAGCTAGCGGATGGCAGGGCGAAGTCGAACTTATTGACAAATCAAACAAAGGCAAGAGTTTGACATCATAGTTCTGCGGAAACCCGCAAGGCAAGTCCACGTTGCGTGCTTCTGCAGAACTTTTACGTCAAACTCGGCTTTGATGGCGTAGTCACCGGCGTAGTCGATATATGACTGCCTGTTTCCGCATTGCTTCGTTACCTGTCCATGACACTTATTCTCCCTGTCAACTGCAATAAGGTTCTGTTCATCCCAGAGATCTAGCACTAGAGAACCGTTGTAGTCTGTATATCTTTCTAAGTCTTCCGTGTGCGCATTCATATCTCCTACTAACATCACCTGGCCCGCTTTCTTGAACTGTCTAATATCGCCTTGAATGCAATAATTCAAAAATTTTGTATCTTATCTGCTCTCGCTTCTCCTCCAAGCCACGTCTTTTTTCCTTCGCGTGTGCCGTTTTCAATCTTGGGCTCATCTGGGGGAAGGCATGGTGCCTATGTTAGGTGGCACTTGACGGCGGCATGTCAGAGGGCGACAGCAGCACAGAAACTCACATCCCACCCCGTTTACGGCTACCTGCATTCGTTTTTATTATAATATTAGTTGCTGACTATTGCTAAGTATAACTGGCGTGATGAGGTATCATTTATTACCAATGTCATGCTTACGCGACACCTACAGGTCGCCTAACCAACCGCTTCTTTCTAGAAGTGGTTACAAGATACCGAGATCCCAGATACGTCAAATTCGTCTGAAGTCGGCTAAGAAGATCTTGTCTTCTACAGGTGCAATAGTAGGCACCAATTAACAGGATAAAGTACATACGTTCGTGGGCATAACGAAATAGGGAACAAAAATTAGGTTAACAAAAAAGCAGTTGGCATATTAAGCCAACAAGGATGTTGCGTCCCCAGAGCATGGGGTTCCTCTAGCAGCTCTTCATATCGCTCTAGCGCAAAGCCTTTCTGTAGACGTGAATAAGCACGGCACGCAGTCCTGATGTCGTGACGGTAAAGAATCAGACCGTGGAACAACGGCGAGTCACAAAACTAAGTGTTTATTGCGAGAACCTGTGCCTAGAAAAAGCAAGTAAGACTCAAACCACAACGAAGCGGCGAGCACGATCCCCGAAGTCTGCTGGTCAGACGTGCAGGCTATATACGCTTGACTCATCGAACGTCCGAGCTTAATCGCTGGTGCTCGCACAAGTTCTAGAATGTACAACACTGTCGCACAAGTTGTCGAATGTACAGCACTATCCACTAACGCATGCGATCTGAATACAAACAGTTCGGTGACAATACAGACAACAGATAGAATTGCCTACAAGTATGGACAATGTTCTGACACATGCAGGCGCGTCCTGCGCCAAGTAATAAAGTTTCGCGTTTGTAAGCCGGTGAGAAGTGGTCACCGGAAAAAAACGAAAGAGTACACTTGTCAATACGTCGAACGTTGGATAATGCAAGAAAGGTCACTTTCCGCGCACACGTGCGAACAGTGAAGCCAGCGCAGAATCGGGGCGCTGCGGAAGGCAGAGGCATTGTAGTATGTCAGACAGGAGAAACACACTGATTACCGTTATGGCACCGGCTTCCTTTAAAGTCACATCAACTGGAAGACCAACGACAGCTTCTCGTTAAGAGCTATGCGAGGCACGATCGAGCGACAGCCGACCGCGTGTAGCAAAGCTTATGCGCTGCATGTTATTCGCCGACAGGCTAGCCAAGTACGATGGCTGCTCTCGCATTTGTAAATGCGCTGCCTTTGAAAGATTTCAGGCTCCTGACAGCTTGGCTACCTAAAGCAGCCACAGGTCAACTACGAAGCTGATCTTGATTTTTCGCCTATTTATCGGTGTGCTGTACAGCTATATACGACCCTTATGCCACTTTTCAAAATTTCAAGTCGAAATTGAACAATTTCAACCGAAACAACATTCGTTAGAGCGTTCACTTCAAATATAAGGACGTCACCCGCGCTATAAGCGCGCAGCTAAATTAGGTGCACGTTACTGAACGCCACGAGATTGTTTTAGTGCTCAGGCTTCTTCTACATTGGCCCTTAATATGAAGATGTAGCCCTGACACACAGACATGCACGCGCACGCACGCACGCGCACATACGCAGCAGTGCTACTGAGTGTTGCCTAATGGACGTTATAGGGTGCCTTAAAAATGTAGTGAGCGAGACCGAGTGCTTTATTAGTTTGTCCAACTGTCTGGCTACCCTCTTTGTCCTGGAATTTCCCTTTGATAAAGATGATCCGCTCCTGCTGCACCATCCAGTAGATTCGGCATTATGTTCAGGAGTTGTGGCAGAAGTAAACACAAAGGTAGAACACTTAAAAGGACAGAACCTACAGTCAATCAGAGAAAACGTCATTCACGATTGGTTGATGTTTTTTTTCAATGCTTCTGTACCCCGGCTGACTAGGCTGGGGGCTTTGGATCGGGCCAATGTTCCTTCCCAGACAAGGGGGCTGCTGTGCTTCAGCACAACTGAGTTACTGCACTCAACACACAAACAGCCATGTCGGTCTTACAAGACGCAAGCCTGACTGACCCTCGAACTGCCTTGACGCAAAAGAGGTCAAGGCATACAACCATGGACACCACCAAAGCCATTCGCGGAGCAGCGCGACCACACGAGGGTGCACCACGACCGGTTCCGGCTCTGGGGTTTACTGAGCTAAACAAAACCCCGTAAATCGACTGGCACACACGGCCAAGTCGAGCGACATTAGGAGCATGCATCATATTTTAATGGAAAGCTTTCGACATGGCTCATCAAAAATCACGGCAGGACGAGCCCACACTTCGAGAAACTTCTTGTCGCCCATGCGATGCCGCTCCCGGGAGAAATGGAACCAGACCTCTTTTCGTGCTTTCTGAAGCCCTTCGTGAAAGCCCGGCGCCCGTCCCACAAAAACCGCATCACAGCGTGCCTGGCCAACATTTTAGTAGCAGGGCCTATATTCGTAAAAGGCGGCCTCGTCATCCTCGGCATGTCAGTTTTAAAGGGCTAGTAGAGTGACCTCACGTGCGGTTGTTGTCGGTGGCGGCTGGTTATAAAGGTACCTCAAATACCAGCCCAACCGACTCTGCCAACCGTGCCACCCCGAACACAACTGCGGCAGTCACCTCAGGAACACACGGAACAAAGGCAGCGGAATGTGAAACGAGCCACAAGACACACCCTACTCCAAAAACGACATCAATGGCAGTGCAAACAGACACAACTGTAACAGACCACAGAAAATCTACTACCGAAGTGTTCACACAGGCGCCCACACGCCCGTCTGCACACTCGCAAAGTGAAACAGAAAACGAGCTGGAATTAGGCCAGGCATGCGGTAAGAAACCTACGAAACAGAAACACACCCCACGCACATCTACCCGCAAAAATACAAATAAATGACAGCCATCGCAAGTCAATAACTCTGCCACGTAGCACTGAATTCCTATAGGCTAGAAAACTTACAAACAAAAAACGTGCGAGCAACACCCTCCCACCTGAAAACCTGCACAGTCTGCACAGAGTTTATGTTGCTTTAGTTTTTCGTTTGTGCACCTTGAAGTTCGCCCTGTACACTTTTTTCTACGTTTCAAAGGTATTGAATACACCACGGTTTCTGTGCAATCCACAAAACGGCTCTGGTGATTTATCGTGCACCCTTGCTGCTTTATCGGCTCTTCTGCACTGACGCGTCTGCAGACGCTTTTTTCAAGCGGTGAGATAAGTTGTGAGATCTTTTTCAAGCGGTGAGATAAGTTGTGCACGTATGGCAGGACCACGATCCTTCGTTTTTCTTTCATTTTTGGCTTCTCACCACCTTGCTCGCCATGGACAGGCTCGAGTTTTAGGTTCTTGCTCATTTGTTCCACAACGGAAACAAGAAGGTGCGACGGGTAACCAGCCCCAGTAAGGCGGTCAACCTGTCGACGAAAACATTGTTCCCGCCACTCCCGCCACTCGAATTTTCGTGACTCCAGATTCCGGCGGCTACCTTATCCACATGCCACATTTCACTCTCCCATGACACCATGAGCGGACACCCAATGGCTGCAGGGCATTAGCGGAAGTCGGCGCGCCAAGCCTGGTACGCCTGTTAACAGAGTTCCCATGGCCTCCGCGATCACGCGGTCCAATCTCAGAGCCCATGGCGCTCATTGAAACAGGCGGTCGTTGGCGTTACAAAGTGCTCGGTGTGAGATACGTCATTCCCACTGTTGCGACACCTAGACAATGGCTGTGCTTTGCTTAAAACAATTGCAGAAACTAATGCTGTAGCTTTTTTTAACGCGACAGCATTAGGAGCTCGTGTCGCAGAAAAGCCCGTGTCGTCGGCGTCGTCGGCGTTGGCCGTGAGCAAGAAATCCCGGAAGGCAATTTATAAATAAAAACAACTTGATTGGTGGGGATAATGGGGATAATGGAAGAGAAATTAGTCCAGAGGAATTCGAAATCCGAAAGGTAACACCGGAAGAAGTAAAGAAAGCCTTGGGAGATATGCAAAGGGGGAAGGCAGCTGGGGAGGATCAGGTAACAACAAATTTGGTGAAGGATGGTGGACAGACTGTTCTAGAGAAACTGGCCACCCTGTATACGCAATGCCTCATGACCTCGAGCGTACCGGAATCTTGGAAGAACGCTAACATAATCCCAATCCATAAGAAAGGGGACGCCAAACACTTGAAAAATTATAAACCGATTAGCTTACTGTCCGTTGCCTACAAACTATTTACTAAGGTAATCGCAAATAGAATCAGGAACACCTTAGACTTCTGTCAAGCAAAGGACCAGGCAGGATTCCGTAAAGGCTATTAAACAATAGAGCATATTCAAACTATTAGTCAGGTGATAGAGAAATGTGCGGAATATAACCAACCCTTATATATAGCTTTCATTGATTACGAGAAAGCGTTTGATTCTGTCGAAACCTCAGCAGTCATAGAGGCATTACGGAGTCAGGGTGTAGACGAGCCGTATGTAAAAATACTGAAAGATACCTATAGCGGCTCCACAGCCACCGTAGTCCTCCATAAAGCAAGCAACAAAATCCCAATAAGCAAAGGCGTCAGGCAGGGAGATATGATATCTCCAATGCTATTCACAGCGTGTTTACAGGAGGTATTCAGAGACCTGGATTGGGAAGAATTGGGGATAAAAGTTAATGGAGAATACCTTAGTAACTTGCGATTCGCTGATGATATTGCCTTGCTTAGTAACTCAGGGGACCAATTGCAATGCATGCTCACTGACCTGGAGAGACAAAGCAGAAGAGTGGGTCTAAAAATTAATCTGCAGAAAACTAAAGGAATGCTTAACAGTCTCGGAAGAGAACAGCAATTTACAATAGGCAGCGAGGCACTGGAAGTCGTAAGGGAATACACCTACTTAGGGCAGGTAGTGACGGCGGATCCGGATCATGAGACGGAAATAATCAGAAGAATAAGAATGGGCTGGGGTGCGTTTGGCAGGCATTCTCAGATCATGAACAGCAGGTTGCCATTATCCCTCAAGAGAAAAGTATATAATAACTGTGTCTTACCAGTACTCACCTACGGGGCAGAAACCTGGAGGCTTACGAAAAGGGTTCTGCTCAAATTGAGGACGACGCAACGAGCTATGGAAAGAAGAATGATAGGTGTAACGTTAAGGGATAAGAAAAGAGCAGATTGGGTGAGGGAACAAACGCGAGTTAATGACATCTTAGTTGAAATCAAGAAAAAGAAATGGGCATGGGCAGGACATGTAATGAGGAGGGAAGATAACCGATAATCATTCAGGCTTACGGACTGGATCCCAAGGGAAGGGAAGCGTAGCAGGGGGCGGCAGAAAGTTAGGTGGGCGGATGAGATTAAGAAGTTTGCAGGCATGGCATGGCCACAATTAGTACATGACCGGGGTTGTTGGAGAAGTATGGGAGAGGCCTTTGCCCTGCAGTGGGCGTAACCAGGCTGATGATGATGATGATGATGATGAATGGTGGGCTGGGTGGCAATCGAACCTGGGTCTCCAGAGTGAGACGGAGACGCTACCACTAAGCCATGAGTTCGATGGTTCAAAGCAGGACAAAAGCGCCTCTAGTGAATGCGGTGTTGCCTTATAAACGTGCCGTACAAAGTTATACTGCGGTGTATATCGGTAAATATGAGCATGTAAATTACAGAAGTCGCAGTTAAAGGAGTAGCGAAGTACGTTTCCGCTACATTTCTTCTGCGCTTGGCGCACACGCAGAGCCATCTTACGGCAAACACAGAAGACCCCCTCCTCGCAATGTACGGCGCTGCCCCGACACGTAGCGCGCCACTCGCCCGCTTCTCCCCTTCGTCTCGTCAAGAGCTAGCAGAGCGAATGAGTGGGCGGTGCGAACGGGGTGCGATAACGCTATCGCGTTCCACTCTTGAAGGCGAAGCTTAAGCGTCCTCCATTGTTTTTTCGCAGTACTCGCGATACCATGAGAATGTAAATCGCCCACTGACATTTCAACCAATGATTACAGCCTCACTCTTTGGCGTCACCTCATGTCTACGAAATACAGAAAATTGTCACATCGACAGGATGTATCCGATACCGGTCAACCAGCTTTTGCAGTCGCGTTACAGAGTGCCTTTAACATGTTTAACCATTTTTGCACTTCACCTCTATCGGAACGCGGCCGCCGCGAACCGGGACTGTTTCCACGCGACGGGTTGCAAAGCAACAAATGGTTCGGTGCACCTGAAGTGCCATCTCTGTTGTAGTGAGAAAATTAGCCAGTGAATAGCGTAGATTTCGGGATCGCAATAGAGCAAAGTAGCGCCTGTGCGATTACCGAGGCCATGTGAAAAGCGTCAGCACATTATGGAAATAGAGGGCCTAATTCACAAAGATTTTCTTTCGCAAGTTCTCATTACCAGTGGCAGGCCGCCTTCCTTAATATTGTAGCGATTTTAGCTAGCACAGGTTTTTAGAAATAAACACTTTATTAAGGGGCGAACTTGACAGCGAAGGTTACAAAAAAAATGGCAGTGGCTTAGCTCGGCTATGCCAGGACATACGTAGCGAAAGGTAAGGCATAGCATGGTTAGCCTCGGTTAATCTTTAATGGAAGTCCAGGTTAATCTGGTTGTCTTTTATTTTGTTTATTTATTTATTTATTTATTCATTCATTCATATATACAAGTGCCTGCAGCACCACAAGGGCATTATTGCAGGGGGGGGGGACAAATTGAAGAAAAATGAACATGTGACAAAAACTTGAAACAGCTAAGCACAGGTGGTAAAAGTAACAAAATACGTAACAGCTATGTTGCGGCGTTTAGCTAGTCATTCGGCGCGCAGTTCGTGTGTTTCCTGGGCGATTCGTTTCCTATTCATCTCGTTCGGATGCCGATTCCAGGCCTCCTCCTCCTGCTTATCAGTATTGTCGCCGTCCATACTGCCGCCTCAACTGTGGTTGCGGCAATACGAGAGCTCTCCTTTTCAATCGTCCGACAGGTTATCAGACATGCGAAGCAGCTCGCAAAGCGAGCGGAGGCGAGCGCGACGACGAGTACACGGTGCAACGTCATACCAAACGGCAGCAGGAGAAAGGCGCGGCGCTGCGCAGCGGCGGAACACCTGTGGCTCAGTGCTACTAGTGGCGCATGCGCAGTAGTCACTAGGGAGTGAGAGAGAGAGAGAGAAATATCCGCGACGAGGCGCCCGTTGTGACGTCATGTGCCTCCTCGGAGCACCGCCACGGCGAAATCGCAAGTTCGCGGCCAGTAAAGCTTTCGCTTTAAAAAATGTCCTCTGTCGCAGGCCACCATCCTCGAACGCCGCTTGCGGCCTCTCTTGAAAACCGCACGCGGCAATTTGCTATTGGTGGGGTAGCGCCTCGGTGGGAGCTCGTGCACACGCAAGCTGGCAGGCAAGTGCACTCCGCGTGTCTTCATGAACGCTGGTGGTGCTTCGCATCGGTGCAAGGCTTGCTGTGTCCAAAGCGGTCTATGTGGTACTTGAATGCAGGCTACGTGGCACTATCCTCCCCTCCTAGTGCGCGTCGTCCCGATGCGTAAGAAAACAACGTACAGTGTACGTGTTGCAGATTAGATAATTTACATCCCGGACGTCTTGCTGGGTGCTCCTTCTATTTATCTTTCATAATAAGGTTTCATGCGCACAACAGGTACGCGCTCCGTGGGGTTGCGTTGCCTTGAACGCTCATGTCCAGCAGACTTCAAATGTAAGGTCACTAAGCCGGCGAACTCCTTCATAGGGACCAAAATACCGACAAAGTTTTTCGGACAGCCCACGAAGTCGTACTGGGGTCCATATTCACACGTTGTCACCGGTATATATAGCGTTTCGCGATGTCGCTGGTTGTAGTGCCTTGCGTCTATGCCTAGTTGGTGATGTATTCGGTATCTTGCCAACTGACGCGCTTCCTCGGCTCTTTGTAAGAACTCATCTAAATCCGCAGGGTAATCATCGCCATCTATCGGCAGCATAGCATTCAGCGTTGTGGTAACTGCACGGCCGTATACAAGCTGAAATGGTGTGACTCTGGCTGTCTCTTGTACGGCCGGGTTATGAGCAAAGGTTACGTAGGGTAAAATTTCATCCCACATCTTGTGCTCAACAAGGACGTACATAGAGATCATGTCCGCGAGAGTTCTATTCAGGCGTTCAGTTAGACCAGTGCTTTGAGGATGATAGGCGGCATATAGTTTTCCTATCGTCAGTATGAGTCATCTTCATCAAGCATTGCATAAGTTGCGCTGCGAAGGCTGTTCCGCGATCAGTAATGACGACGGTTGGAGCGCCATGCCGGAGGAGTATGTTGTTTACGAAGAATGTGGCAACTTTAGCCGCCATTCCTTGGTGCAAGGAGTCTGTTTCAGCGTATCTCGTTAAGTAATCTGCAGCCACCACTACCCACTTTTTCTCAAGTGAAGGTGTAAGGAAGGGTACAAGAGGGCCCATTCCAACTTGTTTAAATGGTGTATTCGGCGGATCTATAGGGTGTAGAAGGCCTGCTGGTTTCACAGACGACGATTTTCGTCTTTGACATTCGCGGCAGGTCTTGATATAATGCTGCACTGAAGCTAACAATTTGTGACAATAATAATTTAAACTAATTCTGGCGTATGTTCAACTCACGCCCAATTGTGCTGATGTGGGTTCATCGTGACATGCTTGTAGAATTTCTTGGCGCATAGTTGTAGGCACTACAAGCAAAAGCTTTTCGCAGTTTGGCTGACTGCTTTGAATAGTTTGCCATATATATACGGACGAAATTTACTTATGGCCCAGATCACGGCGCGAAATTCTTTTTTGGTTGCGGAATAGTATGCCTCTGCTTTCGATAAAGCTCGGCTAGCGTAGGCTATAACCTTTTATTCCCCATTTTGCCACTGGACCAGGATGGCACCGAGACCGAAATTACTGGCGTCCGTGTGTATTTCTGTGTCAGCTGTCTCGTCAAAATTAGCAAGGACTGGAGGCGCTTGCAGGCGTTTTCTTAACTTATTAAACGCGCTCTGTTCCTCGCTTTGCCACACGAAGGGTACATCTTCTATTGTAAGTTTTCTTAGAAGCTCTGCAATTTTGGAAAACTTCGCTATGGTGTTGGGCTGCTGCGCATGATGTCGCGGGATCAAATCCCGGCCACGGCGGCCGTATTTCGATGGGGGCGAAATGCGAAAACAGATGTGTACTTAGATTTAGGTGCAGGTTAAAGAACCCCAGGTGGTCAAAATTTGCGGAATCCTCCACTACGACGCACTTCATAATCAGAAAGTGGTTTTGGCATGTAAAACCCCGTTTAAATTTTTTTCAATTTTTGAAAACATTTTTGGCGAATCGTCTGTAGTAAGCGTTTCGACCCAAAAAGCGTCGTACTGACTTTTTGTCTGTAGGTATCGAGAACTTTGCGACGGCCGCTGTCTCTTCGGGATCTGGATGAACACTTTGAACGCTGATCACATGTCGAAGGAATCGAAGTTCTTCGACCGCGAAATGACACTTCTCCGGTTGAATTTTTAGGTTCGCCGAATGGATTGACTCTAATACTAACCGCATTCGTTCTATGTGTTGCTCGAACGTTGCGGAAAAGATGACCACGTCATCCAGATATACTAGGCAATATTGGCATTTTAAACCGACAAGTACAGTATGCATCACGCGCTGAAATGTTGCCGGCGCAGGACAGAGACCAAAATGGGAGAGCTTTAAATTCATGGAGTCCATCCGGGCTAACAAACACTGTCGTCTCGCGGTCTTGTTCATCCACTTCAATTTGCCAATAACCTCTTTTCAGATCGAGGGAGGAGAAAAATTCTGTACACCTTAGCCGATCTGACCTGTCATTGTTGCGTGAGAGGGGGTATACGTCCCGTTTAGTCACACTGTTCAATTTACGATAGTCTACAAAGAACCACAGAGTGTTGTCTTCTTTCTTAACAAGAACTGCGGGAGATGCCCAAGGACTGTTGGAAGGGTGGATGGCATCATCTTCGAGCATTTCGCATACTTAGTTCTTGATAATCTCACTTTCCTTCGGCGAGATTCGATACGGATGCTGGCATACCTGTCTGGTTGTCTCCTCTGTTATAATCATGTGCTTAGCAATAGTCGTGCGCCGCACTCTTGAATAACTAGAGAAACACTCAGCAAAATCCTCTATTACGCTGTGTAACTGTTGCTTTTGAAGCACTTACGGTAATTACTTCGAGGACGTCGCGGGTCGTCGGCACAGCCGTTGATGCTAGCTCTACGCTGCCTAATTCTGCCGTGCCAGAAAACTCACCGAAGAAGACGATAGTTGTTCCCTTTGCGACGTGCTGAAACTCGTTCCCTAAATTCGTGAGGAGGATATCTACGCACCCGTTACGCAGGTGAACGAGTCCTCGTGCCACACAAGCGCTCCTGTTCAAGAAAAGTTTCGCGTTGCGGTCTGCTATACCATGGTAGTCGTGGAATGTGTCATTTTTGACGAGAACTATTGCACTGCTGCGTGGTGGTACAGTTACATCGTCATCGACGACACGCAGTGGAGTGGTACGTGGTTCTCCTGATTCTTCCCAGGTTATAGCTTGTCCGGTCGAGAATGATGTGCTTGACTTCTGTAAGTTGATAAAAGCGCGGTTAGCCTTCAGAACATCTATCCCAAGCATAACATCCCTCGAGCATTTCGAAAGTACTACGAGTACTTTCGTTTTGGCGTGTCCTGTAATTTGGCATACGCAATGATGTTTGCAGCTTACCGGCTCAGCCAAGGGGGTAAACATGAGTGGCCTAGGGTGCCTCGATGTGCTCCTCACCCGCCATAAGAGGCACTTGTTCACTATTACGCCGCTACCAAAAGCTTACGCAAGCAGCCAAGTACAAGGCTGCGTGTTTTTTGACAACACTCATTGAACACGAAAACTTATCTATAAGGCATTGTTATTAGAGGAAGGGTCATAAGATGGCTCTAGGAGCGCCCAGTAGCTAGGGTTCCTCAATGCTTTCCTCCTAAAATGAATAGTGATCGGTGCATTGCTTTCATAGGCACGAAAAACCGTTCCTTTTGTCACCGAAATTCACGATCAGAGCCTAGGTGGTCATATAATTTAAATAACTTTTAATCCATTAGTATTATCGGGATAGGTTGCGCACTTTCCGGGGGCTTTGTTCGTATCTATACGCTCTGGACAGCCCGATTAGATCCGTACGTCCAAGTCCCGGCTAGGACGTCCAGTGGATAACATGACGGCATTAATTTCGAGATGTTCTATTTAAGACATCATTCGGACATCCACACGATTGAACTTCTGGGATCCACAAAAGTGCCAGAGCTTTAATGCTATCGATGTACGAAGTATGTGGACCAACACACACAATGCAACACGTACTATATGTGTTCATATCGCGGAATATAAAGCCTTTTCCACGTTCAGCGGCTGCCTTCAGTGCATGTTCTTTCGAAAAGACATGTCAGCCAGCAACGTGAAGCTGCTGCACTCAGGATCAAACTTCCAATGCAGACGATAAATGGAGAATTTGGAATTAACGACCAAAATAGCGTAAGCATACCGCGAGGAAACGTCACAAAGCGGTAGGTAGAGCGCCGGAACAGCTGCGCATTGCTACCTACCATAAGGCGTAACCGAATCAATCGTGTCCTGTGCTTCTACGCCCCCCGAACATGTCGAAGAAGGCCGAGTACAGCAACCTCTGCAGCGGCTGTAACCCCTACTGTAGAACAGAGCAGTGACTGCGTTTACCCAGTCGAGTCGCCACTGTCTGGTGCATGCTCGCTTTGCGTTGATTTGCGCGTAGTCGGTCACATGACTCAACACCGCTGTTTTATTAAATCTCTTCGCCCTTCTCCGTAGGCTTCGAATGACTGAAAGTTGCTGGTCTGGTGTGCTTCGCGCTCTCACACGCTCTGCATGCCCAGTCAAGCACCGTAACCGTTACGTTACGGTGCTAGCAACCTTCAGGCTTCGTATGTCTGAAGGTAGCTGCGTTGGTGCGCTCCGCGCTCTCACACGCTCCGCATGCGCAGTGTTAAGTCAAGCACCGTAACCGTTACGTGGATTGTGCGCAGGGAGTTGTGCACTGAATCCCCTTGAAATGCGGTGCATATTATGTCGGTCAGACAGGCAGGTGTCTGAACGATCGTCTGCGTGAGCATTCGAACAATGTTAAGAATGGAAAAAAAGGTATTATAGCTCTACACTGTAGCGCATGCGCATGTATCCCTCTGTTTCGAAAAACAAAAGTAATCTTTACACACATCGTTGAACCTGCTAGCATTACACATGAAGTATGCCGATGCATAAGTAAGGCATCCCTGGCCTTATCACAAAGGAAGCTTGCATTCTTAGCTAATGGCAGCGCGACCAGTGAGCGGTGATGGCATCCTTATTTTTCATCTTTATTTTTATGTCGTTTTCCTTCTATTTTTTCATATTTACCACCTTATATCAGACAAAATTTCAGTTGGTAGTAAACGTTTGTCCCCTTTTTTTCCTCTGTCCCCTGTCTCGCTTGCGCTACACCACACATACTTGGAGCACTGGGCATGTGCCACTCCCTCTGTGTCGGTCTTCAATGAGCCTCTTCGCTGCAAACTTGGCATATGTGCCACCCTACAGTGACGAAAGAGATATCTTAGACATCTCCGATGCTGAACGCAATCGAACTCACGTCACAAGGGCTCCTCTAGGGGAACAAACGAAAGCTTTAGCAGACGACGCCACAAATGCACTGGCTGTGTACCTCTTTTCAATGAACGTCGTTCACACCAACACTTTAGTGCGCTTCGCCATGAATGCACTGGTACGTACCGCTGTTGAAGGAACATCTCGCCAACTTGGGTCACTTAGCATGTGCCACTGGATGTGCGGCAAGCAAGGGAACCATTCTCGACGTTCGAAGGCCACGCACAGACTTCTCGGCAGTGCCGCTAAATGGAGCAGGTTGTCCAGAAAGAAGCGCGAGAGAACAGACCGGCCTGCCGCATGGCGCGTTGTCGCATGCACTAGCGTGCCATGAATTTCGGAGGCCGCGCGGAGGCTTCGCGGCGGCGGCGCTAGATGGTGCCACGTGCTCTTAGGGAAGCAGGAAAGAGCAGTCCCGGTGCAGTGCACGCCTCATCGGTAACTCGTTTCGACGGTGACAAGATATCGTGTCGCTAGATTGATCCAATGACTACGCACGTTACCGTCTACATTCATCGTGAAATGGGTTGTGCCGCAAATATTTTGACCATATAGGAAAGTTTCTGCAGAGTGGCAGACTTACCGCACCGCTGCTGAGGTTCGGGATTAATCGAGGCGATCATTTGACAGCTAGATGCTGCTTAGACCCTCGAAAGTGCCATTGAGAGCGGACACGCGCATTAACATTGCTTCTTTACATGCAGAAAGCACTTTGTTAGTTTCGCCCGAAAGTCGAAGCATCGGTTGGGATAGCAAATTATTCGACAGCTATATACGAAGTAAGGACGGTGGTTTTATCGGCCCCGTAACTTGTAAACATAGGCATGCTAACTAAATTAACAAGCGTTGTGCCACGCGCTCACAAACGACATGAACAAATTTCACTCAATGACCGTGAAAACTCGCTGTCAAAACGCTGGGGTGAGGAAGCTGGGCAGTAGCAGCGAGTGAATTGACTTTCGAACCGATGCTCGCATCAACGCGATCTACGGCGCGAAAACACTGCGCAAGGCAGCGTCTGTCCCCGTCGCAGATGGCTTTCAAAATAGAGCGGCCTGGGCGGGCGGGCGCGGCCGCCCCGAGTAGAACGCGCCCCCGCTCCCTACCCTCCCCCCGGAGCCTTGCGTGCGACGGCAGACGGCGCGCTTCTTCCCCGCTTCCATCCATTGCGGGCGCGAAATTGAGCCGCAATGGCCGGCGGACCCCCGCACGCTTTCGCTCATACATGCAGCTTATGGTGCGTGGCGACGATTACATAGCCTTAGCATTTTATGCGGAACCTCACGGCGACATCGGCGGCGATGGCAGGAATGCGTCTGGAGTGTCCATATAAATGATCGCAATAAAACTTGCTTTATACCGACGCCCCGCCTGAGCAGCCTAAAGGAAGTGGAAGACGTAATAGCGGGCGCTATAGCAGACAACGCACGTGCACGAAATAGGGAAAGGGAGAGCATGCAGGCACCCTAACCGTATATAAAGTCCGGCATCCCGGTACTATGCAAATACTGTTGCGTGTATCTGAATACCGGACAGGTCAAAACTCTATTATATTCAGCGCCAGGCTTGGTGGCAACAAGTGCAGCTTACGAGCTCTTTGTGAATACCGTTCAACAGCTTTAGCTATGCCATGACAAACTCACCTGGCCGTACGATGATAGTGTGATCCGCTCTCCGCATTCTCGCCGAGCAAGAAAATGTGTCTTACTGCCGTGGGAATTTCGGTAATACATAAAAGCGTGGCTAAAAGTACTTTTTTGTTCATGGACTGCTATAATGCTCTGAGCCAGACCAAGAAACGCAGATAAATTATCGAGCGACACAGTAGAGGACTTGTCTGCATCGCTACCTTTCCTTTTTGGCCTATCAGTGATGTGACAATTTACTCCTTGCAATAGAAATAAAGAGCACAGTTAATGCGATCCTGAAATGTTAGAAACTTGGTCGGATTGATACGAACTTGTCTTTACTTGCACGGTATACGTAGTTACCGCTGCTGCAAAATGCTTTTTTCTTTTTTCCATCCAGGTGAAAGCACCGGAAACATTTTACGACCGATTTGTTGGCCCTACGCTCCGAAATTGGAGGCCGCATATCGAACAGATCATCAAGAATTTCTTCCATACACGATGAAGAAGCGAGGATCTTTGACGATAAATTGAGGTCACGACAGTGGCTTAGACGTACATATATAGCCATGACGTGCTTTAATGTTGCGAACATTGTGCGTTCGTGCGCGCGTGCGTGTGTGCGCGTTTGTGTTAATAAAGGAAAAATGCATCCACCCGTCCGTAGCAATTGCTACAAAGGTGTGTGTGTGTGAGTGTGTGTGTGTGTGTGTGTGTGTGTGTGTGTGTGTGTGTGTGTGTGTGTGTGTGTGTGTGTGTGTGTGTGTGTGTGTGTGTGTGTGTGTGTGTGTGTGTGTGCGTGCGTGCGTGCGTGCGTGTGTTCCTGACTTGTGTTCTCATAGTCGATTTTGGAGGCCTCATTCTGCCGGGTAAATTTGTGAAATTTTACGTAGTGTCTGTGCTTCATGCTTCTTCATTGCTTTCCGAGGACAGCCACACGTATGAAACAAGCTGCGCATGAGTTTAAAACTGATTTTTTTTCTTCATATGTATTTAATCGCTTCTCATTCCTTTGCGAGTATTATGGCTGTATGGCAAAAAAGTCCGACACGGCTGCGGACGACACGAAGGACGCGGACAAGAAGACGCAACAGCGTAGGCTTAGCCAGTCAAAACCAGGAACAGCGTCTAGTCCAAGCCCCCCTTCAGTAGCGCTGGCGATCCGGCTGCGGAGCTCGGCACGGCGCACTTCTTCTTCCTTACAACTTCCCCCCTCGCTGAAGACGGAGCCGCACAGGAGGCCTAAGGCGTCGTGAGGACGAAGGGCTCGTGATACGGCTTGAGCCGATCTACGTGCACAATTTCGCGGCCTCGGCGGCGCAGGTCCGTAGGGGGCGTCTGAGGTTCGATAATGTAGTTCACCGGAGAAGTTTGGCGTAGAACCCGGTACGGTCCCTGGTATCGGAATACAAACTTGGAGGAGACACCTTATGCCGAAGTAGGAGGCACCCACAGCCAAACAAGAGCGTCAGGCGAAAACTGGTGGTGGGGGCACCCGTCGTCATGACGAAATTTCTGTAGCGCTTGTTCTTGCGTTGTAAGGGAGCGAGCTAGTTGCCGACGTTCCTCTGCATACCGGGCGGCTTCGGAAACCGGTGTACCCTCTGATAAGTCGGGACGGTAAGGGAGAATAGTGTCAATGGGAAATGATGGTTCGCGGCCATATAGAAGAAAGAAGGGAGAAAAGCCCGTCGTTGACTGGGGTGCCGTGTTGTAGGCGTACGTGACATAGGGGAGGATGAGGTCCCAGTTGGTGCGGTTGGAGGCGACATACATCGAAAGCATGTCGCCAAGAGTTCGGTTAAAGCGCTCTGTCAATCCGTTTGTTTGCGGGTGATATGCGGTGGTACAGCGATTAATGACGCGGCATTCAGCGAGAAGTTCTTGAATGACATCGGCGAGAAAGACGCGACCTTGGTCGCTCAGGAGTTCGCGGGGAGCGCCGTGACGTAGAACGAAGCGGTGAAGCTGGAAGGAAGCAACGTCACGAGTCGTCGCAGCTGGTAGAGCGGCCGTTTCTGCATATCTCGTGAGGTGGTCTACAGCTACAATGACCCAGCGATTGGCAGCAGCTGTGTATGACAGAGGTCCGTATAAGTCTATCTCAACCCAGTCAAAGGGCCGCGAAGGGCATGGCAAAGGTTGCATTGGTCCAGAAGGGCGGCAAGGATCAGTCTTGCGGCGCTGACATTCTGTGCAAGAGCGAATGTGCTTTTGCACAAATGTGTACAGTTGACGCCAATAAAACCTATGACGTAGTCTGGTGTAGGTCTTGAAGAGACCAGAGTGTGCGCACTGAGGGTCGGCGTGGAAACCGGCGGAGCTGCCGAGGTATTGCAAGCAGCCATTTGCGGCCGTCGGAACGGTAGTTACGGCGATAGACAATTCCGTCGTGGATGGCGAAGTGCGAAGCTTGTCGGCGTAATGCTCGGGATGGTGGGCGTGTAGGTGAATTAGAGATGTAATCTATCGAAGATGAAATCCAGGAGTCCTTGCGCTGCTCCAAAGCCATGTCGACAGAAACGAATGGGAGAAGTGGGTCGTCTAGGACAGACACACTGACAATGACGGCGTGGACAGGCGAGCGCGAAGGAGCATCGACATCGGCGTGCTTCTTGCCTGAGCGGTAGACAAACCGGATATAGTACTCTTGGAGCCTCAGTGCCAACCGGGCTAGGCGGCCGCAGGGATCCTTGAGAGACGACAACCAGCAAAGTGCGCGGTGATCGGTAACGACATCGAAGGACCGGCCGTACAGGTATGCGCGAAATTTTGTGATGGCCCAGATGATCGCGAGACATTCTTTTTCCGTGACGGAATAGTTCTCTTCAGCTTTCGTCCGAGTACGGCTTGCGTAAGCAACAACATATTCTTGGCAGCCGGGCTTTCGCTGGGCGAGCACAGCGCCAAGACCGACACCGCTAGCATCCGTATGGATTTGCGTGGGAGCAGTTGGATCGAAATGGCGCAGTATCGGTGGTGTTGTGAGCAGGCGACGTAGCGTCGCGAAGGCATAATCGCAAGTCGGGGACCACGCGGAAAGATTGGGGTCTTCCCGATGAAGCTCTGTCAGAGGTGCCATAATCGAAGCGAAATTTCGAATAAAGCGGCGAAGTACGAGCGGAGGCCGACGAAACTGCACAAGTCTTTTAGAGACGTTGGCTTCGGGAATTCTTTACCAGCACGGAGCTTAGCGGCATCAGGGAGAACGCCGTCCTTCGACACGACATGTTCGAGAATTGTCAGCTTGCGTGCCCCAAACTGACATTTTTTCAGATTTAGTTGGAGGACAGCGTCACTGAGACAGCGCGAAACCTGCTCCAAGCGATGAAGGTGAGTAGGAAAATCTGGTGCGAACACTACTACATCATCCAAATAACACAAGCACGTGTTCGATTTGAGACCTCGAAGAATAGTGTCCATCATCCGCCCAAAAGTCGCGGGTGCGTTGCAAAGTCCGAATGGCATCACACGAAATTCATATAAGCCATCTGGGGTGACGAAAGCAGTTTTAGGCTTATCTGCTGCAGCCATAGGCACCTGCCAATAACCAGAGCGTAGATCGAGGGAGGAAAAGAACTCTGCACCTTGTAAGCTGTCGAGAGCGTCGTCGATCCGCGACAATGGATAAACATCCTTTCGGGTTATTTTGTTTAGGTGACGGTAATCCATGTAAAAGCGGATCGAGCCATCCTTCTTTTTAACTAAAACAACTGGCGATACCCATGGGCTGTCGGACGGTTCAATGACACCCCGCTTTAGCATGTCACCTACTTGCTCATCAATGACGCGTCGTTCTGTCGACGAGACGTGTTAGGGTCGCTGCCGTAGCGGCGAGCGAGAACCGCTGTCAATACGGTGACATACAGTCGTCGTTCGGCCCAGAGAAGTGCTATGGCTGTCAAAAGCAGGGCGAAATTTCTCGAGGAGACGGAGAAGGTCATGGCGTTGCGTGGGGCTTAAGGCGTTGTCGATGACGTGGCTGAAAACGTCTTCAGGCGATGTGGCAGGTACGGGACTACAGTAGAGGGTGTTGACCTCTGATCCAACAGGAAGTTCCGACGTGGTAATGGTGTCGTAAGGCTCCACAGTGCCGAGAGATTCACCGCGAAGCAACGCAATCGGGAATGGGAAGTGGTTGTGTATAGGAAGGTGAGTAGCACCAGCTTGAAGGCTAAGCAACGCAGTTGGGAGTGGTGACAGGTGGCGGTGAACGAAAGCAGTGGAAGGCGTAAAGAGTATGGTAGAGTCGGAGGTAACGGAACAACATACAGGTGCCAGAACGGATGCGTGCGGAGGTATATGGATGTCGTCAGTGAGGGACAACTTGGTGCAGGCAAGCGAAACGTCATCAGATATGGCATTGCCAAGCGAAGAGAAGGCGACTTCTGCACGGGAGCAATCAATAACAGCTTGGTGACGGGAGAGAAAGTCCCAACCTAAAATAATATCGTGGGAACAGTGGGGAAGAACGACGAACTCGACTGTGTAGAGCACTCCTTGAATTTCAAGTCTGGCGGTGCACGCAGCCACCGGCTGGACGTGCTGTGCTGTGGCCGTGCGGAGTAAAGGACCGAAGAAAGGCGTCGTGACTTTTCGTATTGAGCGGCATAGCTTTTCGGCAATTACAGATATGGCGGCACCTGTGTCAATGAGGGCAAACACAGACTCCTTCAACAGCGATATCAATAACGCTGGGCGGCGAAAGAAGAGGGCTTGAGCGTTGTGACGATGACGCAGTTCTTGCCTCGGGAACTGCGCCACTTAGTTTTCCGTGTCAGCGGTAGAGGGATGTCGACGCATCGGGGAGAGCGAGCGAAGACGAGGAGAAGGAGAACGGCGGTCGGAAACTGGGCGAAGGCTTGGGCGGGGAAGGGGTAAATCGCGGTCTGGAGCGTAAGAAAACGGATGGCCTGCGCCAGGAATTAATTACTCGATGGGCTGGAGGTCGTGGCGGCGTGGGGGTAAAAACAGGGCTAGGCATCAGAGGCGAAGCCCGGAAGGTCGGTGGTCGTGGTAGTGCGACGGCGTCGGCGTAAGTCAATGGGGCGGTGAGTTGAGGCGCCCGTTCCAGAGGAAGGACCTTGGACACTTGTTCTTCTATAACGTGTCGTAGGGTCGGACTAAGGGACGAACTTGACTCCGGTGGGTTGGAGATCAGGGAGAGCTGGCGAGCAACTTCTTCCCGGACGAAAGCCTTGATTTGCGAGAAGAGGGTGGCATCTGGAAAAGGAGAGGTCAAGCCGGACAAGGATTCCTGATGGGGAACAGGACGGCGGGTGAGGAGGCGTTGACGGCCGAGCTCGTCATAGCTTTGTCGCAGTTCAATAACTTGGGCAACAGTAGAGGGGCTCTTTGAAATGAGCATCTGAAACGCGTCCTCGGCGATACCCTTCATGATATGCTTGATTTTATTGCCCTCAGTCATGGATGCATCAACGCATTTACAGAGATCGATGACATCTTCGATGTAGCTGGGAAAGTTCTCACCAGGCTGCTGAGAGGGCGACTGCAGACGCTGTTCGGCACGAAGCTTTTGCCCAGCAGGGCGGCTGAAGACCTCGCTGAACTTTGTCTTCGAAGTCCCAAGCTGGACGGTGTTGCTTTCGTGGTTCCGAAACCACAAGTGGGCAATTCCGGTGAGGTAGAAAGGGACGGTGGTCAATTTCGTGATTTGTTGTTCCGACTGACGCGTTCGTATGATGAGAGCCAGTCATCAACGTCGTGGTCGTCAGTGCCGCTAAAGATAGGAGGGTGCCGCTGGCGGAACGTGCCGGGGCATACGGTAGACTGGGGAGCAGGTAGTGGTAAGCTCGTGGCGCTTTCGGTGGTCATGATGGCAGGGAGAGTCCGGGTGCGCAATTCCAGGATTGCAGGAGCCCCAGCAAACCTCCATCAATTATGGCAAAGAAGTCCGACACGGCTGTGGACGACACGAAGGACGCGGACAAGAAGACGCAACAGCGTAGGCCTAGCCAGTCAAAACCAGGAACAGCGTCGTCTAGCACGAGCCCCACCTCAGTAGCGCTGGCGATCCGGCTTCGGAGCTCGGCACGGCGCACTTCTTTTTTCTTAGAGCTGCATTGTATGTTCATGTTATCCTGCAAATTGTTGGTGCAGTTGAGTGAGTGAGTGAATAAACTTTTATTTGGCCCAGCAAAGCGCGATAAAACGCGCACCCGGCTAATCCCACGACGGGACTGACAGATCTAGTCTGCCAGCCCGATCGCGGGCGCGCTGGACGGCCAGAATTTGATCCTCAAAGACAGGACTTCGCAGGAGCGCGTCCCACTCTTCCTTGGTGAACTTCGCGCCCAGCGACCCGCACTCCCAGAGCATATGAGGCAACGTAGCTACCTCACCACAGGCCACGCAAGAATAATTTGGATAAATCTCTGGATATATGCTATTAAGGGACGCCGGATTTGGGTACGAGTTCGTTTGCAGAAGTCTTAGTGTGACCGCCTGCGGCCTGCTTAGCTTGGAGTGAGGCGGGGGGAAAACCCTTCTCTCTAAGTAAAAGAATTTCGTGATTTCGCTGTGTGTGAGAGGAGCGTCTCTGTGTCCGGGGAGAGAGTCGCCCGATCCGAGGGCAGCGCGGTCGGTAAAGCCACGCGCAGCCTCGTGGGCAGACTCGTTGAGGTTCAGAGGAACCCCCTCAATCGCCCCGACGTGTGCAGGGAACCAAAGGATCGAGTGCATGGAGGTGTTGCCCTGTTTGGCGCCTTTCAGAATTTGAACTACCTGCCGGGCTACCCGGCCTTTCTGGAATGCCCTGATGGCGGCTTTCGAATCGCTATACACCCTGTCTCTCAGACCGTCTTGCATGGCGAGTGCAATGGCCACTTGCTCGGCCACCTCTGGGTTCGTCGTCCGGACGGAAGCACAGTTGATGACTTTGCCCAGCGTGTCAATGACGGAAACCGCAAAAGCCTTGCCGTCTCGGTATGCAGCTGCGTCCACGAAGCTTGCTGCGATTTTGTCTTTGTTTATTTGCTTTAGTAGATTAAATGCTCTTGCCTTGCGACGACCTGCGTTGTGAACGGGATGAACGTTGCGGGGCAAAGGGGCGACCACGATCTTCTCCCCTATTTCTCTGGGGATTTAGGTGTCTTCAGCCAAGTTCTTGGTTGGTGCGAGTCCGATCTCCTCGAGGATACGCCTGCCGGCTGGCGTGGTGGACAGCCGAGTTAGCTGGGCCCGTTCCTGAGCCTCGGCCATCTCCTCCATGGTGTTGTGTATGCCGAGCCGAAGGAGGTCCTCTGTATGCGTTCTGACGGGCAGCCCGAGGGCTCTCTTGAAGAATTTTCTAATGAGGGCATTAAGCTTTTCCCGCTCGGCTCTGAGCCAGTTGTGCATGGCCACCGTGTAGGTGAAGTGACACAGCACAAAGGCGTTGATGAGCCGAAGCAGGTTGTCCTCCTTGAGGCCACGATGTCTGTTCGTGACCCTTCGGACGAGGCGAAAAGCATTGTCGGTTTTCGCAATTATCTTGCGTAGCGCAGTGCCGTTGCCGCCGCGTGATTCTATGAACATACCCAGGACTCTGATGGTGTCGACCCTGGGTATCGGGTCACCGCTCCGAGTGAACAGGTGAATGTCACTTTCCGAGACCGGTTTCCAGCCCTTGGGTCTGCGGCCTTTTTCTTTTCTATAAAGGAGAAGCTCAGACTTGGTCGGGGAACATCTGAGTCCGGTGGGTAGCAGGTACTGCTCCGTGACGTCTACCGCCTCTTGCATGGCGCTTTCCACTTGCCCTTCGCTACCGCCGGTGCACCAGATGGTGATGTCGTCTGCGTAGATGGTGTGTTTGATTCCTTCAACTTGGGCCAGATTCCTCGAGAGGCCGATCATGCAGATGTTGAATAGAGCAGGCGAAATGACCGAGCCTTGCGGCGTGCCCCGTGCGCCCAGGAGCACCTCGTCGGAGACAAAGTCGCCGATCCGCAGCCTCGCTTTCCTCCCCGTCAGGAACGAACGGACGTAGTTATATAGTCTGGGGCCCAGCTTGAGGTCTGCCACGGAGGCCAGAATGTATTCGTGGAGAACGTTGTCAAACGCTTTCTCGAGGTCGAGTCCGAGCAGGGCCCTGGTGTCTCTGGTACTGCCATCGATGATTTGATGTTTGATCATCTTCATGGCGTCCTGCGACGAGAGGCCGGCACGAAAGCCAATCATGTTGTGAGTATAGATGTTGTTCTCTTCGAGATATCTGTTTAGTCTGTTGAGGACGACGTGCTCCGCCACTTTCCCAACGCAGGAGGTGAGAGAGATCGGTCGGAGGTTGTCCACGTTCGGAGCCTTGCCGGGTTTGGGGATCAGGACGACGTTGGCACTCTTCCATTGCTCTGGGACACTGCCGTTTTTCCACGTCTCATTGATCTTCACGGTGAGGTATGCGATCGAACCGTCTTCAAGGTTCCGCAGCATCTTGTTGGTGATTCTGTCGGCACCTGGCGCACACTTCCCCTTGAGCGCGAAAATGGCTTGCCTAATTTCCCCCACGGTGAAGTCTTCGTCCAATTCCGGACGGGCTGGTCCGAGGTAGTCGGGAAACCGGTCTTCCTCGTCGCCATGCATTATGGGAAGGTATTTCTCCATGAGCTTGGCAACCAGCTCGTCCCCGGAACAGGATATGGTAGCTTCGTGAAGGGCTCTGGCGAGCGTGTGTCTCTGACTGGATCTGGTGCTGCCCTCGTCGAGGAGATGTTTAAGCATTCCCCAGGACTTGCCGTTACGCATCTGCCCGTCGATCGAGTCACAGACCTCGTCCCATTGCTGCTTGCCGAGGGTCCGACAGTGATCCTCGATGGCCTTGTTAAGCTCGGAGATCTTTTTCCTCAATCTTCGGTTAAACCTTTGTCCTTTCCATCTCAGAAGCAGCGCCTGCTTGGCCTCGATCAGATGGGCCAGCCTACTGTCCATCTTTTCTACCTCCAGGTCGGTGACGATCTTCTTAGTGGATGACTCGGCGTCACTTTTCATTCGCTCGCACCGATCTTCCAGGTCTTTTGGGACGGGTGCGCTGTCGTTGCCGCGGAGCTTGCGAAAAAGGTCCCAGTCCGTGACAGTGAATTGTCTGGATTTACTTCGGGTGACTTCGAAGCGGGTCGCGAGCACATAATGGTCGCTACCAAAATTTATTGCGGTGTTGCTCCACTCGGCTCCCTCGACGTTCTTCACGAACGCCAGATCGGGGGTGGTGTCCCGGCTAACCGAGTTGCCGATTCGGGTGGGGAACGCCTTGTCCGTGATGAGCGTGAGGTCCATTTCGTTGGCGTTCTGCCACAGACCCCGACCCTTGCTCGTGTCGTAGACGTACCCCCACACGCCGTACAGTGCGTTGAAATCTCCGCCGACGACGACCAAGGGATGGGTGCCGGCCAGGTCGACGGACTTCTTGAGTATCGTTTTGAACTGCTGTTGCGAGTCCCTAGGATTGCTGTAGATGTTGAGAATGAACACGCTGTTTCTCCGCTGGTTGCGTTGTCTCGTATTGAGCAGAACCTCCGCCATGACGTATTCGACCTTGCAACTCGCCAGCTTCAGGTCGTGAGACAAGTGTGTAAGCCTCCTGTCAACTAACGTGCACACTCCCCGACCTTCGGCCTGCACGGAGACGGCACGATAACCAGAGAGGGATGCGGCAGAGACGAGGGTTTCCTGTAATGCTATTACTTGTGGTTTGTTACGTAGCGACCTTAAATATTGCTGCAAAGGAGCCCTCTTATTGGAGTACCCCCTGCAGTTCCACTGCCAAATTTTGAACTCCTCTTTGGCACTATCCATGATTAGATAAATTGTCCGGGGTACCCGCTGTAAGCACAGGTGCACGCAAGAAGTTCCCCCCACTCTGACGTGCCGATGTGCTCGTAGCCCTGATTTGAGTCCCCGACGCGTTCGGAACAACGACCTGCATCGGAGTTACGGACGTATTATTCGGAATCACCAGACGCTCGAGGGCGTCCATGCGATCGGCCAGCGCGCCTAGGCCTCTCCTCGGGTCTCCTAGGGCGACTTGCACCTGTGCTAAGCCTTGTTGTAACTGTTGCACGCTCTTAGTGAGCGTGGCCAGCATGCCTTTGATCTCATAAGTTTGCGAATCTGAATCGTCCTTACTGGAAACTGCCCTACGCTTGGCGGCGCCGGCCGAGTCGCAGGCCGGAACTGGTGCTTCTGTGGCGGTCGGCGCCGACGCGTTCGATGTAACACTCTGACTGATTACTAATTTCTTAATCTCTATCATTTCGCTAGCCATCTTTCTGATCATTTCTTTTAAGTCCGCGTTTTCCTTCATAAGGCGCGCTACCTCTGCCTCCCTGGATTGCTCTGGAAGCGGGTCGCGTGGTCCCCGGGTGGATCTCGCATGGGCGCCGCCAGCAACCATGTCTGCCCACGATAGCGTCGACTTTCTCTTCCTCTGCTGGCCGGCACTGCACCCATACCGGGCCCTTGAGACAGAGCGGCTCCTGGAGCGGCTTCCGGATCTGCCCCTGGACATAGATCTCCCCCTGGACCGGGATCTGCCCCTGGACCTGGAACGGTGTCCGGAAGGTGGAGAGGGGCTCCTGGATCTAGAGCTCCCGCGAGCCGCGGAGCGACCGGCGGCGGCCGGGAGTTGTCGCTCGCCCATGGCGAGGGCCGGAGACTTGCTTCTATTGGCGCGGGATCGGTCCCCGCGCCTGCGTCTGACGAGGTACGGCGTCTGGTACCTCTGCTTGCACTCCTTGGCAGCGGTGAAGTGTCGGCCTCCGCACAACCTGCATGTGGGGTCGCACTTGTGTTGTTCGTCCGGGTTGGCGATGCCGCATCCCCTGCACATAGTTTCGTCCGGCGAGGGGCAGACGTCCGCTCGATGCCCGAGGCGGCCACAGGCGTAGCACACCTCTACTTGCTTCCTATATAATGCACACCTGACAAGTGTGCCGCCGTACGACACGTAGTTTGGCACCTTGTAGCCGTCGAAGACCACAACCACGGTGCCCGTGCTCTTGATTCGCTTGGCTCCCAAGGCCAGCGGGTTCTTTGAGTTGACAATCTTGCGATCGAGCTCCTCCGGGCCTTCACTCGGTGCGATGCCGCGGATCACTCCTTTGCACGTAGAGTTGGGCGCTGCCTCGTACGCGTTAACCTCGTGCTGCTGGCCGCCAACAGCGATGCACTCGACCCTGACGTAGAGGGTCGCATTCTCTCTGCTGGGGGTGCTGATGACCATGATATTTTGTTGGAAATTCGGGCACATCGTATCCGAGTCCCGCTTCGCCTGGTCGAAACCGACTGCGTTCCATATGGCCTCGGCCACAACTGTCGGCCCCACCTTGCTGATGTTCAGACCTCCCTTCGGCCTGACGATGATCTTCGCGTCTTCTTTGGGCAGCGGAGGCATCCTTCCACCCCGAATAATTTTGGCTTTAGCGCTGCTGCGGTCTCGGCGACCCTTTGCGGTCGCGTTGTCATTTGGCTTAGCGCCGGTAGAAATGGCACCAACTCGCTCGACGGGCGCCGATTTGGCTCCGGAGCGCCTGGCAGCAACTGTTTGCCATCCGGGATCCTTGGAAAATTCCTCGGGAGTCAGAAGCTCCCCTTCCACTTCACATTCCATCACTGCAGACACTGACGAGAAAAGCTGGCGCCGCAGCAGCACTTCGCCGCGCTAACACAAGCGCGGCTAGGGTTAGCGGCGCAGCGGCGTGGTCTGGACGGAAAAGGCCCAGAAAATCGCAACAAGGCCACCCACCTTCAAGAGTCTGGTGTCTACGGGATCGCCACAACTTAAAGAGTCCGTTGGCACTAAAATAGTCGCACTGGGCTCAAATTAAAGCACCGAAATCATTTTCAGAAGCGGGAGCCGGTCTTCGACGCTTACTGGCACGTTCGTCGTCGTCGTCTTCTCCCGTTGGTGCAGTTACCACGAAAATGCTTTATTATTCCATTCAGTGTCTTATTTTTTTACCTAAAAGCGATTAGGAACATACACAGAAACAACATTGCACTTCATTTACTCAGCGGCACTGCATTATTGTGTTTTCAGAATACCTAATTCAGTGCATTAATTATCCAATAAATTAAAATATTATGACAAGCCTATGAATCCGTGGTTGTAGCCATGCACGGTACAAAGGATACATATCTGTAGACATTTTAAAACAATATGAACTGTGACCTTTCGTCAACCTTTTTTTATTTATTTTTTGTTCGTGGCCAGTGTTTGCTTACAATCGCCAAACGAAGTTCCGTCGACAGCTGCCGTGGTTGCTCAGTGGCTATGGTGTTCGGCTGCTGAGTACGAGGTCGCGGGATCGAATCCCGGCGACGGCGGCCGCATACCGATGGGGGCGAAAACACCCGTGTACTTAGATTTAGGTGCACGTTAAAGAACGCCAGGTGGCCGAAATTTCCGGAGTACCCCACTGCGGCGCGCATCATAATCAGAAAGCGGTTTCAGCACGTAAAACCTCATAATTTCTTTTTGATTTTCGTCGAAAACTTGCCTGTACACGCAAACTTTTTGCATCGTTTACATGAAAGCCATGTCTAACATCTTTGATTCTCTTGTTTACTTGTATGTGTGTCAAATTTAAATACAGAAAGCCGGCCAAGCGATTGAAGTCACGGCTAGCCGAAACGTATATTTTCTAAGCTATATACAGGTTGTCCCAGCTAACTTTAGCCAGAGTTTTAAGATATGCGCATCCCACGTAGCTGGATAGAACAAAGGTAAAATTGTTTGTCATTCCTTGGAGCTACTCAAATAATTTTTTTCATTCCGCCTAGTTAGATAATTAGTCACAATTGATTATTCAACTTCTCAAATATTATAATTATATGAAAAGTGTCAATGAGAAAATTGTAGAGCGACATGAAAAACTCTCGATACAGCTTTCTGTTCCTCAGTACTTGCTACACGAAAGTGTTTTTCCGAGCTTGAAAGGAGCTCGCAAATGCAGTGTCTGGAGCGGTCAGTCGCGCGGAAATTAAGCGTGTATTCGAGGGCTTCTTTAACGCTCGGAAAAAAACTTTTGTGTAGCACGTATTGAGCAACAGAAAGCTCTAGCAATAGTTTTTCATGTGGCTCTAAATTTTCTCATTCACATTTTTCATGTAGCTATAATATTTGAAAAGCTGATGAATTAATTAAGGCTAATTACCAAGCTAGATGGAGTGCAAAATATTTTTGAGTATCTCCAAGCGACGACAGGCAACATTACCTTTGTTCTGTTCAGCTATGTGGCATTTGCATATATTTAACCTCCAGCTAAAGTTAGTTTGGACACCCTTTAAAACTTAATATGTCCATGATGTCTCCTTCACCAGGCGCCACAGAAATACTTTGCATTATTTAGGATAAAGAAGGTTTAAAAAGGTGTCCCGTCGCAAATTTTTAACGTGGAAGCTAGAGGGCACAATATATATATATATATATATATATATATATATATATATATATATATATATATATACATATATATATATTAGTCCTTCCTTATTTAAGATAAGACAAATTTAAATGTCGCGTTGTCATGCTGCCCGAAGGTGAGCTTTACTACCGACGTATAACACATAGCAGGTGAGTCACATTGCTTAAAGTTAACCAATGTGACGCTGTTTATCCCTCATAAATGTCGGTCCTCTAAATCAGTCACGCGTTTTAACTTTTCCTTCTCCGCTTCATTTCCGCTTCATTTTCACTATACCGAAGACAAAATACCATGCATGTAACAAAGCCATCGCTGTACCTGCATGCAACATTGGAGAAACGACAATACGAACGAATCGACGGACCTGTTGTTGTCCGCAAGGAAAATTTGTATTGTCAAAACATTACAGGCCCATCTTTGCATAAACCGCTTATTTCTTCTAATGTTCTCGCGGCGCGCATAATTCGACGACCCATCCTAGCGATGCCTTCATCACCGTCATCTGCCGCGGCATTACGTCGGCGGTGTGCGGATGAGCGGTGTTGAAGTACTGACTTGCCTGTTCACTCGTAATGGCACTTGTCATAATAGGCCCATCTTTCGAAACTCGGATACAGTGACCAGCGAGTAGCGTAGAGGATTCTGCTGGCTGTCGCGTCGCCTTCGAGCAAGTAATTGCAGATTATGACAAGGAATGCCGCTGGAAGCCAACATTTCGGCAAGGGCACATGCCCTGACGAAAACAAGTCCCATGGTCGAAACGCTGGTTCCATGCGACATTCCTTGTTCGACCAGTGCTGCTCAGGCCTACGTCTCCTGGGAACGTACGTCTTGATCAGAATCTACGACGACACTTTCGGAGTAGAGCAAAATGAACTCACTGCATGCACAGGCGTGCATAGATGCACAAACAAACTGTTCTTTGAAACATCGCCACAGAGTAACACAAACACGACATGACACTACGAACACAAGCTTGCACTCTCAACCCCATACTTATTCGCAATAAGGAGGGCAATATTGACACGTGGACTTGTTTATCTTTCATCGGGTGAGAGCGTTTCGCCGTCTAACAAATGTTAGCGCTTAGCGCGGTGCGCGCCTGCATGCATTGGAAGTTTCTGGAATGCTATCGATTTGTCTATGCGTTGTCTATTGTCACCGAACCTTGTGTAATCTGATTGCATGCATGCGCGACGGGAATAGTGTAGAACTTTCTGGAAGACAAGTGTACAGCAGTGATTACTGTGGAACGTTCGATGGCTCGCGTATAAAAGCAGACGCACTTGACTGGCAGATCAGATATCGACGATCGGCGGCTGTGTTCGCCGCTATCGCTGTTTTTTGAGTGTCTGTTGCTTTTGAGGGCAGAGGTTCGTCAAATAAAACACCAGTTTCGTCATTCAAGTTTGGCTACCTCATTAGCCGTCACTACCACGGCACAATATACGGAGTGATCATTTCTAAGTTTTGCCCAATTTTTACAAATTGCGTGCTGCAGATAACCCTAATTCTATTCCTTCACTGAAGTTATTCCGAGAGGCGGGCATTACTCGCACAACAAATCGAAACACATAGTCAATCATTTCGCAGAAATTCAACAATTAACTTAGTAATTGTTTACTCATTACATGCTGCAATTTACGAACTAGCCATTCGAATGAAAATATTTCTTTTCGATAGAATAGAATACGAGCAATGCGTGATTCTTTTTTACTATATATATGCGACATGACTCGGTAACAATGATATTATTATTTTGTATTAAAATATGATGCTATATATTCCTATTGTATTTTATTACACACGCGAACCATATACATGACGCTTTACGCGCTAAGCCCTACGTTTCAACACTTTGCCACTTTCTCCGCCACACACAAGATCGCCCTACATGCGCCGAATGGGGCAGGAAGACGATGGCGCATGTGATATAGAGTAACTCTAGCGCTGGCCGAGTGACGCCCGTTTCCTGGCCCTTGCAACACCTTGTTTGCGCCGTCGGTGACGTACAACACCACGCTCGATGTTGTGCCGCCTCGAGATGGCCTTAAAAGCACTATTAAGGTGTACTGGCTCGTCTCGGTCATAAGGTTATTTTTTTTTTTACCAAAATGCCTAGAGGGAACTCTAGCGTAAACTTATATTCTATCTGCGGCAGCCGCAAGAACAGTAGCTAAGCTATTTCAGCCAGCATGGAAGTTATGGCTATATATTTGCCTAAACTTTACTCTGCTGACACCAAATGGCTTTGTGGTTTCGCAAATTTATAGTTTTCAACATCAGATTCGGTTACAAATGCCCTAATCTGCAATATTTATGCTTGCCTGTAGAGACTAATTTTCTTGCTGCGTTATTTTTTCAAGAAACGCTGTGAATACTCGAAAGTTAGAAAACATGAACCGTAATGAATACTTACAAAAGAACAACCAGATAACAAGGCTGGACTGGAGACCATAGTGTGACCGCGACGCCACAATAACAAGTGCAAGACAGTGACTGTTTGACCACGACACGACGACGACCACGTCATGACAAAGTGGGTATAATCATGATTGAAATACGTCAGCACAATTACGATAGACTGGCGAAGAATGACTTCGATGGAACGACAGCTGTGTGGCGACTGTGGCATAAGAATAATGGGATGACGTTTCTGAAGTGATGACAATGGTAAAATGACAACGTAAAGACGACGGCATGACAACAGTATGACGACGAATGTGTGACGATTGCGGCATGAGAGGAGCGGGATGACGAAGTCAGAATGATGACAATGGAGCGAACCCGACGGCATCACTACGACAGCATGAAAACGAATGCATAGCAACGACTCTATGATGACGCAATGACGCCAATGGCATGACAACGGTGGGAGGACAATAGGACGACGACGATTGTATCACGACGACTTATGAGGACGATGGCGTGACAACGATGGTGTGACAAGGATAGCATGACGAGATTCGGATGACGAAGCTGATGTGACGGCGATAGAACGGCTACGACGGCATCACGACGACGGTATGACAAGGAATGCCTGATATTGTATGACGGCTATGACGTCATGACGGTACGACAGCGGATGCAGCAGAAATTATCTGACGAAAACACAATGACGAGGATGACGTGACAAAGGCGCCATAATCACGTTTAAGTGATGGCTGCATAATTACGTTAGAATGATGGGCAAGGAATCACGAAGGCAGTATTACGACGACGACGTGGTGACAGTGGGTTATGTTTCTGAAGTGACGGCGATGGTAAAACTACCGCCTAGCAACGACGGCGTGACGCCACAGGTATGTCGACGACTGTGTGACGATGATGGTGTGACCAAGACGCATGACGAGAGAGGGATCGCGAGCTTAGAGTGACGACGATCGAAGGATCACGGCGCAATCATGACGAAGGTATGACAACAAATGCGTGACGAGAGCTGTATAACGACGATGCAATGACGACGACGGCATGACAATGGTATGAGGACAAACACATGACAACGAGCACGTGGCGAAGGTAGCGTGACCACTATTGTATCACGAAGATTGTATGACGACGATGGCGGAAAGACGACAGCGTCACAAGAGTCGCATAACGAACTTGGAGGAACGCAGATAGAGAGACCACGAGTACATCACGACGACGGTATAACAATGAATGATTGACGAGTGTAACACGACAATGGCGTGATGACCACCGCGTGACGAGAATCCTATGACGAAGCTGCAGTGATGATGATGGAGCGACCACGACAGTTTCACGATAAAGGTATGATAATTAATGAATGATGGCTGCATGATGACGATGGCATGACGAAGACAGCGTGGCGAGAGTTCGGTGATGAACCTGGAAGGACGAAGATAAAACCACCGCGACGGCATCACGACCACGAGTGAGTGAAAGAACGTTATTGGAGGTCCGGTGAGGACGTGAACTCGTCGCGCACCTGGCTAGTCCCACGTCGGGACCGGCAGGTCAAGCCCACCATTCCGGTGGCTGGCACGCCGGATAGCCAGGATCTGCTTGTCCAGGGCGGATCTACGCAGAAGGGAGTCTCACTCCTCCTTGCTGAACTTGAGGTATCTCGACCCTCACTCCCAGAGCATGTGTGCTATAGTGGAGATCTGCCCGCTGGACGGGCAGGCGTCGTCGCGATATACGTCAGGGTAAACTCCGTGTAGAATAGCCAGACGCGGATATGTGTCAGTCTGTAAGATTCTAAGCCGTATCATGACCACGAGCACAAGCCTAGTGGCCCTAGCTGGCAGACAACTTGGCCACTGGGTCGGCGTAAGGACGGACGGACAGACGGACGGACGGACGAACAGACAGACAGGCAGGCAGGCAGACAGACAGACAGACAGACAGACAGACAGACAGACAGA
The DNA here is from genome assembly GCF_050947875.1 of Dermacentor variabilis. Taxonomy (NCBI): domain Eukaryota; kingdom Metazoa; phylum Arthropoda; class Arachnida; order Ixodida; family Ixodidae; genus Dermacentor; species Dermacentor variabilis. The sequence continues at coordinate 189,277,775 of NC_134571.1, forward strand.
CAGACAGACAGACAGACATGCAGACAGGCAGACAGACAGACAGACAGACAGACAGACAGATAGATAGATAGATAGATAGATAGATAGATAGATAGATAGATAGATAGATAGATAGATAGATAGATAGATAGATAGATAGATAGATAGATAGATCGGCTCGGAACGCCTCAAGTAGGCATATAATACCAATCGCATTAAAATGCCTACCCGACGGTGGGATAACAAAGATAGCAGCGCCGATCATCCCCTCTTACACTGCGTTTGGCGCGGCCAACCAATATATCAGCGCTATAACGCACCAAGCATGGTCGAACCTCCACCGTGGCGCATACCCACAATGGGAGGTTCGCCATGAACCAGGTGGCTAAGAGTGACGGACAGGAAGAGGGGACAGAAGTAATTAGAAATTCATAATTACAGATGAAAAGTCTAGTACGCGGCCAAATGTAGAAAGAAAATCACCCCCGAACGCAGAGCTGAAAGAGGAAATAAAAATCAGTGTAGCAGCGCATTCGATTGGATTCAATCTTCGTGGCCTTTCCAAGGCACACTCTTCCCTATTTTTTCGTCCTTATCTTCTAATTTCTGCACAGCGTTGAATGTGCATGCCGCTTGGCGCTGATGTCGAGAGCCCTTCGAGCTAGCAAAGTGTTAAGCGCACGGACGGCCCGCTGTCTTCTGCTGTCATCATCGCTTAAAACAGCTAGAATCTCATTGTGACGCATTATTTGATGCAGACTGACGCCATAAGAGGCGCTATCAGTGTTATTTCCAAGGGTATTTCCAGTGTATTTCGAATGACGACGACGGCGTGAAGATAGCATGGCAACAACGATGTGTCGACGACTGTATGACGAAGACGGCTTGTCAGTATTGGGATGAAAAAAGCTGGAAGGAGGTCGACGGCTCGGGCGACGCCATAGGAATGGTGGCACTGGTATGACGACAGGTAAACCACTACAAAATACATGCAGGAACCATGGGCGATGATTGTCCATGTGATCGAATAGCCCGAACGAACCAACGAACGAGCGACCGGACTAGAAAACGAACGTTTTTCCTTGCTATGTCCGACCAATGACCTATTCAAAAAATGGCCGAAAGAGCCATAGCCAAAGAAAGCTGTTCGCTTTAACAAAAATTATGATGACGTAACGAGGATGACAAGGTTACAGCGACGCACTGCCGACGACGGCATGGTAACGTTGACTCCGTGATCAGGATGACATGGCAACGCAGTGACGGTGACGCAGTTAAGGCGGAGAATCATCATCATGATCATTAGATAAATTTGGTTACATTAGAAAGACGCGGGATGGTCAAGGCAAAAAGCGACAAATTCGCCTGACGGAAGCCTGAGCCCCCTCTAAGTGCCATACAACAAACGTTCACAGATGTCTATAGAATAAAAATCTGTACAGCTTACAAAAGAAGCAAAAAAGGCGTCTTACGACACACCTCCGTCAGACTTCATCAATAGTTCAGTACATATACAATATTAGACACAACCCATATATATATATATATATATATATATATATACATATATATGGGCTGTGTCTAATATGGTATATGTACTGAACTATTGATGAAGTCTGACGGATGTGTGTCGTAAGACGCCTTTTTTGCTTCTTTTGTAAGCTGTACAGATTTTTATTATATATATATATATATATATATATATATATATATATATATATATATATATTGGTGTGTGTGTGTGACATCTGCATACAACTGTCGAATGAATTTTTTATTACAAAAACAATAAATGGCGTTTAATGTCTCGTACACTGCGATTTCCTACGCCAACATTCTCGGTTCTTAGTGTCTTCAAAACTCTTGGGAAAGTACCGCGAATAATTTGTCTAGCAATTTCCATATGATGAGCAGGATAACGAAGACATGAGAACAGAGGAATGATCGCCTGAAAGTGATGAAATGACGGCGAGTTTGAGTTGAATGAATGAATGTATGGTTTTTATTGGCGCAAGGGCCAGATATGGCCAAAGAGCGCCAGGTCGGCCGTGATAAGTTTGCAATCTAACTATGAGTTCTATGAAGTTGGTGTGGCGTGGCTATTAAGGGGCCTTAAAATAGTCGCTCTAGAGTGCGTAAAATCTATCTATAATAAGATTATGTCGATGACAAATGACGTGTTCTATGAGCATTAAAATCCGTCGTAAAAGAATAATGCAAAATAGAAAATATACGAGATGGTAAAATTACCTGGAGCACTGCTGCCTCGCCAGAGCCCTTGAAACACAAGGGCCTGGAGGCATGTGGTCTACGAAACAGCTATCACAGCGGCATCCTCTGAAGAGAGGAGACGCTACGAACATGTGGGGCTAACAACATGCAACACAACATCTTTCAGGAAACTTAGGACTCCGTTGGTGTCAAATAGCGGTTCTCGGCCGAGTAACATTACTGGATGAAGGGGGATGTGCTGCCGGTATGCTAGGGGAAAATGTTTCTTTCTCTCAGATTCGGCTGCCCGACACTCCAGGAGGACGTGGAGGACGGTCAGCCTCTCCCCCCATCTACCGCAGATTGGAGGATAATTTTCAGTGAGCAAAAAGTTATGCGCGCCAAATGCGTGTCCTATTCTGAGGCGACAGAATAGCAAATCTGTTCGCCGTGATTCTGTTACGGAGCGCCAAGAACCTAACTGTGGCTTTATCATGTGCAGTTAGTTATTCACTTCTGCGTCCCACATATGTTGCCAGTGGTTTCGGAGTTTCCTTCTCAAGAAAGGCTCCAGGTCTGTGACAGGGACCCAAGCAGTTGGATTAACTGCACACAATGAAATTAATGTGGCCAACTGGTCCGCTAGAACGTTACCCTCAATGCCCCTATGTCCAGGCACCCAGCATATAATCACATGTTGGTTAGATATATATGTTTTACACAGGACGGAGTAGAGTTCAGTAATTACCGGATTTTTGTGGTTACAGAATGACATCAAGGCCTTCACAACACTATGGGAGTCCGTATATATAACTGATTTCTGGAGTTTTGATTGCTTTATATGCTTTACAGCCGACAATAGTGCGTAGGCCTCAGCCGTAAAGGTACTAGGTTCCGGATGCAGTACATCGGATTCCGAGAAGGATGGACCCACGGCTGCATAGGACACCCCGTCGTGTGACTTCGATGCGTCTGTGTAGACCTCCGCGCAGGAGTATTTGTGCTGGAGTTCCCGGAAATGCATTTGGATTTCAATCTCTGGAGCGTGTTTTGTAACTTGCATGAAGGATATATCGCATTGTATCAGCTACCACTCCCAAGGAGGCAGCAGCTTGGCTGGGTGCATTGGGCGAAGCTCGAGGATTGGGACACGCATTTCATCACTGAGCTCCCTCACACGCAGCGAGAAAGGCTGTCTTACGGAGGGACGATTATGAAAGAGTGTAGCATATGTCGTATCGTTAATGGTATTAAAACACGGATGTTGAGGATTAGAGTGGACTTTCAAAAATATGTTTCGCTGATGTATGTTCTCTGCAGATGCAGTGACCACTCATTTGATTCTACATATAAATTTTGTATGGGACTTGTTCTGAAAGCGCCAGTGGCCAGTTGGATTCCTAGATGATGGACTGGGTCTAGCATCTTTAGCGCGCTTAGGGCGGCAGAGTGATAAATGACGGCACCATAATCCAATCCTGATTGAATGAGGCTCTTGTAGAGATTCATTAAACACTTCCTGTCCCTACCCCTTGTAGTCTGGGATAGAAGTTTCATTATGTTCATTGTTTTTAGACATATTTCTTTAAGAAGTTTAATCAGTGGGACGAAAGTGAGTCTGTAGTCAAGTATAACACCTAGAAATTTGTGCTCTTTGTTTACAGGTATCTCTTGTGCACACAGTTGTAAGCAAGGACCTGGGATCAGGCCTCTCTTTCTTGTAAAAAGAACACAAGAACTTTTGTTAGGGTTGATCTTAAACCCATTTTTGTCTGCCCACTTTGACACTTTGTTCAGGCCATGCTGTACCTGTCTCTCGCACACTGCAAGGTTAAAGGATTTAAAAGCTATTTGAATGTCGTCCAAGTAGACAGAATAAAAGATGGCCGGTGGTAATGAAGCACGAAGCGTGTTCATCTTCACGATAAAGAGCGTGCAGCTGAGCACGCCTCCTTGGGGTACACCCGTTTCTTGTGTAAAAAGATGTGGAAGTATATTGCCGACTTTTACCCGGAAGGTACGATTGGACAGATAGCTTTCTATTAGGTTTAGCATATTACCATGGATGCCCATTTCTGACAAGTCTCTTAAGTTTCCGTAACGCCACATTGTGTCCTACGCTTTCTCCAAATCGAGGAATATGGATAAGAAAAACTGTTTGTGTGCAAATGCGTCCCGGATATTTCCTTCAATACGTACAAGATGATCAGTTCTGGAGCGCCCTTCTCTGAAGCTACAGTGATAGGGATCAAGCATTTTGCTCAGTTCATGGAAGTGAATCAGTCGCCGAATAATCATCTTTTCAAATACCTTACAAAGGCAACTTGTGAGGGCTATCGGGCGGTAGCTTGCCACTGAGGAAGGATATTTGCCTTGTTTCAAAACCGGGACCACAATAGCTTCTTTCCATGCACTTGGAAGGTATTCTACAGCCCAAATGGTGTTGAAAAGTGCGAGTAGTGTAACTTGGGTGTCAATGTCTAAGTTGTTGACCATTTCATACATGATTCTGTCAGATCGCGGTGCAGAGTTCTTGCATGCGCTCAAGGCAGCCCTCCACTCGGCAATACTAAAAGGACGGTTGTAAGGCTAATTCTCTCGACTTTTTCTTGTGAATGGCTTACGTTTTTCTATTTCTTTATATTTGAGAAAAGATTGTGAATAATTGGTTGTACTTGACACGCTCTCAATATGCTCCTCAAGTGAATCTGCCTGGTCTTGCAGGGTATCGCCTTGTGTGTTTACCAACGTGAGGGAGTATGTTTGTCGCCCTCTTATCCTATTAACCCTGTTCCAGACTTTGGCCTCATCTTTATACGAGTTCATACCCGATGAAAACTTCTGCCAAATCTCTCTTCTGGCCTGTCGGCGCGTTCTCCTGCCTTCGGATTTTACTTTCTTAAAGTTAATAAGATTCTCCGAAGTGGGCGAGGCGCGTAGTAACTTCCACGCTTTGTTTTCTTTCTTACGAACGATCCTACATTCGTCGTTCCACCACGGGACGCGCCGTTTGCATGCCAAGCCATTTACTCCAGATGTGCATTTAGATGCGGCATCTAGTATGAAGACTGTAAAATACTCCACAGCAGCATCAATTCCTAACAAAGACACGTCAGCCCATGAGATACTAGTTAGGGTTCGGAATTTTTCCCAGTCGGCTGTATCGATCTTCTACTTATGATCCTGTGGTGGATATTCGTTTTCTATAGATGTTCTTAGCAGTATAGAAAAGTGGTCGCTGCCGTAAGGGTTGTTCCCATTCAAGTTCAGGCAGTATAGACGGCGAAACTATGCTAAAATCTATTGAAGAACAGGTTCTGTTTGCAAGAGAGTAATATGTGGGTTCGTTCTTATTCAACAGGCACACACCAGAAGAAAAAAGGAACTGTTCAATAAGACGTCCTCGCGCATGTATATGAGGGTCGCCCCAGAGGTAGTTGTGGGCATTGAAATCGCCAAGAACAACATAGGGTTCTGGCAATTCATCTATAAAGGACTGAAATTAATGTTTGCTTAGTTTGTAATGTGGGGATATATAAAGCGAGCAAATAGTGATAACTTTGATTAGCAGAAGAACTCGAACCGCCACTGCTTCAAGGGCCGTTCGTAGCTGTAAACGTTGACACGCTATGCTTTTTTGAATTACAATTGCAACACCGCCCGATGATGCGATTGCATCATCGCGATCTTTGCGAAAAGTAACATACTGTCGAAGAAAGTTTGTGTATATTGGTTTTAAGTGTGTTTCCTGTGAACACAGCACTTTTGAATTGTGTTTGTGGATGCGTTCTTGCACATCATCATGGTTTCTAAGGAGACCTCTAACGTTCCATTGAATAATTTGTGTAACCATATTGGAAGTAAATAGGTAAGGAAACGGAAGTGATGCCTTAGATTACAGAGCTCTTTCGAGGCCCTGTAAACGGGGTTTCGCCCTTTCTGAAGCGTTCGAGGGAGCCTCGCCGCTCCTTAGGCGTTTGGTGCGCCTTGAGGACAGGTGTAGTGCCCATTGCCTCTAGTGAGGCTCCGGACACGTGCTCTTGTGAGCGAGAAGTTAACAGAGAGAGTCCTGCCTTGGAGGGCAAGACCCCTGCGCCCACCAGCCCGGAAGTCGATGGGGCTCCCTGAGGGATTTGGCTGCGCCTGCTGTCGCCAGCGCTGGAAGGGGCCGGGAGGTTGGGGCAGCCGCGGCTGCGCCCACCTTCGGGGTCGATGGTCCCTTCTGCTCGGTTGGTGGAGCAGCGCTAGCTGCAACCACCGTGGGGACAGATGGCATAACTCCCGACTCACTGCTTGTGGGTCGGACAGCCGCCGGAGGCCGTTGTGACGCTGACCCCTTACGCGCCATTTCGGCAAAGCTTTTCTTTGGCAGGTATGCTACCGCTTGCATGCCTCTTTGAACGATATATTCTCTTTCACTTCGACTGTTACAATTTCTTTTTCCTTCTTCCCGAAGGGGCACGACCACGAGTACGCAGTGTGATCCCCGTCACACTTTACACAGTGGAGAGCGTTCTCACAAGCTTCAGAGGTGTGTTCTTGGGCACTGCATTTCGCACAAGTTTGGCGGCCTCGGCAGCTCTACGAGCTGTGGCCGAAGCGCTGGCACTTGAAACAACGGATTGGAATTCGCAGGTTCGGCCTAACACGGAGCTTGTGTACCGGCCTCGATTGACTCGGGCAAGACACTTCAACCCAAGGTAATTATTAGGTGCTTCGTCTGAAACTCTGTGCCATCTCGCCTAACCTTTATTCTTTTGACATTGATCACGTTTTGCTCACTGAAGCCCTCCAGGAGTTCCGCTTCAGTCAGCTCAAGCAAATCGTCATCCGACACAACACCACGTGTGGTGTTCATTGTACGGTGCAGGGTTACTGTTATGTGGGTCTCCCCAAATGACACTAGTGTCGGTAGTTTCTCATATTGTTTCAGATCGCGGAGCTCCAAGAGGAGGTCACCGCTTGCCATCCTCGATACCTTGTAACCTGGACCAAAAACATCAGTCAAGGACTTTGAAACAAGGAGTGGCGAAATGGTTCGCGCTGCTTTGACTTTGCAGAGTGAATAACATGGAGCGGGGAAAATTCTAAATTGGGTGTCCGAAAAACTTGAAGACATCTTCGGTGCGCCCTCGTTTCTGAGGGCTATCAGGAAGGTGGGGGAAAGAAGTTTCCGTGAAAATATATAAACATTCTGCAACAGTGCCGACCGCCCACCACGCAGTCCAACGAGGAGACGCCGCAGATCTTGAACACAAGTCTGCACGACGTCACTATAACCAAATATGGTGTACCCAAGGTTGGATAGCCACACAGGGTTAACCCTTGCCACCAAAGAGAAGGAAGTAAATGGAAGAGAGAAGGAGACAGGAAAGGTGCAAAGTAAGGGAAAGACGACGTTGTAGGAAGAGAGAGACAGGAAAATGCGAATGCCGATTTCATCCAGGTGGGTCAGTCTGGAGGTGCCGTCTACGTGAAGTCGAGGCCGAAGAGGTGTGTTGCCTCCGCCGGGGGGCCTTAAAGGTCCAAACACCCAGCATCAGCTCAACCCCCAGGATCCCCTTTTCCCCAGACACGGCTAAGCCGCGCACGGCTACACGCCGGAGGGTCCAACCCTCGTGTGCTCGGGTACGTGGTGTCGCAACACACCAAACGCCTGCTTCCGCAGACGCTCCTGCGGGGGCGAGCTTGAGTGGGGACTTGCGTCCACGCATACGCGCCCTAACTGTCACACCGGGTTGCATCGGTTGGCTGTATATTGGGGGCTTCCTTCGCGAGCCCAATAACGGCCAGTCAAGTACCAGGCTCAATGGTCCAGTATCGGCCAAGCGTGCATGAGAGTAGCCAGCAGGAGAAACCGAAAAGTGGGAGAAATAGGAATTGAAAGCTTCGTTTAAAAAAATTCACTGTTTACGATATTCCCTAATGGGAAATTTGAGTGCAGCTTTGCACGTATTTCGTTTCGCAATTTGATTAATGGCGCAGACAATAGTCTGTCTCATCCAACACGTTCCAAGCGGAGCAATGTGTGGCGCGTCTGCTTTGCAATCGGGAGATCGCGAGAAGCAGCGCGGGGGTGACGCGTGTTTGCGTTCACAGCAGGCGCAGCGGACAGACCTACGTTCATACGGCGCTTTGTTTCCATACAGAGGACGTGCGCTGTTACGATCTGCCTGCAGGGGTACTGACCTGTGAACCTTTATTAGCCCGCTGCAGCTGTTTCGATCGTCCTGCGGGGGTAGCGACCTTCGAACCTTTCCCGGCCCGCTGCGACGAGTGGCTTTGGAGAGCCAACAATGCGCGTCTTTCGGAGAACCGGGACGCCAGCTAGGTTGACCTACCATGCACCTCTTTCAGAGAACCGGCGACGCCAGCAAAGTTAATCAACCATGCGCCTCGTTCCCAGAGTTGGCGACGCCAGCAAGGCTTGCCACGTTCGGCGGACCGAGGATTGTTACTTGCTTCGCTGCCGCCTTCACGGTCTACTTGCAGCAAGAAAACTCCTGGACAAGGGTGTCTTGCGGTGCGTTTTCGTAGGCCCCAGAATTCGTCACAGTCTGCTGTCAGTCGCGGCGGCTACCTGAGAAGTCAGCTCTGCAATAAAGAGGCGCCCGCTGGGGTCAAGCGTGACAACTGGTCACCGAGGACCCGCTCAACTCGGTGTGTTCTGGGAATCCAAAGTGCAGATGTGAGTGTTTGAACGCTCCCCCTCAAAGGCTGGTCGACTACGCATCCAACGACTGTGGACGGTCCGCTTGAACGAAGGTTGGACAGCAGTCTTTCCTCACCTAGGGATCTACGGAGGAAAGAGGGTTTTTAGGCAGCAGTTTTTCGGCTGCTAGTCGGGCTCGTGTGCTGTGTGATTCGTCTTTCGGGCTCCATTTGGGAGTCATGCAGGACTGTTGAAATGTATATCCTGTGGTAATGTAAATACTTTAAATAAATCCCGTACTCCTAGTTCTCGATGAGAACAGGATCCTCCCTACAACAACGTCCCAAGCGTGAGTGAGTTGGACAGCGGCTTGGGCCAGCTACCGCATATTTCATGAGAGCGGCTTGTTGGGGTAGTTGGTACATGATTATACTAGGAGAATGCCAGCAAACTTGAACGTAAAAAAATCTATAAGCAGACATAGACAAAGAGACAGGAAGGTGGCTGGACTAACAACGGAACTTCATCCATGAAAACGATGTCCCCCAAGTCCGTATTCAACATGCGCAAGGCACAACAAAACAAAAACACAGTCAACTCCTTATTTACACGCGTCTACATTTATCAAGAAATAAGAGCTCTTCCTTGGTAAGGAACACAGATGGCGTGCTTACACACTGCTCGGGGCCACGTTTATAGATGCGATAGGCTTCAATCATCGCTCTTTGCTGCTGAGTCTTAGCATTCGCCAAGATCGAAATTTCACTGAAGATAGGATTACAACTACTCCTTACAATGCAGCGGAAGATTACCTCATGTGCCTGTGGGTAATAGATTCGCATGTGTGAGCATGCGACCATTCACACAGCGACCTGTTTAACCTGTTTGTTTGACCTGTTTGGCAGAGATAACATAAGTGCAGCGGTGTTGTAGAGGTAGAGCATCCGCCTCGCGTGCAAGAGGACCGTGGTTGGAATCCCGGTGCTGCGCAATGTTCCACCGGATTAAAAAAAAGATCCGCGTCTTGATAAAAATAGCATAAACAAGGCCTGGAGTGCGGCGTGATCCTGGTGACCAGAACCGGTAACACACTCCCTCACCAGAGCAACATTGGCCACCCTGGTGCAGTACTTGGCCACAACCTCCTATATCAATACAATCAAACCCCGGCCCTCAGTCCCCAGCAGCTGCGAAGCAACTGACCACGGCGGCGGTCAGACCTGTGATGCAGCAGAGGGTGCTAAGAATCCCTGGATCCGGACAGGCCGTCATTCGAATCTGAACCTGGCAACGTTTAACGCTAGAACGTTATCTAGTGAGGCGAGTCTAGCAGTCCAAAGGCAGCATTAAAGCGCTAAAAAGCGGGCACGTCCTGTGCTACCGGGGCTTAGCGGAGAGACGAGAACTAGGAGTCGGATACCTGATTATTAAGAATGTAGTTGGTAACATACAGGAATTCTATAGCATTAACGAGAGGGTGGCAGGTGTTGTTGTGAAACTTAATAAGAGGTACAAAACGAAGGTCGTACAGGCCTACGCCGCTACATCCAGTCATGATGACCCCGAAGTCGAAAGCTTCTATAAAGACGTGGAATCGGCGATGGGTAGAGTGAAAACAAAATACACTATCCTGATGGGTGACATCAATGCCAAGGTAGGCAAGAAGCAGGCTGGAGACATGTCAGTGGCGGAATATGGCATAGGCACTAGGAATAGCACGGTAGAGTTATTAGTAGAGTTTGCGGAACAGAATAATATGCGGATAATGAATACCTTCTTCCGCAAGTGGAATAGCCGAAAGTGGACGTGGAGGAGCACTTTATACTCTATAGACTTTATACTCTGCGCTAACCCTGGCATCATACAATATGTGGACGTGCTCCGCAAGGTGCGCTGCAGTGACCATAGGACGGGAAGAACTCCAATTAGCCTAGACCTGAGGAGAGAACGGAAGAAAGTGGTGCATAAGAAGCCGATCAATGAGTTCGCGGTAAGAGGGAAAAGAGGAATTCCAGATCAAGCTACAGAACAGGTATTCGGCTTTAACTCAGGAAGAGGACCTTAGTGTTGAAGCAATAAACGACAATCTTGTGGGCATCATTAAGGAATGTCCAATAGAAGTCGGTGGTAACTCTGTTAGACAGCATACCAGTAAGCTATGGCACGAGACGAAAGATCTGATCAAGAAACGCCAATGTATGAAAGCCTCTAACCCTACAGCTAGAATAGAACTGGCCGAAATTAAAGTTAATCAACAAGCCTAAGACACCTGACATAAGGAAGTATAATATGGATAGAATTGAACATGCTCTCAGGAACGGAGGAAGCCTAAAAGCAGTAAAGAAGAAACTAGAAATTGGCAAGAATCAGATGTATGCGTTAAGAGACAAAGCCGGCAATATCGTTACTAATATGGATGAGATAGTTCAAGTGGCTGAGGAGATCTATAGAGATTTATACAGTACCAGTAACACCCACGATGATAATGTGAGAGAGAATAGTCTAGAGGAACTTGAGATCCCACAAGTAATGCCGGAAGAAGTAAAGAAAGCCTTGGGAGATATGCAAAGGGGGAAGGCAGCTGGGGAGGATCAGCTAACCGCAGATTTTTTGAAGGATGGTGGGCAGATTGTTCTAGAAAAACTGGCCACCCTGTATACACAATGCCTCTTGACTTCAAGCATACTGGAACCTTCGAAGAATGCTAACATAATCCTAATCCATAAGAAAGGAGACGCCAAAGACTTAAAAAGTTATAGACCAATCAGCTTACTGTCCATTGTCTACAAACTATTTACTAACGTAATTGCAAATAGAATCAGGAACACCTTAGACACTATCAATCAGGTGATAGAGAAATGTGCAGAATATAACCAACCCCTATATATAGCTTTCATTGATTACGAGAAAGCGTTTGATTCAGTCGAAACCTCAGCAGTCATGGAAGCATTACGGAATCAGGGTGTAGACGAGCCGTATGTAAAAATAGTGAAAGATATCTATAGCGGCTCCACAGCCACCGTAGTCCTCCACAAAGAAAGCAACAAAATCCTAATAAAGAAAGGCGTCAGACAGGGAGATACGATCTCTCCAATGCTATTCACAGCATGTTTACAGGAGGTATTCAGAGACCTGGATTGGGAAGAATTGGGGATAAGAGTTAATGGAGAATACCTTAGTACCTTGCGATTCGCTGATGATATTGCCTTGCTTAGTAACTCAGGGGATCAATTGCAATGCGTGCTCACTGACCTGGAGAGGCAAAGCAGAAGGGTAGGTCTAAAAATTAATCAGCAGAAAACTAAAGTAATGTTTAACAGTCTCGGAGAAGAACAGGAGCTTACGATAGGTAGCGAGGCACTGGAAGTGGTAAGGGAATACATCTACTTAGGATAGGTAGTGACCACAGATCCGGATCATGAGACTGAAATAATCAGAATAATAAGAATGGGCAGGGGTGCGTTTGGCAGGCATTCTCAGATCATGAACACCAGGTTGCCATTATCTCTCAAGAAAAAAAGTGTATAACATCTGTGTCTTACTAGTACTCACTAACGGGGCAATAACCTGGAGGGTTACGAAAAGGGTTCTGCTTAAATTGAGGACCACGTAACGAGCTATGGTAAGGAGAATGATGGGTGGAACGTTAAGGGATAAGAAACGAGCAGATTAGTTGAGGGAACAAACGCGAGTTAGTGACATCTTAGTTGAAATCAAGGAAAAGAAATGGACATGGGCAGGACATGTAATGAGGAGGGAAGATAACCGATGGTCATTAAGGGTTACGGACTGGATTCCAAGGGAACGGAAGCGTAGCAGGGGCGGCAGAAAGTTAGGTGGGCGGATGAGATTAAGAAGTTTGCAGGGACGACATGGCTACAATTAGTACATGACCGGGGTAGTTGGAGAAGTATGGGAGAGGCCTTTGCCCTGCAGTTGCCGTAACCAGGCTGATGATGATGATGATGATGACATAGGACAAACAGGTCGCTGTGTGAATGATCGCATGCGTAAGCATGCGAATCTAATACCCACAGGCACAGGAGGTAATCTTCTGCTGCATTGTAAGGAGTGAGGTGACGGAAGTGTGGTAAGGAGTGTGGTAAGGAGTGTGATCTTCAGTGACGTTTCGATCTTGGCGAAGGCTAAGACTAAGCAGAAAAGAGAGATGATTCAAGCCTATCGCATCCATAAACGTGGCCCCGAGAAGTGTGTAAGCGTGCCATCTGTGTTCCTTACCAAGAACGACCTCTTATTTCTTTATAAGTGTAGACATGTATAGATAAGGCGTTGATCATGTTATTGTTTTGTTGTGCCCTGCGCATGTTCAATACGAACTCGAGGGACGTCGTTTTCATGAATGAAGTTCAGTTGTTAGTCCAGTCACCTTCCTGTCTTTTTATCTATGTCTGCTTCTAGATTTTTTTTCTACTTTCAAGTTTTCTGGCATTCTCCTATTATAACATATTTCATGCCCGACCCCAACTCGTACAACTGTTTGCCAGCGGTGGGAAGTTCCTCCCTTCAACAATGTCTAAATCTTACAACTCATTGCCAGCGGTGGGGTTGTCCTCCAAACCTTACAGCACTACTCTGGCGCCATATCGTAGCGATCGTCGCCGCACAGCCCGTCTTGCGCGGCACTACGCTTTCCTTCTTAAGCTTTTATTCCAGCTTGGTCGCGGGGAAGTCGTACCACCAGTGTCAGCGGCGACAACATCCGAGAGAGTGTCACATCATGCTTTAAATCGTAGCCACTCGCAATGTCCCTTGCAGGAGAGTGATACCCTTCACACACGCTGGCACCATAAAATAAAGAAACAACTTTATAGAAGGGAAACGATAATTTCCGCAGTGGTACGAAAATAAGCAGCGGCAGCGCGTGGAACTTACGCAGGTGGACGCCAGATGGTGGGGCTCAACCAGGACGCGTAGAGTTACTGCACATGCTACCAAAGGTAGCAGAGTTGCGCGTAGGTCCGCTATCTTGCCTCGGAAGCAACCAAATGTATGCGGCGAAGCCGCACTCTGTTTTTGCAGGCAACATGCCTACCGTATTGTCGATCGACCGCGGACGCTTTTCCATCGCTTGTGGACTGCTTTTCCACCTAATCGCAAACAAAGTGCATCAAAACAGCTGACTGAAAGAAAAAGGCGCCGAGATCGGCCCCCACCGAAGCTTAGGCCAAGCGTATCCGCCGAGTCCGGCTGCACGTTCTCGGCGCGTCTAGGCTCAGGAATCAAGAAGTCTAACAAGGATAAATCACCATATTTCAGCTTTCACATCAGTGTTCTTAAATAAACCATTTTTTCATGTTTACAGTGCCAGCACAAGTAGCGATGAGCGCCGATGTGACGCGTGATAAACGCAGGTATATATGTGCTGTCGCCGAAGGCTCACAGCCCTAGCCTGCGCTTCTGTGACGAAGATCTATGAATAGACAGACGTGTCAACTGAAAGGCATCACTGAACTAAGAAAACGTTGCATATCCTTCGTGTGAAGAATAAGAAACGGCTATCCAAAGCGGAAATAACAGCCCATACAGCGTCCCGTGTCGGCGGTTCATTTAGGACTTTTTTGAAGCTAATATGCCAATCGCAAGTGAAAATCGGTGTTGTGGCACTTCCGAGCATGCTACTGAATATGGACAGCAAAATTTTGTTTGTGGTACAGGCGCGAGTTTTAGTTGCTGGGCGATAGCGCATCTACCATGACAGATCGAGACGGATCTCTGTGTAACTAAAACTGCTTCTCGGTCCTTGATGTGGAAATTATGCGCCCACGTTCGTCTCCTGGTGTGGCGTAGTGGTAAAGTCCCGGGCTTGGGATTTGTAGGTCCGACGATGAAATCCTGTTCGTAGCTCTTTTGTTTTCTTTTCTTTTTATTGCACCAAAACGCTCTCTTTTGCTTTCTGTTCTCAAAAAAATATACATATGGTGTCCAGGCACCGCGTATTTAACGCGCTAGAGCTGTTTTTCGCACCAGTACCCATCGCCTCCCAGTTCGCCGCGCATGCCCAGCGCTCCAGCATCCAGCGCGTTGCACTGGGCCCATAATCCGGCGCTGCACTGGACTATAGAGTTTCCTACAACTCTATGCACCGGACACTGGATACTGGGTAATGGCTTTTGCAATAAGCATACCTGCTTATGTGCCAAAGCTCTGAACGTGTAGGCAGTCTTAGATATTACTGGTGAATCAATGACCAACCATTAGTATTTCGACTCTGGTACCCCAATAAATTTGCTGTAGAAACGTACGCACCTACTAGCAGGCACGGGATATTAGCCACACCTACAAGTGCCACTTCATTATGTGCCTTTTCACTGCAGGGATTCCAAAGGTAACCTTCTGTGGGAGTGAAGTGAAAGTTTTTCTCTCACAGGGTTGACATAGCTACAATACGGGTAATAATGCAAAACACAGTTAGGTCCTTATCGTATGGTAAATAACGAATTAATTCCTCGTGCATTCTGCTTCACATAAGCAGTAGTAGATGAAATATCTTTACTTGGTAGTGTAACCTCTTTTATGTTCAGAAACAACAACCCAAGCAGTGCATTATCATGAAAATGTGAGCTGGCTTTTTTATGACAGTTCTGTGAAAGCAGTGTGGTGCATGGGATTGAATTGGATCGAATAAAAAGCTTTTCCGCTTTCAGAGCGATTTGAGCAGTCGGGAGCAGAGCACCCGGTCATTATATCATTCCGATGGGACTGCGAGGACACTGCGATGAACCAACTGTTAGATGCGCTGCGCACATTGTGTTATTGCTCCGCAGCGAACCCACACGCGAACAGCGAACGCCAAAATCAGCCGGATTCGCTTTGAATTTGACTGGCGATAACTTGTGTGAATCCAGTTCGCTGCAGCGGCAGCGTCGGGAAATACAAAAATTGGCCCGGGCATCTGGTTCTCCGCAATGCACGGTTGCTTGCCTACCACGTGATGACGTTCTGCCAATAGAGGCACTAGCGGCGTGATAAAATGGACGCGCAACACTGCTACCTTTGGTGGCATATACGGTGACTCTAAGGACGCGGACGGGAGTCTTGTTTGGATGTTGTGGCCAACGGACATGTTTTTCGGAGCTCCGTGGCGGCGACGAAATGATAAGTTTTTGTCCATGCTTTGAGCTTGCTTCTGTATTTTATTTGCTAGTTTTTGGCCTTTAAATGGTAATTGGGCGGTTCTCTTTTTTTCTGCTTTTTTGTCGCTCGTATTTCGGGTGCGCGGGTGTGCTTCGTGCGTTTGTTTTGCAGGATCGTTAGCGCGTCCTTTCGTGCCACGTGCTCCAACACGTGCAGCCGGGTGGGACGTTGAGTGTTTGTAGTCTTTAAATGGTAGCTTGGAAGTGGCAGGACAAATAGCTATTAGTGGTTTTACTCTGCTGTTTTTGTAAAAAAGTGAAAGCGTGGCCGCGTGGTTGAGCGCGTGCGAGAGCGTGTCATACCTTTGGTCTCCGCGGCACTGATTATTTTTGAAGCAGTGGTGAGAGTTGCTTTGCGGCATTTTGAGGATTTGGATACTGTGCGTATCGGTTTTTGCTAAAAGGCGCGTGCTCTGCATTGATATAGTATTATAGTATTTGCATCAGTAGTAGCATTATTACAGTATTATAGTATTTGCAAATAGCCGTGCAATAAATGGCGAGAAAGCCTGTAAAGCAGGCAGTACGCGGGGGGTCCCTCAAGGCAGATGAGGAGACGGATGAGAATGGAGAGGTGGTCGAATCAACCGGCACACAATGTGATGTCGATACTAGGCTGCGGGAAATGGAGGCTTTACAGAAAGAGCTTCTCAAACAGGTGCAAGAGCTCGAAAATGACCTAAACAGGGAGCGTGATGCACGGAAGGTAGTTGAAAAGAGACTTGAAGCAGCCGAGGAAAAGTTGAACAGGGCCGCCATTGTGACCGAGAATGTCCGTGACAACGGAACGCAGACCCCCGACGTGACAGGCGAGAGGGGGTCAGGGAAATACGTGGAATGCATGCAGGGTGATGAAGGGTTAGCTGGAAAGAGCGGCACCTACCTTGAGGCCGCCATGTGGAAAAAGCAGGAGCCCAGGGAACAATGCCTCTTGTCGAGTCCGAATCACGCGGAAAAGGACAAAGGGAAGCAGGGAGAGGTAGAAGAGAGTGAAAGGGTGATTATCGCTGGCGACTCAAACCTGGCTGGATGCTCAAAAGAAATTGTGGAGAGAGTGAAAGGCGACAAAAGAGTGGCGGTAGGGACATTTCCAGGGCGCACACTGGGTTCTGCCATGGAGCGAGCAAAAGAAAAGCTCGAGGAAAATGCCCACGTGCGCAACCTTGTCATAGTCGCAGGTGGGGGTAATGACGTCCTAAACAGGAAAGGGCCAGGACTAGCCCAGCGCTTGGAGAAGGGGGTAGACGACTTGCGCGAGCTATCCCCTCAGGTGCAGATTGTGGTGTGCACGGTGCCGGAGGTGCCTGTGCGTGACAGTCACGTACAAAGAGCCGTAGTGGCTGCTAATGAGGCAATATGGAAAATGAGCCGAGAGAAAGGCTTCGAGGTTGTCGAAGTAAACAGGGAAGTGAGAAGTGCTGGTTTTAAACGAGACGGGATCCACTTCAATCACAGGTTAGCACAAGAAGTGGGCTGGCGAATTGGTGGTCGTGCTGTTGCTTTCTTAAGGGGCCCGCGGGCGCTCAGGAGGTCAGAGTAGATAGTAATGAAGAAGGTCCCCTAGGGGGATATCACAAGAGCACCGCCGTAAATTAACAGAAAAATGAGGAAAAAGCAAGAAAAAGAGCTCGCCATGCAATAGGCTACATAAACATGCAGGGCGGCACAACAAAGGAAAAGTGGGCAGAGATTCAGGAGCAGTTACATAGAGAACAAATAGGGGTGTATGAGGTTACAGAAACGCACCTTAGAGACTCAGAAGAGCCGCCAGTTATTGAGAATTATGTTTGGGAAGGGTGCAACAGAACTAAGTCGGAAAGAAAGGGAGGGGGGTTGTAGGAACGCTCATCCATCATGGAGCCAAATGAAAAAGAGTAAATTCACAATGTCAAGAGCATCTTTGGTTATCAGGTACAATGAGTCGGAAAGAAACTTGGCTGGGCGTTACGTATTTGTGGACAGGATAAAATTGCACAGAGAAGAATAAAGAGTTAGTGGAATGCATAAGCGCTGATATTAAGGGTTTCGGGAATGACGCTCAAATTATCCTATTAGCTGACATGAATGCCCACATACAGGATAGATGGCTATACCGACAACAAGGGAAAGTCAATGCTAGACCTTTGTGAGCAACATAACCTCGCTATCGTGAATACAGGGCCTAAGTGTGAAGCACAGATCACGTGGGAAGCGGCAAACCGGCAATCGACAATTGATTACTGTCTGATGACAAAAGCAATTCATGTTAAGCTGAGAGAAATGGTAACCGATGAGGAAGGGTTTAGCAGCATAGGGAGCGACCATAAACCCATCATTTTGAAAATGGGATATGTAGTTGGGAAAGAGAGCAAGGAGAGCAAAATTGCTAGTCCAAATTTTAACGTTGAACAAATAGCAAATATAGTCACTAGAGTTGAGGAAGAACTTGGCAAAAGGCCAAATAAAGAGTAGGAATATGGTGAGCTTCTAAGTGTAATAACGACAGAAATACGGAAAGAGGAACAACATGTTAGTTCGAAAGGAAAAAAAGAAACCGAAAAGGTGGTGGAACAAGGAGATACGAGAAGCGATCGCCGAACGACAGAAAGCATCTCGAGAGCACAGGCAGGCAATGAAGGCGCAGTTGCCACAGGATGAAGTAACCAGTAAATGAGAAATATACCGGGAGAAAAAGTCTATGGTTCAAATACTGGTGCAAGCAAAATAAAAGGTGAAAGTGAACGTTGGTTGTCAGAAATACGTGAGAAAAAGAAGGCCGCACCTAGAATATTTTGGAATCACATAAAATTATTAGGTAGGAAGTCAACAACAATACAACAACATATCCTAGACGATGATGAAAACAGACTGGAAGGAGAAGCGGCAATAAATTACATCAGAAAAGTAACAGCCGAACCTTTCTAAGGCAATGACGAGTTTGTATTTGAAGAAAAAGAGAGCATGAAAGAGACCCAAGTGGAAAAGGAGCTGGTGCTGACAAATTTAAACTGGAAGACAGCGGAAAATTCCGCTGTCTTCTGGAAACTGGAAAATTCCTAAGCGCACAGCCACAGGTCTAGACGAGGTTCCCGTTAGGCTGATAAATGAACTAGGACCAAAAAGTAAGGAAGCTCTGGTGAAAGCAGTGGAAAAAACTTTAAAATATAGACGAATACCAGACAGTTGGCGACAAAGTAGAATGAAATTAATTTATAAAGGTAAGGGGGATAAAGACAGAATTCACTCGTATAGACCGTTCACCATTACATCGGTAATATACAGGCTAGCAATGCACGCAATCAAATTAAAGCTGCAAGCATGGGCAGAGAATAATGGCAGTTTGGGAGAACTTCAGAATGGCTTCAGAGTAGGTAGGCGTTTGGGTGATAACTTATTTGTTCTTAGCCAGTGTATCGAAATTTCAAGAGTACAAAGCAGACCGTTATATGTGGACTTTTTAGACATTACAGGAGCGTACGACAACGTAGACCGCAACATTTTGTTGGATATTTAGGAAGGGGAAGGCTTAGGTGACAATTGTGTACAGCTTTTGAGAGAGATTTACCTAGAAAATACCGTTTGCGTTGAATGGGAAATGATGACGAGCTAGGAGAAAGCTTATATCAAGGGACTGAGGCAGTGGTGCCCTTTATCCGGACTGCTGTTTATGATGTATATGGTGAGGATAGAAAGGCGCTAGAGGAAAGTGATATCGGTTTTAATCTCTCATACAAACAGGCGGGTACAGTAGTAGAGCAGCAGCTTCCAGGTTTATTTTATGCGGACAACATTGTGTTGCTAGCTAACAAGCAAAGTGGGTTGCAACGTCTGGCTAATATCTGCGGACAGGAAGGGAAGAATTTGGGTTTGAAATTTAGTGTAAGAAAATCAGGTGTTATGGTATTCAATAAAGATAGGGAAGGGAAAGTGGCAATACAGGGCCAGGAAATACCTCGGGTAAGAGAATATAAATACCTTGGTATATGAATAAACAAAGGCAATAGATATATGGAAACACAGGAAAAAGGAATAACAGTAAAGGACAAGAGAAATTCAGCCATAATGAAGCACAGATTCCTATGGGGATACGATAGGTACGAGGTACTCAGGGGTATGTGGAAAGGTGTAATTGTTCGAGGACTTACTTTTCGAAATGCGGTTGTTTGCTTTAAATCAGGCGTACAATCAGGACTCGACGGGAACCAAAAGTCAGTGGGTCGCCTCGCATTGGGCGCGCACGGGACGACTACAAATGAAGATGTGCGGGGTGATATGGACTGGTCTAGTTTTGAAGTGAGGGAAGCTCGCAGTAAAATTGAGTATGAAGAACGACTGAGGACTATGGAAGAAAGCAAATGGGCTGGGAGAGTGTTGAGGTATCTTGTAATGGACAAACATTTATTCACAGTGGAGGAAAAGAACTAGGAAGCTTACCAGCAAGTATGCGGCCTGTAGGGTGGACAACACAGCAACAAAGAAGGTCAAGCGGAAAGTCAGAGAGGCTGAGTTATTCTCATGGGTGGCGGCAACGGAAAAGAAACCTGCCATGAGTAACTATTTAGGAGGAAAAAACGAAATCAGGAAAGAAACCGTTTATGATAACTCAAAGGGAAGCTCATTACTTTTCGAAGCCAGATCGGTATGCCTTAGAACACGCACCTATAAAGCGAGAGATAAGAAGGAAGAAGAAGCATGTGCTTGCTGCGGTAAAGCTAGGGAAACGACGGAGCATGTTTTATTTGAATGTGAAGACGTCTACCCAGCGGTCGATTTAGGCACCATTGGCGGCCTCCTTGAAGCCCTTGGGTTCAGAGGGAGCAGTGGCAAAGCAAACATGTCCGCAATAGACATTAGTAAGAGGCGATTGGAGGATTGGTGGAAGAAAAGTAGGGAAACGACAAAAGGCGGAGACGTACAAAAGCACAGTTCGCAATAGGGGATCAGAAAATTTGGGCATGATAGTTCATAGTGTTTTTTTCTTTTTTTTTCATAGTTTAACCTAGGTATGATATTAGGCAGTATAGTAGCAAGAGCTTGGTGGCGCAACCCACCGTCCCGTTCCAAAGGGCGCGCTCATAACATCCATCCATCCATCCATCCATCCAGCGGAAACGCACTTCTTTTTTCTTAGAGCAAAATCCAACATGGCCGCTCTTCACCGGTCGCGTACGCTGGTACTCGCAGTGCTCGCCCTGCTGGGTATGCGGCATGCCTCGATGGCTTGGCTGCAGTGTAGCTGGTGCGCTTGAACAGTCTCGAGAACAAAGAGCCTCTGCTGACGCCCATACAAACAAGCCACAACTGCGTCAACAGAACTTGCTACTTTAGTGGCAGAAGACAAGCAGCGTTCATGCACATTATCGGGCAAGAACAGAAATAGAATTTGCATGTCGAGATACGCTGGAATCATTACCGCGACCTCCTAAACTGTTCTCCATTGTCACGCACGGCGGTATGGTAACGTGCGACAACCAGCTGTGCAAACAGATTGGACAGAGCCTCCCACTTGTCTGAACAGACACTTGCCATTGAAGATGAGCAACTCCCATTGCGAAGCAATCGGGTGACGCAGGCTTCTGCTGCAGCAGCTAAAACGGCAACATGGACTGCCCATCACTTTAATGTTCAACTCCTTTACAACCTGCACGTTTATTTTTGTTCTTTCGGGGGCCACTAAAGTGTCGCTCGCACTTTGTTCTCCACTTTATCTCAATATTTGCATCGTCCGTTTCGTGGGAATCGCCTCTGGCAGCCACTTTTGTGGGCCTTTCCACCCACGTAGCTATAAACTTCACACACTTCAGACCACGTAGGCATGTATGCTGGTCTCCGTTCCTGACCAATCGCTGCCACCAAGGAAAGCCACAAGTACAATTTGCCCATGGTGCATGCAAATTGGGAATGCCTGTCGCTGTGGGGACTACACGAGCAAGTGCTTACCTCGAGAGACTGCTGCCCAATGCAACTGACCAGGCCGCCACATCTGAGAAACGTAACACGCAACCATGACAAAGAGGGAACGCAGCGCAACGAAACTCCGCAATCGCTTCAGTGTACCTGGCAAAAATGTAGTCTTTCCAGCAAGGAGAGAATGAGACTAGCAATTCAATATGGGGATGAAAAATTTTGTGTTCAAGCCACTCTACCCAGTAAGCACTGAAGGCCACAAAAAGAAGGCAAATGCTACACAGCGAGAATTGCTTCACCTGTACGTTTGGATGAGGAGGAAGAAACGTCTCGAAGAAGAATAGGGAATAAAAAAGCTTGCATTCATAGAAAAATAAATTTAATACTTGACACAAATGGAATGATTTGACAAGGCCAGGAAGCTAATCAAGTAAAGGAAACCGAAAACCACGAGTCATTGAAGCGAGAAAGAAAGGAGTGTTACGCTTACATTTGCAAGGCACCCTGACAGTTGCCTACTGCAGCTTCTTCAGTTTTCTTTTGGCAACAGATTTAGGTGCTTTTGAGAAGCTTAACTCGCTGTTCTTAAACCGCAAATGCCAAAGAAGTCTAAGGTGGACATAGAGCTGCATAAATTGCTGCTTGCAGTCTGAATTGCAAAATGGTGGATCGTTGGTCTCTTCGGCCACAATGGAGAACAATTCACTTGTAACGCCATGATGATGTACAGTAGCCTCTATTGCTTGTGTAAATTTGCTCTCAACCCTCACGGCATGCTGATATACCGCGTAAGTTGGCACAGCTAAATGACTAAGGGCTTGTACCTTATTTTAACAGCTTTAAACAGTGTAAATAACTGACTAGGTTTGTGCAAGGTCCTGGTTACTTTTCTTCAGGAGGTTGTGGCACGAGCTGCACTGACTTATGAATGTGTCCATAAAATATCCACACACGTAGTAGACTATCTTTGACTCAAGCACGTCATCACTTTCTTCTTCACTACTTTCAGAGCACCCTTCTCTAAAAGCAGCGCTTGTGGAGCTGAGAGCCCCTTCAGTCGGTCTACTAAGGTTGGTCAGTTGCAGTGACTTAAGTTGAGTTAAAATAAAATTCTTGTCCTCCTCGCAGTTACTGTTGTCAGAAAGCTTGAAAAGTTTTGACACAACAATGTGCCTTAGACCGGCAGAAAACTTGTACACATTTGGAGTTTCATTGCAACCATGCTGCTACCGAATGAGCCCGAACATATTCTCAAGTGGATCCTGATTCAGCCGCCAATACAGCCAATACACCGTTTATCAAGGATTTTATTTCATGAACCCGGTGTTGTTTACTTTGAAGTAGCTGCCAAAGTACACACAATGGACTTGTTTTAGCAGACAGTAGCTTCTTTTCAATGCGTGGAGTACCTTTCTTTACAAAGTTATCATCCTTTTTACTACATATCTGGAAAATAAATTTTGGCTCCATCAGATATTGAACACAGAACAATTTGGCTATGTGAAACGCAAGAAACTGTGACATTGTAATTGTTTGCGACTGCGGAACACATGTAAATGTGCGCTGTTCGTTCTAGGGCGCTTAAGCAGCATGTTAATTAAGCCCACAAAGTTGTAACACCGTTCCACGTTGTTAAAATGTTAAAGAAGACTTGCTCACACGTATTTTTGGTCACGTAGAGTATATTAGTATGAAGAAAAGAGCAAAATTATCATTAAGTAAAAATGAATTAGTATGATAATTTTACTTAATTTGTCATTCATTTGCTAACTTTTCGCAACTGAACACTCCCTCCAGAATATCGAAAAGGTAAATCTGGGCTATACATTCGGTTTACAGGACAAAATGAGATTTTTCAGGCATCAAATCCATCATACCAAAAATGATACGTTGGGCTTTGTGGGGCTAAATAAATATTGCTTCTGTTCATGACACTGATGTCTACCTAACTACACTGTGCGTCAACAGGTTAAGTATTATTAGGATCACGAATGAGAACATCTATGAGCTCATTTATGCATGAAAAGTGATCACACTACTAGTTCCACAAGCAAACGGATGAAACATATGACGCTATTAGGAGTGATTTATATTTCTTTTTTATCCACGAACGTCATGTACCGCTTCACTACTGCTAAATAAATAAATGAATAAATAAATAAATAAATAAATAAATAAATAAATAAATACGCTAAAGTAAACCAAACTGAACACAAAGAAAATTTCGAACCAACAAGAATGAAATATGGTTGAATTATCATGCGTGCAAATGTTTAATACAATAATTTCTGTACCTTCACTTCAATACACCAAAAGAAGGAAGTTGACGGCGGGCACGAAAATAAGCCCACAGTTACAAGATGTCGTCCATTCCCACGGTTACAAGATAAAAATGTGACGCAGGTTCCGATGCCTCTCTTCTTTTTCGTGATTTTGTGCGTATAACGAACGCCTGCTGCGAGACCTTCGGCGCTTCTCAAACCCGCTGTCATACAACGTCTGCTTAATGTGACCAAACAGCACCACAAAGGAAGACAAGAATTAGAAATCGGGACTGACTCACAACTTCTCCCCGCAGGGGCGTCTGCGTAAGCAGGCGTTTGGTGTGTTGCGACGCCACGTACCCGAGCACACGAGGGTTGGACCTTCCCGCGTGTAGCCGTGCGCTGCTTAGCCGTGTCCGGGGAAAGGGGGATCCTGGGGGTTGAGCCGATGCCGGGTGTTAGGACCTTTAAGGCCCCCCGGCGGAGGCAACACACCTCTTTGGCCTCTGCTTCACATAGACGGCACCCCCGGACTGACCCACCCGGGGGAAATTGGTAGTTGCCTTTTCCTGTCCCCCTCTCCACTCTTCGTCTTTCTCTCTCACTTTGAATCTTTCCTGTCTTCTACTCACTTCAGTTTACTTCTCATTTTCCAGGCAGCAACGGTTAACCGTGTGTATCTACCCAACCTTGGGTACATATATTAGGTTATAGCGGCGTTGTATAGCTGACGTATACAGGTATGTTCCTAACCTCGTAGCGTCCCCTTGTTGGGCTCGGTGGTGGGTGGCTACAATCGCCGCTGAATATTCTAAGAATACATGGCAAATGCATTCCCCCTCCTTGCAGATCGTCCTAACAAAAGTGGGCGCACCGAAGCAATTTTCGATTTCACTTTGAAAACCAATGCAGAAATGTTCCCACGCTACCATGTGATCCACAGTGAAGGATCTCTGCCAATGAGAAAACTATCGCCATTCCTAATAGCAAAATGTCTAGTAGAGAAAATCGGAAAGCAATACAAAGCTTCAAAGATGTCAAGTGGGGACCTCCTCCTTGAGCTCAAAGCCAAAGACCAAGTCGCAAAGCTCGCTGATCTCACCAGTGTCGGTAACATCAAAGTCACGATCTCAGCACACCGTTCTCTCAACACAAGCAGGGGTGTAATATCAGAGGAAGACTTCTTAAACCTAAGCGATGAAGAACTCCTGGAAGGTTTCTAAGAACAAAATGTAATCAAAGTTCAAAGAATAACCCTCCGAAGAAATGACGAACAAAACCCGACCAAACACGTTGTACTTACCTTTGGTACCAGTATTGTACCTACTACACTTGATGCAGGCTATCTTAAGATTAACGTAAGACCGTATATCCCAAACCCGAGGCGGTGTTTCAAGTGCCAGAGATTCGGACATGCATCGCAATCATGCAGAGGTAAATCGACATGTGCAAAGTGTAGTGCCAATGATCATCAGTCGGAAAACTGTAACGCTGCTCCACACTGTACAAACTGTAAAGGAGATCAACCAGCATATTCACGATCTTGCCCCTGCTGGAAGAAAGAGAAAGAGATAATTGCACTTACAGTGAGAGAGAAGATTTCCTTTTATGAAGCTAGAAAGAAGCTAGCACGCTTACCTCAAACAACCTACGCCAGTGTGGTTCGGCAGGGGACAGCACCGCAGTGGTCTCAGGAGTCTACAGGGACCGCAGTCAGTGGCCCAGTAGTAACTCCATCCGTCCCCTTGGTGGCAGCAGCCAGTGTTGCTCGATCATCATCATCACAGACGGGCCTGCAGACCCCGGTTCCCCAGGGCCCCAGGCTTAATCGAACTCCCAGGCCTGAGACGCGCGTCTCAGCGCCTGGATCTCGATCATCCAGCGCCTCGGAGAAGGTTATGGATGTCGACACCAAAACTCCGGCGTCATCGACGCCAAAACATCAGCGCTCCCTGGAGCGCACTAAGAAAGACAAGCTCACAATAACTACGCGAACAAAGGGACCGGTAACCTGAACGGTTACCGTTCTTCCAATAGTACATTCCCACTAACAAATGTCACCTACAGTTACTTAGTACATATATATAAATGACCATTCTCACTTCTGCCACTATGGCTTTTATCATGCATTGGAACTGTAGAAGACTGATTCACAATTTGGGTGACATTAAAGACATAACAAATAAGTTTTCACCTGTGGCATTTTGCCTACAGGAAACAAATTTAGGCTCTACACACAGTCAATTCCTTAGAGGCTTCACTGTTGTCCGAAGGGACCGCGAATGTTCCAGCCGTTTGTCAGGTGCAGTGGCTATAGTCGTACAGGGCGGCACTCCCACCCGAAATGTCCAATTAAATACATCTTTAGAGGCCGTAGCTGTAACCATTCTATCCTACAAAACCATCACCATTTTCTCACTATATATACCACCCCACACGCATTTTACTATTAAAGACTTAGAAAATCTAACAGATCAGCTACCGGAGCCATTTGTCTTAGTAGGAGGTTTTAATGCTCATTGTACTCTTTGGGGCAGTGTCAAAACTGACCAAAGAGGGCAACTCGTTGAAGATTTTATTCTGTCAAATAATATCTGTCTTTTAAACTCAGGTGCGCCAACTTACTTCTCACCGACTTCCCGCACATTTAGTTGTTTAGATTTAGCTTTTTGTTCGCCCTCTCTTTTTACTGATTTTAAATGGGAAGCTCTCGACACGTCATATGGCAGCGACGACTTACCCGCACTCATCAAACGCCTATCATCACCACAAACCCTAGTAACTAGACCACGCCGATGGAAAACAAAGCTCGCGGACTGGCCGGTCTTTATGGAGAACGCGATACTGGAAGATGTTTTTTCACCTGAGCTAAGTATTGATGAGTTTAATAAAAAAATAATTGAGGTTATAATCTGTGCGGCAGAAAAGGCCATACCTCTATCATCGGGTATAGTACACAAAAAGCTAAACCCCTGGTGGACGAAGGAGTGTACCGACGCTAAAAAAGAACAAAATAATGCCTGGGGAATCCTACGGAGGTACCCCACCTATAGCAACCTGTTCAACTTCAAACGAGCCAAAGCCAAAGCACGATTCATCCGAAGACATGCTGAAAAATCGTCATGGCAAAAATACATCTGTTCAATTAATAGTACGGTAACATCGAAACGAATGTGAGACCAGGTCAAGAAATTTAGAGGACAGTACCCATCTTACACAATACCGTTACTTACAAGTCCAGGCACATAAACAACAATACAAGAACAGGCAGATATACCTGGAGAACATTTCCGTGGTATATCCAGTTCCGGGAATTATACAAAGGAATTTTTACAATACAAACAGTCTGCTGAAAAACAGAAGCTGCCCACTACTGGCGCATCAAATGAACCGTACAATTCCCCCCTCACACAACAAGAAATAAACAGAGTTTTTTCTGCAGGGAAAAACACAGCGCCAGGTCACGACCGTATTCACTACGCCATGCTGGCTCATGTATCTCAAGCATCTGTAAACACTCTCCTTAAATTTTTTAACTTAATCTGGGAATGTGGCATAATGCCGGAAGAGTGGAAAAAGGCAATAGTAGTTCCATTTCTAAAAGCCGATAAATCCCCCACATCCGCAAGCAGCTACAGACCTATTGCCCTCACAAGCGTTTTGGCAAAATCATACGAAAGCTTCATCAACATAAGACTTTCATTTATTTTAGAATCAAGAAACCTTATTGACCCCCATCAGTGTGGATATAAAAAGGGTTGTTCAACCACTGACCATCTTGTCCGTCTAGAACATGAAATTCGATATGCATTTTTACACAAACAACACTGTCTGGCAGTTTTCTTTGATTTAGAAAAAGCCTATGATACCACATGGAGATATGGAATTTTAAGAGACCTGGCTGACCTCGGCATCCGGGGTAAAATGCTGAACTGCCTAGCTGATTTTATGTCTAATAGAACATTTCAGGTACGTCTGGGCTCAGTACTATCTCATACATTTATACAGGAAAATGGTGTTCCACAAGGCTGTGTTCTCAGCACGACACTCTTTATAGTAAAAATGAACACAGTTAATAAGATCATACCGTCGTCTCTTATGCACTCTTTATACGTAGACGATCTCCAAGTGGCTTGCCGTGCCTCAAATTTGGTAACCGGTGAGAGGCAGCTTCAAATGACAATAAATAAACTCACACAATGTGCTAACAAAACTGGTTTCCGTTTCTCCACACAGAAAACAGTTACTGTTTTGTTCTCTCAGAAACGAGGGCTACACAGCGATCCAGTCCTAAAATTGAACGACACCATACTGCCGGTGAGACAAGACCATAAGTTTTTAGGAGTAACCTTTGGCACCAAACTTAACTTCCTAACTCACATAAAAACACTGAAGATTAAAGCAAATAAATCTCTAAATATCCTTAAAATTCTGTCTCATAAGCACTGGGGTTCCGACCGAACGTGCCTTTTACGAGTTTACCGGTCTCTTGTGCGTAGCCTTTTAGACTACGGCTCCGTGGTTTACGGCTCAGCCAGACAGTCCTACATCCAACGGCTTGATCCGGTACATAACCTTGGACTGCGACTGGCAAGTGGTGCCTACCGAACCTCACAAATTCCAAGCTTATACGTCGAGTGTAATGAACCCTCCTTACAGCAGCGCAGACCATTCCTCACTTTTTCCTACGTTATGAGAATTCAGTCTTCACCACAACACATATGCTACAACATCCTCACACAATGCAACTCACGCTTACACTACACAAATAAACCGAACACGATTAGGCCACTTGTCCTGCGGTATGAGCAATACTGTCGGGACTATGACATCCCTCACGAAGTCCTCCAGGTAGCCAAGAAAGCACAACGGTTGGCCCCGTGGTACGATTTCACACACTTATGTGATTGGACGTTAACACATCTAAGGAAAAGAGACATCGCACACGAATACATTATACTACAATTCTGTGCACTTCAGGACAAATATCAAAATAACATGCAATATTACACTGATGGCTCGAAAACAAAAGATCACGTCGGTGTGGGGGCCGTAACGGAAAATTGGGAAACAAGTATTCGATAACCACAACATGCCTCTGTCTACACAGCCGAAGCATACGCAATATTGACTGTAGTTAAAAAGAGCATCGCTGACAAACACAAAAACACAGTAATATACACTAAATTCATTAAGCGCACTGAAGGCTCTACACGCGAAATCCGAATGTGAACCCCTGATAGGGGACATTTTAAACCTGGTAACATTAAACAAATACGGCCGGTCAATTAGGTTTTGCTGGGTACCAAGCCATGTCGGTATACCGGGAAATGAAGCAGCGGATAGGTAGGCATCAATGGCAGCGCGCAAATACATAACAAACACGGCGCTTCCATATCGGGATAGTATCACGGTGATTAGGAAGGCCTTGACGGCCAAATGGCAACAGACATAGGACCATTGCTTAAGCAACAAGCTACATCTTATTAAACCCGTAATTGGTGAGTGGAAGTCGTTCACTCACCAGCAACGGTTCTATGAGGTTATCCTGTGTTGACTTCGGATCGGACACACACATTCAACACACAACTTTATCCTCCGTAAAGAAAACCCGCCTACTTGCGAAAAATACAATCAACCTCTTACAGTAATCCATATCCTTATAACATGTCCACAGTTTGAAACACAGCGACGGAAGCTTTTACACGACCTATATAATTTAAATATGCCTTTACACCCTGCCCTATTACAGGCAGATGACCCACTAGTGCCCTTTACTAACCTATTCCACTTTTTAGAGACAACTGGTTGTTTACGCGAACTATAATGTAATGCAGGTTTACCTGCTTTAACCTTTCGTTTCCTTTGTCTTGTGACTGGCGCAGCATGGGCTTAGTTGCCTTTGTGCCATTAAACCCCAACTAACCAACCAACCACAACTTCTCGAAACTAAACTTTTATTTTGGTAACACCAAAGGAAGGTCCTGACAGCAGATATGTAATGCACGACATAGTTCGTTAACTTCTCTCCGCCTGAAAGTGAACAAGAGCAATATTATATGAGGATTCAGGCAGCGATATTAAACGACTCACCGGTACTGCTCTCCTCAGTCGCAGAATACGGTTCCCGTTTCAATGCAGACGCATGGCTGACGGTCAAAACCTAGCTTTCGGGCTTACATATCCGCTTGCAAACACGTCACTTCACCCCAAGTTAAATAACGTGAGACATCCAAGCGCAATAAACTAGTTTTAGCAACAAAGACGCAACCGGTCTAGGAGTACGAACGAATGAATTCGTGCCGCCGTGCCCTCGAAAATACCGGTAAAAGTCTTAAATAAGAGGTCACGTGGAAGTTCGATGATGCTGGACGTTATTTGCGTTCATAGTGACAAAAAAGAATAACCTTACTAATAAAGAATACCATATCTAATTAGCAATGGTAATTTTGTACTCATTTTTATGTAAATGCTTCGATAATTGTAGGAGAAAGTTTGTAAGATAAAATGGATGGATGGATGTTATGAGCGTCCCCTTTGGAACGGGGCGGTGGGTTGCGCCATCAACCTCTTGCTATTATACTCCGTAATGTCCAACCTACGTCAAAAAAAGGAATAGAAAAAAAGACCACGATGAACTCCCACAACCAAATTTTTTGACCCCCTATTGTGAACTTTGCTTTTGTACGTCTCCGCTTTTTGTCGTTCCCCTGCTTTTCTTCCACCAATATTCCAATCGCCTCTTGCTAATCTCTATTGCAGACATGTTCACTTTTCCCCTGCTTTTGCTGAACCCAAGGACTTAAAGGAGGCCAGTGGTGCCTAAATCGACCGCTCAGCAGGTGTCTACACATTCTAATAAAACATTTAGTAAAGCAGTGAAGGGGGCTAGTTGGTGAACGTTCATAGTTATATTGCGCTCAGTTTTACGCAGACGATATTAAGTGAAGGACAAGACGTGGACGGACGTAGCGCAAACTACCAACTGTTTAATACTGTTAAATAACGCACTTATATACCAGGAGATATGGCGCGGGGGAGGAGCGGAAGATATAAAAAGATATGACAAGGGGACGACATGTGATTATAGTTCCGGTCAGGCATACATCGTTCACTTGCACCCGTTCGCCCTCGCAAACTCGACCTCAGCTTTGATAAGCGCGATGGACGGAGTGCTTACGCACATCTCTTTTTCTTTAGCTATCGCAAGCGCCTCCCATATTTCTCGCTCCGTTTTTGTTTTTGATGTGCCAATGACTGTGGTGCTTTCTAGTAGCGGAGAGCATTTGCAATGTTTGCAATGTGCAGCCAAGTTGCTAGGTGCTGTCAGAAGCTGGCACGTGTATTTGTGCTCCCGTAACCTATCATTTAGAAAACGTCCAGTTTGCCCAATGTATACTTTCCCGCAATCGAGTGGGATTTGGTAAACAACTGAAGTAGCACATTCTACGTACTTTTTCACTTGCTTAGTGTGACAGACCGTAATACTAGGATTGGCCTCTTTGGTTCCTGCGTCCACCCTCTTACACGTGCCTTTTAGTTTTTGCGGGGCGGAGAACAGAACTTGAAGATCATTGCGTTGGGCTATCTTTTTTATTCTATGTGACAAGCCATGGATGTAAGGCAACACCACGCGTTCTTTCAATTTTTCTTTTTCCTGTGTTTTCTGCCCTTTCCTTTTGGTTCTGATTTCGAGCAACAAGTTTTCACAGATTTGCACCACCATGCTGTTCGGGTACTCACTGTTTCTCAAGTGGCTTACTTGCAAATCGATGCTCTCCCTCACAGCATGGCGGCATGGTTGCCCGAAAACAGAACCAACAGGAAAAGGCAGAAAACACAGGAAAAAGAAGCGCGTTATTTAACAGTATAAGCGCGTTATTTAACAGTATTAAACAGTTGGTAGTTTGGGCTACGTCGGTCCACGTCCTGTCCTTCACTTAATATCGTCTGCGTAAAACTGAGCGCAATAGAACCATGAATAAAACATGCTCCATCGTTTCCCTAGCTTTACCGAAGCAAGCACATGCTTCTTCTTCCTTCTTATACCTCGCTTTATATGTGCGTGTTCTAAGCCGTCCTGATCTCGCTTCGAAAAGTAATAAGCTTCCCTTTGACTAATCACATTTTTTTTCTTTTTTCGTTTTGTTTTCTCTTCGGTAGTTACTCATGGCAGGTTTCGTTTCCATTGCCGCCACACAAGAGATTATTGCAGCCTCTCCGACTCCTCGCTCGACGTCTTCGTTGCTGTGTTCCCCAACCTACAGGCCGCATACTTGCTGGTAAGCTTCCTAGTTTTTTTCCTCCACTGTGAATCAATGTTTTCCCTGTACAAGGTACCTCAATACTCTCCCAGCCCATTTACTTTCTTCCACACTCCTCAGTCGTTCTTCATACTCAATTTTACTGCGAGCTTCCCTCACTTCAAAACCAGTCCAGTCCATATCACCCTGCACAGCTTCATTTGTAGTCTTCCCGTGAGCGCCCAATGCGAGGCGACCCACTGACCTTTGGTTCCCGTCGAGTCGTGATTGTACCCCTGATTTAAAGCAAACAACCTCATTTCCAAAAGTAAGTCCTGGAACCATTACACCTTTCCACATACCCCGGAGCACCTCGTACCTATCGTATCCCCATAGGGATCTGTGCTTCATTATGGCAGAATTTCTCTTCTCCTTTACTGTTATTGCTTTTTCCTGTGTTTCCATATATCTATTGCCTTTGTTTATTCATATACCAAGGTATTTATATTCTCTTACACGAGGTATTTCCTGGCCCTGTATTGCCACTGTCTCTTCCCTATTTTTATTGAATATCATAACACCTGATTTTCTTACACTAAATTTCAAACCTAAATTCTTCCCTTCCTGTCCACAGGTATTAACCAGATGTTGCAAACCACTTTGCTTGTTCGCTAGCAACACAATGTCATCCGCATAAAATAAATCTGGAAGCTGCTGCTCTACTACTGTACCCGCCTGTTTGTATGAGAGATTAAAACCGATATCACTTTCCTCTAGCGCCTTTCGATCCTCACCATGTACATCATAAACAGCAGTGCGGATAAAGGGCACCACTGCCTCAGTCCCTTGATATAAACTTTCTCCTAGCTCGTCATCATTTCCCATTCAACGCAAACGGTATTTTCTTGGTAAATCTCTCTCAAAAGCTGTAGACAATCGTCACCTAAGCCTTCCCCTTCCTAAATATCCAACAAAATGTTGCGGTCTACGTTGTCATACGCTCCTGTAATGTCTAAAAAGTCCACATATAACGGTCTGCTTTATACTCTTAAAATTTCGATACACTGGGTAAGAACAAATAAGTTATCACCCAAACGCCTACCTACTCTGAAGCCATTCTGAAGTTCTCCCAAACTGCCATTATTCTCTGCCCATGCTTGCAACTTTAATTTGATTACCTGCGTTGCTAGCCTGTATATTACCGATGAAATTGTAATGGTCAACGGTCTATACGAGTGAATTCTATCTTTCTCCCCTTACCTTTATAATGTAAATTCATTCTGTACTTTGTCACCAACTGTCTGGTATTCGTCTATCTTTTAAAGTTCTTTCCACTGTTTTCACCAGAACTTCCTGACTATTTGGTCCTAATTCATTAATCAGCCTAACGGGAACCGCATCTAGCCCTGTGGCTGTGCCCTTCGGAATTTTCTCTTCAGCTTTCTTCAAGTTGAGATTTGTCAGCAGCAGCTCCTTTTCCATCTGGTTCTCCTTCATGCTCTTTTTTCTTCAAATACAACCTCGTCATTGCCTTGGAAATATTCGACTGTTATTTTTCGGATGTAATTTAATGCCGCTTCCCCTTCCAATTTGTTTCCATCTTCGTTTAGCATATGTTGTTGTATTGTAGTTGACGTCCAGTCTAATAATTTCATGTGGTTACAAAATATTCTGTGTTCGGCCTTCTTTTTCTCACGTATTTCTTACAAGCAACGTTCACTTTCACCTTTTACCTTTGCTTACATCAGTATTTGAACCGTAACTTCGCCTTCTTTGCCTGTCTGTGCTCTCGGGATGCTTTCGGTCGCTGGCGATCGCTTCTCGTATCTCCCTGATCCACCAGCGTTTCGGTTTCTTTTTTCCTTTCCAACGAACATGTTTCTCTTTCCGTATTTCTGTCGTTTTTACATTAAGAAGCTCACTATATTCCCACTCGCTACTTGGCCACTTGCCAAGTTCTTCCTCGACTCAAGTGACTATATTTGTTGTTTGTTAAACGTTCAAATTTGGACTGGTCATTTTGCACTTCTTGCTCTCTTTCCCAACTACATATCCCATTTTCAAAATTATACGTTTATGGTCACTCCCTATGCTGCTATACCCTTCCTCATCAATGACCATTTCTATCAACTTATCATGCATTCCTTCTGTCATCAGATAGTAATCAATGGTTGATTGCCGGTTTCCCACTTCCCACGTGATCTGGCCTTCACACTTAGTCCGTGTATTTACAATAACGAGGTTATGCTGCTCACAAAGGTCTAGCATTGACTTTCTGTTGTTGTCGTTATAGCCATCTAAATCCTGTATGTGGGCATTCATGTCAGCGAATAGGATAATTTCAGCATCATTCCTGAAACCCCTAATATCAACACTTGTGCATTCCAGTAACTCTTTATTCTTCTCTGTGCAATTATTTACGGTCCACAAGTACGTACCGCCCAGTTAAATTTTTTCCTACAAATTGTACCTGATAACCAAAGGTGCTCTTGACACCTTGAGTTTACTATTTTCCATTTGGCTCCCTGATGGATGAGCATTCCGACTCCCAAACTAAGTCGGAAAGAAAGGGTGGACCCTCCCTTTCTTTCCGACTTAGTTTTGTTGCACCCTTCCCAAACATAATTCTCAATCACTGGCGGCTCTTCCGAGTCTCTAAGGTGCGTTTCTGTAACCGCGTACACCCGTACTTGTTCTCTATTTGACTGCTCCTCAATCTCTGCCCATTTTTCCTTTCTTCTGCCGCCCTGCATGTTTATGTAGCGTATGTAGCGTATGTAGCCTTTCTTCTGCCGCCCTGCATGTATGTAGCCTAAAATTGCGCCTATTAAGGCGAATCTAACGGGAGATATTGGAACTACCGCGGGCATCCTTTAAGTGCTTCCACTATGCTCGTTTTATTAGCAACGGCGCGCGGTCGATTTTTTCGCCCTCTGTGGCCATTTGTTGAACTTGAGAGTCTGCTACCCCTGCTGGCGCAGTGGAGTGATCTCAACAGCAGACGCCTCGGACGAGCGTAGCCCTCCCCACCTCACGGAACCCTGCCCCACCCCCCGCAAATGAGATCGCCCACAAGGGCGGATGCAGTGGCCGCCGTCAACTTAGCGCATGCGCAGGCCGTCTCCCCTCCTGTCCTCCTCCGCTTTCCGCCTCATGGTTCTCCTGCACACTCCTCCTTCGCTTTCCTCCTCTTCTCTTCACTATGGTATTTCTTTCATCTACCGCTGCGCTGCGTGTTCGCTTTCGTCGCGACGTTCGTTCGCTCAGTTACGCTGAAGCCGCCGACGCAGGAATGGGCGATTAGGAACAGCGCTCGAAATATTATTCAGGAACCATCGATGATGATTGACAATGTAAACCAATACCTTAAGCGAGCTATAGAAATCAAATGTCACGCACTATAGCAATAAATGTACGGAGACAGCAAGTGCTATTTGTGTGTTAATATGATCACTGTGCACATCACAATTATGAGCAAGCACCTTCAGTAGCATGCGAGGCAGTAAGCCAGGCTAACGTCTCAAGCAAATTATTGAAGTTTGTAGCTCTCTCAGAAGTAAATTGTGACGCCGACAATAGCGCTTGATGGTGGTGACACAAATTTTCGTCCACACATTTTGGTAGACGGAATAACAGCATGAAGACGACGGCTGAATGACGACAACGGAACGTCGACAGCGTGGCGACAATAGTCTGATAACGGCTACGCATATATACAGAAATCTACGCTTTAAAATTGTGGAAATGACGATGTTCGAAGGAGTAAAAGCAGAAGGTCTTCGCATGCTGACCGCAGCCAAGCCATTTTATTTGCCGATGTTAGCCCTGAATCAAAAGAAATGTCAGTAGCCTACTGTGGCGACAAAAAAAATGAGAAAAATGAATTTCTAAGCGCGAAAGTTCATTTTCCAATCTAGTGCTTCACTCATCATTCCACAGATTTTGCACTGTCTGTGTATAACAGCCACTTTGCTAAAACACAAATGTACTCTCTTCTATTTCATCCTGAAGATGTGTTTAATAGCTGTATGACCCATCACGCGCTGCCGCACATAGTTCTTGCGCTGCGTTGTACAGGGCGAATTTTGAGGTCGAATTGACAGGAGCTCGCTGTGGCCCGTTCAAGAGTTCCTAGTGCGCTTCGCCGGCGGCTCAATGCATCCGTTGGTCAGCGTCGTCAAGTGCTGTTCGAGCTCATCGATGTGACGCTTGGACTCGCATCCGGGAGTCTCCTCTACAGCGTCGGCGCTCGAGCCGATCAAGTCGAGGGTGGCGTTGCGCAGCGTCACGGCGTTGTGCTCTTCGGCTAGAATCAATATGTCCGCAGCCGACTCTTCGGATAGGCAGGAGATGAGAGCCAGCTCGCACGACGCCTTGAGTAGGTCCATGTTGTACCTGTCGGCAGCTTTCAGGAGGGACTTGGGTTTCACTATGGGCTCCGGCACGCGCCCTGTGTAGGCAAATCTGAGGATGGCAGCGAAAACGTCCGGTTCGACATCCTCGATGACTACCCCGTCGACTGCTTGTTCCTCCACCGGGTACTCGAGCATTTGCCGGAAGGCCGCTGAGCGTGCCGCCAAGATGCTCCTGTGAGCCTGGAACACCTCGTCGCCCACCTTAAACGTCACGTCCGCGTAATTTTGACTGTCCAGCAGCCATTCCAAGTCTTCGGAGAGGCGGCACTGGGGAAGCGGGCTGGAAGCGACCTCGCCACTCGTTCCAGGCGCGCTCGTGGACCCCTCCAGGGCGGTTAGTTGGCACTTGAGCGTAAGCGTGTCACCGGGCAGAAGGTTCCTGCCATTCTGCTTCAAAGACATCCTGCCGATGAATTTTTCGTATCCCCAGCTGTCGCCGCGGCGCGAAAAGATTCGCGTGCTGGTCTGCCGGCTGTTTGTGTCGTTCTCTCTGGCGTCGAGGACGGAGAACCTCGCCTTGGCAGAGACCCGCCTGGTGTTGTAGGACACCAGGAAGAGGGACACGTAATCTGCGTACTTTTCGCTGGCGCCTCTCGGGTACAGCTTGAGGCGCCACGTCACGGGCTTGTGCTCACCGGCGGAAAACGTCGAGCTGAATAGTGCTTGCCCAGTGGCCTGCCGGCAGAGGCTGAAATTTGTGATTGTCCACACGAAGGTCAACTTGACCATCTTCTGATCTGTGAAGCAGGACCTCTGTTCGACGCAGTCGGCGAGCACGCTCCCTCGAGGCCCCGACGTCACCGATACGTCTCCAGAATCCATGGAAGGTGCCGCTCTGCCTCAAGTCGTGCCGAGCGCGGCTAGCGAGGTGGCGACGCTCGACACGCGCCTTAACGCGGTGCTCGTCGTGACGGGAACAGCGGCGATGATGATGATCGCAGGCACTGGAACATACCCACAACGGCAAGCTCGCGGTACAAGAATAGAAGCGGGGGCAGGAATAATAATTTATTTATTTAAATACACCTTTAAGGCGGGGGGGGGGGGAGAGGCCGCTAGAGGAATTGCGTAATGGGGAGAACCGGTAGTGGTGGGAGTGGCGACTTTGGCGTTGCGCTGCTAAGCCCGAAGGCGGAAGTCGGATGTCGCCGCGGCGACCGCATTTCGATGGAAGCGAAATGCAAGAATGCCCGCGTACCATGCATTTGGTCCGCGTTAAAAAAAGCCCGCGAAGTCAAAATTAATCCCGAGTGCCAAACTACGGCGTGCCTCATCATCACGTGGTGATTCTTGCAGGTAAAACCAGCGTTTTTGGGGGTGCAGATGGGGGTGGCGGGAGCGTACAGGAAATGACAAAGCGTTATTGTACAAAAAGAAAAAAAAGGAAAAGAGAGCCTGTGGTAGCAGTTAAATACTCTAATAACGGCAATAAAAGGCCAGAGAAACATAACAAGCGTAAGTGGTTACACGAAATTGTCGCAATGCGCACAAGATGGAGTCGCTTGAAGAAATAAGAAATTGATTGAAATAAATTACACACCTAGGCGCCACGCAAACATTTAACAAGCAATGAAACTCAACAGCGTCGTGACAAAGACAAGAAAACGGTCATCGTTAGGTGTGTCGGAATTTCTTCTGGTTCAGCCCACCCTTCCATAGCTCTCCTCTTATTCTCTAAATCTGCAATGCACAGCTAATTCCGAAGCTACGACCACCACACACGCTGCTTTCGTGCAGTGAAAGCCGGCGGCGAGGCATGGAGCCCGCGCACATAGAAACCGGTTACAGCGATCACCGACACCCCGCCGTCTCCGGCGTGGTCCAGTGGTTAGGATATCTTGCTTTCACCCAGAAGGCCCGGGTTCGATTCCGGCGTCGGAAGTTTCGGTCTCATGGTGTAATGGTTAGCACTCTGGACTCTGAATCCAGCAATCCGAGTTCAAATCTCGGTGAGACCTTTATTTTCTGTCTATCGCTTTTAATGCAGTGCTGATGTGTGCAGATCGTTCTTTTTTTGTCTGCGTACGGGTGTAGCCAAGTATTTATTCGCTTCCTATCCTACTCTCGCACTGATGTTCACTTTTTATCGGCAAAGAATTTCAACGATGAATACGATTTACAGAAACATCAACCGCCCGACTTTCTTTAACAACATCTTGATTTTTATTCAAGTGGTTATCAGTGAAAATAAAAACACTTAATATAAAATAAAAATTTCATTGGTGCGACACTAGGCACCATTTCGCCAAACGCCGGGTCCATTGTTTTTATTCCTTGCCTGCCTGTTTGCTCCCAATTACAGACACGAGGATTGGCCAAGAAATAGGCAGTAGAAGCAAACAAAACGATAAAGGCTCTAGAAAGAAAAGGGAGAGACAGATATTTAGGAAAGCGTAAGAAATCAAAAGGAAGCTGGCATATAACAGAGGCTCACCTTTGACAAGCAAGGAAGAATAGCAGGTCTTCAAATGAAGACTACAATAATAATCAATTTCGAGATTTAGTAAATGTCCCGACAATTTTATGAAGTTAACACCGTAGTCCTGCTTTGCCAGGGAGGAGGTCAGAAATGGCAATCAAAAAGCAAAAGTCCCTGCGTGCGAAGCCTCACTCAAATGGCTCAAAGGAAGCATAAACCGTGAACACAGGATGTTGTTGTTGTTGTTGTCCTGAGTGGCGGTGGCACATACTCACAGTGGGGCATTGGCCATGAATCGGGTGGTACTAGGCTGTCAGATCGGAACATTTACGTATTCTTGTCCTTCGGTTGAAATGCGGCAGCTGGCTAGAGAAATAAATTAAGTGTAGACTCCGGGTCATTTCAGATAAAACATATATGCGACAGGGTCAGATAATACACGGATATGCACCTCTACCTATTATTTTCCTTCACTTCCCCATCCTCGTTAAAATTTTAACAAACGCATATTTTGCCTACATTTTCCACGCACCACTGCCAAAGTATATACCTTCACTGAAAGGTTGACGAGATGCCTTGAAAAGGTTCATCGCACGCGTTGCTATTTTTTAAAGGTATTCTCCCTCAGAGGTGAGGGAAAATACATGACGGGTAGGCAGTCACATAGATAGAATTTATTGAGTGGAAAGACAGAGAGATCGGCATGAGCTAGTGCGCTCTAGTCTGCTACTACACACATGATCATCATTATCACCACCACCACCACCACCACAATCATCATCATCATGATCATATTTTATGTCCACTGCAGAACGGAGGTCTCACCCTGCAGCCTCCAGTTACCCGCTGTCTTACGCCTGCAAATTTCCTCATTTCATCACCCCGCCTAGTTTTCTACCGTCCTCGACTGCGATTCCCTTCCCTTAGCACCCATTCCGTAGCTCTACTGTAGAGTGTACTGGAAAATGGTCAAGTGGCCCGAACGACGCTCTTCCGCTGAGGTGTGCGCGTGTGGATAATTTGTGCGAGGGCGCTGCGAGCGAATTAGATTGGGGCGGAGTCGCGCTTCGCGGAATATTCAACATAGTTTCGCTGCGGGCACTGAGACCGATCGCACGCGTACGCTCTTATAATGGCACTTTATTTAAACTGCAAATTTATACTGACACCTCTTTGCTAAGCGTACATATTTGAGGCATGGGTTATACAACATGACGTCTTCAATTTTGCTCTCGGAGTCAAGTGAATAATTGCTCTCGGAGTTCTGTGAATAATTAACTTTTTGGTTCGTCGGTTGAAAAGTATTTCTTTGCTATTTCTAAGTTGTCATTTCTGGTTTTCATGCGTACATGTATGCGTATATGCATGCGTGTATATATATATATATATATATATATATATATATATATATATATATATATATATATATATATATATATATATATATATATATATATATATATATATATATATATATATATATATATATATAAATGTGTGTATATATATGCGTCTGTGAATATGTATATATTGACCTTGCCACAAGAATGTACTACGAATATCTTGCCATGTTGCTGCCTGTTGTTCATGGGGAGGTGGGACTAGTCAAGCTGCCGTTATGCAGCTTTTATCCTGCCATCCCTACCGCTTTGTATATATCAGTGTACTTATGTGGTAAATAAACTTCTTCTTCTTCTTCTTCTTCTTGAAAAAGTGCGCCGTCTGCGTCTGCGCGGACGCTGGCGGACGCCCAGTTTTTCTCGCAGAAAGTTTGTGAAGTAAACTTTTTTCATGCTTTTACTTGTATTTACATGTATTTTCCCTCACTTCTGAGGGAAAATACATTTAAAAAATAGCTACGCGTGCGATGAACCTTTTCAAGACATCTCACTTTGGTGAGCCCGCGACTCTTGTCGGCCATTACCAATTGTAGTTTTAGCCAGGTGAACTCCTCTTTTTAGCACTGTTTTTAAGATAACGCGTATTTTTTGCAACAGAAGCCACCTATCTGCAAAATTAAGCTACGTATAAGTAAATTTTATTTATATCGTGTCATTTTAGGCGCGCTTCATGCTGGTGGAATATTCATCAGGGGCAATTATAAAAAGAAAACAGTATTATAAGGAAATAAACCAGGTTCATCAATGCATGTCGCGAAGAGCTGCAGATGACCAAAGCACTTCAAGGCATATCTAAGGGTACGTCGACATGTACAGGGTGTCCCAGCTAATTTGAGCGAGTGTTTTACATTATGCGAATGACACGCAGCCAGCTGGACCGAACCAAGGTAATGTTGTTTGCCGTCACTCGGAGATGCTCAAATTATTTTTGTCATCCCACCCAATTAGATAATTAGTCTTATTGAAATAATGAACTCCTCAAATGTCACAATTAAGCGAAAAG
This sequence comes from Dermacentor variabilis, assembly GCF_050947875.1. Classification (NCBI taxonomy): domain Eukaryota; kingdom Metazoa; phylum Arthropoda; class Arachnida; order Ixodida; family Ixodidae; genus Dermacentor; species Dermacentor variabilis. Next base: position 189,319,401 of record NC_134571.1, read on the forward strand.
TGTCAATGAGAAAATTGTAGAGCGACACGTAAAACTCCCGATACCTGCAGCTTTCTGTTGCTCAATACGTGCTCGATAAAAGAGTTTTTCCGAGCGTGCAAATGCACGCGAAATGGCCGCGCGACTGGCCGCTGGAGGCACTCTGCGTGCCTCGCTTGCCAACGCCGCAAGAATATCAATTGTCCCTGAGCTGCTCCACTGCAACCATTGCCTTGCACAGGACGCGAATTTTACCGCGTCGGAGTCATGGGCCCCTCCCGAGCACTTCAGACGGCAACAGCTGGGTGATAGTGGCAAACGACCATCTTACGCGTTGCGCGGAAGCTTCACCTCTGCCCAACGCATCTGCGCATGATGTTGCCTGGTTCCTTCTGCATAGCTTCCCCAAGGAGCGCCCAGAGAATTGCTGAGCGACAGAGGTCGTGTCTTCCTCTCTGGCGTTATAAAAGCCCTACTCGAGGAATGCCACGTAATTCACCGTATCACTAGTGCATGCCACCCGCAAATTAAAAGGGATGACTGAGCGGTTTAACCGCACTTTTGGCGACAAGTTAGCCATGTACGTCGCATCTGACCAAGCCAACTAGGATTGCGTTCTACCCTGCGTGACGTACGCATATAATATTGCCACACAGACCACTACGGGATTTTCACCGTTCTTTCTTATTTACGGACGCTAGCCTTCCTGCACAACGAATACTATTTTTCCATATCGCCCTGGCACAATGCAGGCTTGTCGCAACCTTGTCCGAAGCTGCTGCGCACGCGGAAGAGTGCCGAAAGCTCGCCCGCATACATATGTGCGTATATATACTTCGTAAGTAAGTATATATACTTCGAAAGAACAGCAGCGACAGAAGCACCTTTCGGATATTCCCGCCTCTCCTGCGCCATATGGCACTGACTCGCTAGCCTGGCTTTGGGTTGCCGCCACCAGCCCTGGACTTTCACCCAAACTCGGTTCCAAGTATCAGGGTCCCTACCGTGCGGTCAGTAAAACGTCTCCTGTGAACTATTTCGTAGAACCCCTTGAGCCGCATTCGGATAAGCGCCGTCGAGGGCGCGAAATCGTGAACCATCAGCCGCCAAAGCCGTACTTCGATCCACCTGTGCAATCCTGCCCGTAGGTCGCTGGGACGGCGCCTCTTCTACGGGGTGACAATTGTACTGGAGAAGAACGAGCATCACGTACTTCTCCGAGAAAAACAACGACAGCCAGTTGATCGAAGCCTGTGCTGCTTCGGCTGTGGGACCTCTCGCTGCGGTGCTCTACTCTCTGAGGGTTTCATTAATTAAACAGAACGCCTTATGTGTTTACGTTGATCTCGTGAACACAGTAATTATTTCTTTGTGGTCGCTATGATAGACGGCCGTGGGCTCTGTGACGGCACTGGAGGTGTTCTTAGCGAACGTTAGGTCTATGCACGGCCGATGGCGCGTCGTGGAGCCATTGGTCTCGATGTAGCATTGAAGGCTGACCCTTTGCAAGAGAACCGCCAAGAACAACTTTCAGTCGCGACGAGACACATCCACGTTAAGGTCACCCACAGTGACGATGAGATTTGGGTCCACCGGGAGGATTCATCCAAATGTGTCGATCATAAAGTCCGCAAGGTTACTCGTTGAGGTTCCGGGTTGCGCGTACACTGTGGCGACAGCGATTCTGTCCACAGTCTGCACGGCGCACGCGTCGGCACATACCACGGCGAGGCCCTCGCCCGTCCTCGGTAAGGCATAGGGCGAAACGGCAGCGCTGTCGTTGTTTGCGTAGATCGCAACGCATTGAACCATCATCCATCGCCGGTTTCGACACATCTGGCCTCAAACGCAGCTGGGACGCATACGCTGATACGATTTTGCCTTATGCTTGTACTATTTTAGTTCTACAGACGCCGCTATTGTTTTTCCTTACGCACATCAGGAAACGTGGGAAACTAGCCTAAGAGAGTTCCGCTGTGTAAAATTATCCAATAGACGTTTCGGTTCCAATGTAACGCACAATTGCACTTTTGAAGTCTCAAAGGAGAGGGACTGATGCAAGTGAGGACTCTTATTCCGAATGATTGTGCTGCTGGAGAGTCGTGGCTGTTGCGCAGAGGCGCACCAGTTCCCGAGAGAATTAACGCACGGGTGCTAATCGGTTCTGCTGAACAAGTTCCTAGCTGCCATTCAATATAAGCGCCCCGTTTTGTGGCAGCCTGTAAAACTGCTAACTTTATTCGGGCAATGAAAACATTTTTTTTGCTCTCTCACCATGTATATGCAACCCATTAAAATTGGGTGCCCAATGTGGTACCACAGTTATCTTCTTCAACGAACACAGCACATCTAAAAATAGCTCTACGTGTACCTGAGGTATGCCATTCCCTCATCTGCTTCATTATTGTCCATATGACAGTGCACAGGATAACTCAAAAGCAGCCGTTTATAATACTGCTTAGTTGAGTGGGAATGGCATATTAATGAAAACGTAGGGCGCTAAAAACACGAAAGACGTATAGAAAGAAACACACACCACACGCGCTCACTCACAACTCATGTATAATCCATGTATGTTTAATGCACGTATTTTCCATACGTGCATTAAACATCAGTTGTGACTGAGCGCGTGTGGTGTGTGTTTCTTTCCCTACGTCTTTCGTGTTCTTAGCGCTCTAAGTTTTCATTTATATGTGACTAGCCAACCTATCCATCCTTTTGGAATTACATTTAGGTATGAAATATGGCATAATCGTAACATGCTTTTCTCAGAAATCGGACTCGAGAATAATTTCTTTCGTCTACACGCATAAAAAAAAAGAGCCGACGGGCGCAGCCACCTTTTTACAGCGAATCTGTATGCAGCTGCCCTCCGGGGGTGGTCGACGTCCGTCCGTCTATAGGCGTCGCGTCGAAACGAAAAAATTTTCGTCTCCAGTTTCTCACGAACGCTCTGTACCTCGCACTCTAATGTAGGCATCTTGGGAATAAAAAATTGTACTGAAACTGGCCACTAAGACGACTCTATCTTAACGTGCAGATTCATTTACTTGTCATAATTAGTTAGTTCATAGTAAAGTTGTAAACGTTGCAGAATTCCCGCCAGCTGTCAATACATGTGGCCGTCTACGGAGGGAATATGCTTACAGAATACGGCTGTAACTCTTGTTTTAGCGAAACTATCCCGAAACAAATTACGACAATTAGCCGCTAAGATGGCTCTAACATTACGGCGAGTTTCATCTACTTTTCGTAATTACATAGTTCACAGTGAAGTTGTAGATATTGTGGATTATATTGTAGATATTGTGTCTGCTATATGGGGCAGTACTTGCACATGTCACTACTTCATAAAAGAACAAGAATAAATCACCCCATAAAAAGACGTAGTCGTTGTATGCATCCTTCATTAATAATAATAATAATAATAATAATAATAATAATAATAATAATAATAATAATAATAATAATAATAATAATACATAGGCGCATTGATTGTGGTAAAACACACCACGGCTTTGCTGCTCGTCCTTTCTTTCACAGAATGGAATTAAAGGCTGATGAGTTTTTTGTTTTTTTTTCTAATTAAACATATTCTGGCGTTTTACGTCTAGCGATATGATTATGAGGTACCCTGTTCCGTTGTCACCACCTTGGGATCTTTAATGCGCACCTAAACAGAAGTAAACAAGCGTTTTTTTTTTTTTTCATGTCGTTTCCATCGAATTTCGCGACACAAACATTCCCCAGTCCGGTGCGATTGCAGCACATTTTCCCCGCGCAATACCCGAATGCTCTTTGCAAATTATGTCAGGACACTAGAGCGACGCTGTCACACATGTTGTGGGAGTGTCGGGTTACATCAGCTACAATGGCAGTAGCTCCGGAGGCTCTTGCGTCGAAGTGGGCCGCCGCTCTGCGCAGCTCCAACCTCAAGACACAAGAGTGGGCTGTCCAGCAAGCCCGAGAGGCGGCGACGAGGCAAGGCCTCGAAGTCCCCTCATGGGAGACCTGAGCCCGGGTCATCAAATTTGCCGGATTCAGAATAAAGTTGTTTCCATCCATCGGGGTGCTATGCAGGATGCGCCGAGTTTCTCGTTCACCCGAGTTTTACCTGAGTTTGTTCGACGGCAGTCAGTGAACGGAGATAGCGCGGAACGCGCAAAAGCTACAGGCAAGAAATTATGTAGACAAAAAGCCGCGTATGACAACATGAGCGAACCCTGCGCGGCACGCTGCTTCCACGTTTCAAGCGCAGAAGGCTGCACAACGAAGCGCGCCAGCGCCGCGTATTGTTATCAATGGATTATCGCAACTTAGCAATACTGTGACTGTGCCGCTGTCTGTCTGTACACTTGCCGTGAGCCGCTTGCCACGCCTTTCCCGGGCGCGTCAAGGGCGTGGCTCCTCTTTCGGCGATATCTTTCTATCCTCGATCGAATGCGAACAGGGTACATGCGGCGCATTCTTGCACCTACGCTTTCGCTCAAACGAATACGTTAAAATACAACAAATAAAATAACGAACATTGTTTTTTCTTTAAGTGTCTGTTTTTCGTTTTGAATGCTAGAAATTTGTGATGACAAACGGAGATCGAGCAAATTATTAAATTTTGTACTTCTTGCCGCGAGTGGCGACAGTGAGGCGAAAGCTTAGAAGCGGATACATTGAAGCGGGTCGCACGCACGAGGCAGTTCATACGGTGAGAAGTCGCCTAGGGGCGCTACAGTGCTATTCTCAATAATGTCAGTGATCACCGCTCTTTCTCTATTAGGGGAATAGAAACGCAGCGCCGTTGTACGGCTGTTCATCGCAGGCGCCTTAAGGCCTCCACTTTACCAACTAAAAACGACATACTAGTCTTAAATGCGGGAGCAACGGCTGTCAATGCAAAATGGCGGTCCGTAGTGCCCGTAGTGACGCAGTTTAGTGAAAATGTACCAGTTTATCTTTCTGCGCGAAGCCTCGGCGATGCATTGCGAAGAAGTGCGTGCTTCCCATCGACACAATTCATCGCTTGTCATCGCTTGCCCAGTGAAAGTGCCTCTGAGCGCATGTACGTACGCAGTAGTTGAGTGTTTTGTGCGCACCAAGGTGCTTGCGGATTACTTATGCTGGAGCCAGCAGCGATCGCAGAAGGATATCGTAACGACACCGCAGCAATCGCATTTTGGCAGGTGAGGGCTCTTGTGTGCGGTTATGAAATGAGACTTCGAACTGAGGAAGGTGTTGGAACTGTTGAGTGCGCAGTGCTTGTGATGAAGAAATGTCATTGCACTGGGTCTAGAAGAGCGAGCGATTCTCGGACGCTGATCGTGTTTACGACGTTGTGGCTCCGATACATCACCGATGACAGAGCAGCCATCTCGAACGTCTGCTGCGATACGCACTCCTCAGCATCGTCGTCACGCTCGGCACATCGACGCCTTGCAAGCAGCTACAGTGACGTGCCGATAATTGGTTACTGTGCGCTACGTCGCCACAATGCAGGCAATGAAACCGTGCTGTGGGGCCCTCTCAGCCCGAGAAGATATATGCATGAGCCAGCGACAGTCAACGCTTTGTTTTTGATAGTAGTGCGCAGTACATCACCGATGACAATGTGTTGTGCGTGTTTTATGTCGGTGGTGAATATTGTTGATGCCTCTCAGCTCGGCACCGCGTCGCTGTTGCCGAAAGATAAGTTGGGCGTGGCCCAACCGTGGTGGGTGCGCGCACAAGAGTTACGTGCCTCGCGCGGGGCGTGACCTCTGGCTTCGATTGACAGGCGAACTCGTGCTAAACTCGTACATCGCGAAACCCCCTCCGAGTTCAACTCGGGAACATGGCGGCGGCGGCAGCAGCCTGTGTTATTGCAGCCAGCGGCAGCAAGCGTCAGTATGACCGTCTGGACCCGTTCGCGTGCATGACCGCCGTGGAGTTTCAGCGTCATTTTGGCCTGTCGAAGACATCAGTGTGCTGGCTGTGTGACGAGCTAGGCGAAGACCCTCGTCTGTGGAGACAGCGTGGCGGGCTTCATTCGCTCACCGTTGAAGAGCAAGTCCTCTGCGCCCTCCGTTTTTACGGGACTGGGAGTTTTCAGGGAAGCGTCGGCGCCGAGCGTTACATTGGACGTCATCAAACTACTGTGAGCCTCTGTGTCAGCGATGTCTGATGCGCTTATTGATGCGGCAGTGCTGAAGCGGTGGCTGGCTTTCCCGAAGACTGCGGCTGAGCGGGCATTTATAAAAGAACGCTTCTTACTTCGCGGAAACATTACGAACGTAGTCTGGTATGTCGACAGAACGTACGTAGGAATTAAGGTGCCTTCAATGTCAGCGTTACTGTGATTAGCATTGAAGCAATGTCTAGACGCACCATATTGCCGAATTTGTCACTTCTGTGTAGCCGATTTAAATTTTGTTACCGACGTCACACATGCGGCAGCCTATGATACTGACTTTTTCGCTGGTTGCTGACACTTTACCGATTGTTCTACTTGTCTATCAGGGTGCCTTCCATATGGCACACTTTTTGGGGAAGGTGGTTAATGAAGTATAAATAGATAAATGGATATCACAAATTGTGTGAAGTACCCGTGAATGCTAATCTCACAAAGAACTTGGGGTTTTTTATGAGATTACTTAGTACGTAGCACAAATTACTTAGCATGCATAATTCTGAATTTTGGTCATGCGTCATGTATTGGCCGCACTATGAAACAGCAAGGCATTGCACAATTCGTTGCAGTGCGAGATGTGGATGTCGCGCCAAGCCTGTTGTGCCTATGCATTTATGGCAAAATGAAGATGCATTGAGAATCTTAGTGTGCTGGCTTGCATGAAAAAAATACTTCACAGTGTTTGCTGTGTTCACTGTTGGTGCATGTGCCAGTGGTTCAATGTATTTTCTTTTTGTGGGGGGGGGGGGGTCAGCATTATTCTGTATGGACAAATCCTATATATTTTCGTCTCATAATGGGGCTCTAATTCTTCAGCAGTAGAACAATGCAGATCCAATGCTCTGCAGAACTCAGTGTGCGTGAAGATGTCGTGAACCACAAAGGCAAAATTACATATCGGGCGAAATGTGGTGCAGATGCCAATGAAAAGTGGGTCTTTAACCCACCATGATAAAAATAAAGATTGCAGAGCGAATAGACCTTTTGTACAGCTTTATAGCAATGATTACACAAACTGTGACATGCTCAAACGTGTAAAAGCTTGCCGCAATGCCAAAGTAGGATGAGCGATATGCAGCATATTTTGGCATTGAACATGTCTTGTAAATGCTATTTTTATTGTAAGCCTCAAGCCTCGCTATGACACCTTTCCCTCTGGCACTCCCTTTACTGAAACACAGCACTGTCTTTCTATTGGTGTCATGATGATGATGGTAACGGCAGCAGTAAGGCTGGTTAATGCTTGCCCCTTTGATTCTTGCGAGTTAAGTGGTACAGAATATGGCACGTGCATACACCTGTGCAGAAAAAGTTTATGCTTGTGGTGATTTGTTGGAGACTTAATTCGTGTTGGCACATATCAAAGATGTGCGCCATTGTGGCTTAATAACTAGATCATTGGTGAGGTTGAAGACTCATTGTATCGGTATAGAAGCTTGGAGCTGAATTGTACCACAATTCGACGGGACACAAAGAAGAGAAATACACACAGCAGAACGCTCTGCTGTGTGTGTTGCTCTTCTTTGTGTGCCGTCGAATTGTTGCACGATCCAACTTCAAATAGAGCATTGGGCCTCTTTGGTGCAGGACCGAGGAAGGGAAATACACACAGCGGAACGCTCTGCTGTGTGTGTTACTCTTTGTGTGCCGTCAAATTGTTGCGCGATCCAACTTCAAATAGAGCATTGGGCCTCTTTGGTGCGGGACCGAGGAAGTGTGAGCTATTCGACACCATGCCAGTGCCTTGCCACACAATTATGGAATTTTGAAGGTTTGCAAACAAAGCTTTGCTTTCAAATCCACCTGCTCATGTAATACAAGCGCTAATTGATAGAACCAACATACAAAAATAATGGTTAAATGAATGGCCTTTGAAAATTTGTATGTTGACACTATGACATAATAGGTGCTACAGCGAACTCGACAATTGTACTGGACAGAGCACTTTGTTTCCTATGTGAAGCACATGCTTTCATTACATGCTGCGCAGATAACCAAGCTCAGTTTGTTTTAATGAGGTACACAACATTCACTGTAATCTGTTTTTTGATTCTAAAGTGCCAAACACCACCTCTTTTTCAAGGATGTCATGGGAATATTTGGCGAGAACTGTTTACAGCCCCTCATAATGGAAGTGTGGCCAGCCAGCTTTACTTGGGTGCCTTTATAGATTTCTGTTCCTGATCATTGTGTGCTATCAAGTTTCTAAAGTCTGTGCAACCAGTGCAAGGCATTACGTGATTCTATAGTCGGATACAACTTTAGGAGGCCGCAGAATCTGCACTTCAACGGCAGGTGAACACAAGCCTGCACCAATGGGTACACACACTACACTGGCGTTGTGCCGCTGGACGCACTAATACCCGCTCATTGGAGAGGGACTATTTCTTTAGACGTGGAGGCAATCGGCTGCTGCGCTTTGGTCATCTGGGTGGGGCGTCTCCTCTCTTGTGAAGTTGTATCTGACTAGAGGATGCCGCTTTTCATACAACACAAAAGGACAAAGTGTACAATTATTTGGCCTATGAAATGGATACATCACAAGTGAGCTATGCATGGGCTTAAGCTGTGTGAAAATTAGTACATGCAAATATATGACATTGTTAAAGAATATGTGGTATCGAACATGCATGTAATGGCATGTTTAAATCGGGGAGTGTTGCATTCATGTGCACAGTCTATAGGTGATAGCATTATTAAGGTCATGCCGTTTCCTGTCGTTTCATTGCGAAATACACACACCGTTCATCTTGTGGCTAATCAACACCCACTTTATTCTTGCACATAGAAAGAACAAACAGCACAATGACATATATGCTGCATTAGTGTCTTTTTCATTTACACGGTCCAGGTTTTTACGTGTTTGCCCATTTTGAAGAGACATCAAGTGCATGTTACAAGTGTCCCAATATGCACAGCACAATGTTTACTGCAATAATTTTATTCATGTTCTTGAATAATAAACAAAATAATAAACTGAAAGCTCCTTTATAAGGTGTGTTCTGGGGGCTCGACTGGAAAGCAGTGAGTGCACTGATCCTACTGTTGCAGAGCAGCCCTCTGGACAGCAGAGCACGTGCCTGGCGCTCGCCTACTGCCACCAGGCGGTTGAGTGCCTCCAGCAACAGAATGTTTTGCTGCAAAAAAAGTGGATTGTTGGAATGAATCAACCGCATATAAATTATTATTTACAAATAAAAATGCTCATTGCACTATGGGTACTAACTGCCCTTAACTGTGGAGGCCTTTAGTGTATGCATAATAAAACAATTTGTCGGGACAACATTGCTTTATTTTTCATAACGGGTTGTTTTTTTCAGAGCCAATTGTAATGTTTATTAGTGTGCCAACAGCTGAGGTGTCCTCGAACCTTCACGAGTCTCTACTGTCAGCACCACAAAACCTATTTTTGTTCGCTGCAAAATCAATGGCGCTCCCTACAATCCCGTCGTATGCGAGCTGATTGCATCCTATGCATACAAACATTATATTTTTGTCCCGTTACGTAATTTTCCACCATCCTCGGCTGCAGGTGTCTCTCCTTGACATCCATTCTGTCACGCTTATGTAATCACCTGTTATAAGTTGGCAACAAGTGATTGAAGACGTGCATGGCCTGCCCACCGATTCCATTTTTTTTTCTTAATCTCAACTAGCATATCAGTTGCCACGGTTTACTACGCCACTGTCTTCCTGCCTTAATGCTATCTCCAACAATTTTTGTTACTTCGCTTTCTGCACAGTCCTCGACTTCTCAAGTTTCTTTGTTAACCTCCAGGTTTATGTCCCATATTGCATAACCGGTAGAATGCAACGATTCTAAACATTTTTCAAGGATATCGGTAACGTGGCGATCACGATGCGGGAATGCCTCCCATGTGCTGTTCAACCCATGAAATTTTTGTATAAGTTTCCTGCTTTATATCAGTACCTGCTATTGATATTTTACCTGGATAAAATACTCTTCCATAGATTCTGCGGGCTGAATGTCACTGATGAATTTCTGTTATATCACTAAGTTAGTGAAGGTTACCTTTATCTTTTCCATATTTTCGCGGGCCCACGTACATGTAAAAGCACAAACACTTATGCTCTCAATGCCTTTTTTAAACTGCTGGCCATTTAGTTCGTTACTACGAAAGTGACTTAATCCGTGCACTATTATTATGCTAAATATGAAACAGTAGAAATATACTTATCCGCAGTTTGTCGATGCCTCCGTCACTGTGTTGGTTGCGAGATCCATCGTCGGCACCACCTCGTCGCATCGTAGCTATATCGGCTGCCTTCCTTTTGCACACACTATGCAATATTCGTGACGCTCGCAGTCACGCAGAGTGGAGGAACTCAGCGCACTCACAGAAGCAGCACCGGATAAGTTGTTTGTTCAAGATTGTGCCGTGAACAGTAAGTGCGCGTTGCGATCTGTAAAATCGCCTAAGCTATTCGCAGTCTTTCGGGGTGCACGGAAAGATTGCTCACGGAAGAACAGAACTATCCAAGAAATAGTGGTCATTGTCGAGCCTGATCACTACGTCGCGCACTGCAAGCTCGTTGTACGAGTTTGTTTACACTGGGCCTCTTCGATGTTTAGCCGCCATGCTCGCCCGATGAATGTATGTGATGACGCCATCACAGCGTTCCCTCGTGGTATAATGCGAAGCGTACTAAATTACAAATTAGTCGAATACACATTCAGTGTACATCTTGTAAGCTTTAAAATGCTTTTAAACCACGTCAAGCTAACTAATAATATTGTATTAAATGCATTTGTTTTATAACTCGCTTGTGCGTGTAATGCACTCGGTGGAACGACAAACAAGTGAAAGAAGGCGCGACCATGCACCGACGGTATGATCACGTGTGCCCCAGTTTGTCGACCGCCCAGAAGGCAACGCCCAAGGAATGATAGCCACCCAGAGTGAATCTAGATAAACCAATGAAACTGGAGGCTTGTCGAAAGATAAACTGTGTCTCGGTACCATTTGTGCTTTCATCTTGGGGTGTCGCCAGAGCTCGTGAAGATCCCGAGTTTCGCCAAACTCGGCGCATCCTGTATAGCACCCCTGGTTTGAACCCGTGAGCTCGAGTTTAAAAGCGCCACGCCATATCCGATATATAGCCACTAATTAGGCTACCGCACCGTTTTTCTTCTTTTTCCTTTGGTTTTTGTTGTTGCTGTTAAGCATGGACTCAACAATAAATTTCACACGGTTTATGGGCCAAAGATTAGTATGTATAACGGCTACCTGAAACTGCTTTCGGCGCCCGAGGTCTGACCGCAATAAATGAACCCATACCAATAACTTCGCATTTTGTTATGCGAAGAAGGCGATAACAAGACTGAAATTTTGCATTGCAAGCTTTTTCGTTTTCTATAAGAATACTTCCCGTGAATATGAGCACAGGCCGCCGGATGGGGCAGATGTGTTTTATTTTTTTGAAGCGGCAAGCAGGAAGTTTACATATGTTTTTACGTCTGCGCTTCGCAAGACCTACAGATGGAAAACTATAAGCGCAAGTATACGCGCTTATAGATATAAATATATAAATATATATATAGATATATAAATACATCCAAATATCTTACATCAAAACGGCAAATGAAGTAGAGTTAAAAGAGGGAAAAATGACACAAAAAGCATTTATTTAGCTGAACTTGACAGAAAACTGTTTTCAAGTGGTACTCTTGTTTGGTTTCATCCAGTCCGTGATAAATGTTTGGCGCTTCTGTGCAAATCGGCGAGCTGCCACAAACCGTTATCTCACCTTCGCGAAATCCGAAGGTTGTGGGTTTGGTTCCCACCTGCGGTAAGTTGTTTTTTCATCCAGTTTAATTCCCATTAATTTACCGCTTCTTTATTTCATTTATTATCCACAAGGAATTTCCCCTATGCTGTCCTTGGTGTCAGCGTTTGTTGGCTTCTTATGATATGACTAACAAAAATCGGGCCCCTCGGTTAACCCTCTTTCTTCTCGTTTATTACATAACGAGGGTCTCGAATCCGGCAACATTGATGCCTTCAGATAGCATGTGTGGGTTTATTGGCCAGCTTCCTTCACCCAAATAGATGACGTTCTCGTGACGCCTGCGGCAAAAAGGACGTTCCACGTCCGCCGCCAAGGTTTGTGAGTGGTGGCGCTGGCTAACACTCCCAGGGTTCTAATAGGGCACATAAATACCCAAGAAAGTGGATGGGGAAACGGCGCCGCTGTAGCTCAATTGGTAGAGCATCGCACGCGAAATGCGAAGGTTGTGGGTTCGGTTCCCACCTGCAGCAAGTTATTTTTTCATCCAGTTTAATTTCCATTAATTTACCGTTTCTTTATTTCATTTATTATCCACAAGAAATTCCCCTATGCTGTCCTTGGTGTCAGTGTTTGTTGGCTTCTTATGGTATGACTGGTATACTGTTGCGGCACGAACAAATGCATATGGTCAAGAAGTTTTAGGGAATGTATAGTGTCATGGACCACCCTATACAGGAACAAAAGGTGTAATTAATTAACTCTTGAATCTAGAGGTGCGAGTTGAGGTATACTTGAGAAGGTTCAACTGTGGTCGCCAGAATGGCAAAAGTGGTGCTTGAAGATAGCCATCAATTTATTCTGGACGCGTTCAATGAGGTCAGAATTAGATTTGCACGTTGCACTTCCTCCTGCAGAGGCATACTCTAGTAATGGGAGGCACACAGCGCAATTTTAGAAACACAACAGGTGAGTGGAAATCATGCAATATACAGCATACAATTCCAAGAGTGTGGAGGGCATGTTGTGTAATTACCTATGTGGAGAGAAGCTTTGCATTTTCTCGAAGTACACACCAAGATCTTTCATTTTATCAACCCTAAGGAGTGCAGCATTCCGTACGGTGTATGAAAATTTCACATGGTGTGTTTTCCGCATATAACGTAATGCCATAGTATTGGAAGCATTTAAGAGTACCTATTGCTTCTGCACCAGTTCGAGAGTGAAAAAATGTTTTTTTCGAGGTCGATGCAGTGGTGCACTCTGTTGACAGTCTCAAATAGTCTTAAGTCGTCGGAACACAAAGCCGTGCTGTACACTTATTAAAATGCTCTTAGCACTAACAGAAAGCAAGGAATCCAATACCCATTCAAACATTTGTGACTCACTGCAGAGGATAAATATAGGCTGGTATTGACACATTGCACATCTAACACTCGATTTGTGCACAGGCAATGTCCATGCTACCTACCGCGTGCTAGAAAATGTACTAGACTTTAGGGAGCTATTGAAGATGCTTGTGAGAACAGGGAACAAGTATGCTTCCATACGTCTTAACCCTTTCAGACGCCACTTTATCCCGTTGTTTTAAAACTTGCTTTCACCACATCTCTTGCATCTTCAGAATCATAGAAAGTGTACAGCTGCAGAAAAGATTGAGAATTTTCAATTGTTTAGCGAGTTTTGTCAAGTTTACAAAATTTCGACTCCATGCGAAAACTCACCACAGGAACATCAAATATGCGAACATATACTATTTCGTGTTTTTAAGAGCTTGAAAAGCACTTATACAGCTACTTGAAAATTACACCTAGTGCATGATATTGTGAAAAACAATGAAAGCAGTGAACCCGCTACATACAACATGCTGACACAGAGTAAAAAGACCCAGTGGTCCACCTTCCCATTCATTGAGCTAAAACATTCTGCACATTATTCAAAATTGCAGCACAGTTCCAATAATAAGTGTTTCAAGATGTATAAAACACATTTTAAATACCATTACTTTCATCAGTGCTTTTGCAATTTATACACTCTGCTGCTGTGCACAATTGTGTACACAGTGTATCGAAGGGTTAAGCTCTGCGGAAGAAATACAATCAGCACCACAAGAAAGGGAAGGTTTGAGGCATTTTATACACTTGAAAACGAAGTTTTCATTGACTTATAGCGTACACACTGTGCCAGGCTGAGAAGCAAGGTTACTTGAAGCATATTTCACACCAAATAGCAAATAGAAATGTTCTGCTAAGGCATCAACAGTGTTTGAGACTTCACCATTTTCATCAAGAAGACATGCATTTTTGGCACTCTTTTTAGAAGAGTGAGAGCGCACGGAGCTCCAGTAATATATTGAATTATGTGTCACGCTGGCTTCGACACAATCAATGTGGTTGTAGTGATAATAGTAATAATAATGTAAGGAAGATAACCAACGTGCGGACAGAGTCAGCAGCATCGGCAGCATCAAGTGCGCGGCAGAGGCTCGAGCTCGGGAACTGCTCGGTGCATGCTAGAGCCGGGGGTCGCTACGAACCCTAATAAATCTCCTTTATAAGTGGTGGAGGTGTTGCGTAACGTTCCATTCTACCATCCTGGAACTCCGTTCTCGGACGCTACCCTCCGCCATGCCGGACGCCGACCAGCAGACTCTATCATCACCACCCGTCCCTTGCGCTGGCACCGTTCGCCAGCGTGAGCCTCCCATCTTCAGTGTAACCGACGACAACGACGTTGAAGAGTGGCTGTCGTCCTACGAACGGGTGAGCGTTCACAACAAATGGAATGACTCGGACAAACTGGCTTACGTATCATTCTACCTCGCGGGCGTAGCCAGTCTCTGGTTCAGAAATTACGAGAGGGATATCCGAACGTGGTCGGCGTTCAAGACGTCGATTACCGAAGTATTTGACCGACCCGCCGTCAGGAAACTCCGAGCCGAGCAGCGTTTGCGTACACGCGCACAGGACACGGGTGAGACATTCACCAGCTATATAGAAGACGTTCTAGATTTGTGCAGGCGCATGAACGTTGCCATGACGGAAGCGCAAAAGATCAAGCACGTCATGAAGGGATCGATGATGACGCGTTCCAGAAGCTTCTGGCCAAGGACCCGCGCACTGTTGGCGACGTCATCAGCTTGTGCCCAGAGCTATGACGAATTACGTAAGCAGCGAGCTCTGACAAGGCGACATCCCACACCGAATGCGGCGCCACTCTGCAGCCTGACCACCGGCCAAGAACAAGCCTCCTTGATAACCCAAATCAAGGATTTTGTCCCCGAAGAAGTCGCACGACAGCTATCTCTGGTGTCCGTTACTCAGGAGTCTGCCAGCACTTTGCCGTCTCATCTCCGTAACGTGATCCATGAAGAGGTCGCGGAAGCGCTGCCGGTTGTTCACCAGCAGGATGTCGTGACTACACCAGTCACTTATGCTACGGTTGCTGCAATGGCCCTTCGCACTGTGTCCGTGCGTCGCTTCCAGCAGCCCGTGCAATGCCCTCCCCCTCCCGTCTCCTGGCCCAACACTGCCGTCGCTAACCTGTGGCGTACGCCGGAAAATCGCCCTATATGCTTCGCATGTAGGTATTCCGGTCATGTCGCAAGGTTCTGCCGCCGCTAATCGCAGGCGTTCGATGACGATCGCCGAGTGCCCTATGTGCCGCCTGATTCAAATGCGCCTTACGGACACTTCGACCCCTTACCAGCTCGCTCCCAGACTGATCGCCGTCGTCACTTCGAAAGCCTCCTATCACCCTCTCCACGTCGCCGAAAGCTTTCCCCTATCCGTCGACGCCCCATCGCTAAAGAAGAGGGAAACTAGACGACGCAGTTCCTGAGGCAAGAACTGCGCAAGTGTCGACATGCCGAAGTCCTCCTCCTTTACCTGCCAATGTCATTGATGTGTTTATCGAAAATGTCGCTGCAGTCGCCCTCGTCGATACCGGTGCCGCTATTTCAGTCATGGTTGCCAGGTTTTGCCGTTCGCTTCGCAAAGTGACGACGTCTCTGTCTGGATTGTCGCTTCGAACGGCGAGTGCTGAACCCATTTGCCCTACCGCTGCTTGTACTGCCCGTGTGACCATACAGGACTTTGTGTACACGATTGAATTCATAGTTCTTTCATCGTGCTCCCACGCCGTTATTCTAGGATGGGATTTTCTCTCACGCCACAATGCCATCATTAATTGCGCTCGGGCTGAGCTTGAACTTTTCCGCCTTGGTGACGTGCCCTCCGTCGATGCTCATCCTGCCGCTAAAGGTGTCGTGAAAGAGGACACCTGTATTCCCCCGTGCTCTTCAGCATTCGTACCAGTCTTCTGTAGTACCATGTCCGACGGGACGGTCTTCTTAATGCCCTCTCATCACTTTGTTACCCGAAAAGCGCTTCCTTTGCCCTTTGCAGCTCTTTATTTTGACGCCGGTGTTAGCACGATGCCCATTTACAATCACCTTTCATCGCCGCTGTCACTGCTCCGCCACGAATGCCTTGGTTACGTCAAGTCAGTCGATTCAACACGGATTGTCTCCGCCCTCGACGAAGTGCCTTCTACTGCCATCCATGAACTGAGTGCCCTCTCCGTACCCGATTCAACATGGACTGGTGTGTTCAGCCCATTCATCACCGAAGATCTCACGCATTCGCAGCGATGTCAACTTCTCGCAGTCCTTCAGCACTTCCGCCGTTCTTTCGACGTTGCGCAAACATCTCTTGGCCGCGCATAGACGGTCGAGCATTACATCGACACTGGCTCTCACTCACCGCTGCGACTAAGACCATATCGCATGTCCGCTACGGAACGCCGCGTCATTGCAGACCAGGCCGATACATGCTCCGTCGAGGCGTCATTCAACCTTCCCAAAGCCCATGGGCCTCTCCCGTGGTCCTCGTAACAAAAAAGGACGGTTCCATCCGCTTCTGTGTTGATTTTCGACGGTTGAACAAGATCACGCTGAAGGACGTCTAGCCATCGATGATGCTCTGGATTGTTTGCAGGGAGCCGAGTTCTTTTCTTCGCTGGAGTTGCGGTCAGGCTACTGGCAGGTTCCGATGGCAGAGGCCGATCGCCCAAAAACTGCCTTTGTTACACCAGACCGCTTGTATGAATTCACCGTCATGCCTTTCGGACTTTGCAATGCACCTGCTACGTTCGAAAGAATGATGGATAATGTTCTGCGCGGTCTCAAATGGAAAATCAGCCTTTGCTATCTTGACGACATTGTGGTGTTCGCCCCTGATTTTGCAACGCACCTGCTCCGCCTCCAGCACGTACTCACTTGCTTGACCAACGCCGGGTTGCAACTTAACCTGAAGAAGTGTCGATTTGCTGTTCGTCAGCTCACAATTTTAAGCCATGTCGTGTCAAAGGAGGGCATTCGCCCGGATCCCGAGAAGCTACTTGCTGTTAATGCGTTCCCAAAACCTACCAATATGAAAGAGCTACGCAGTTTTATCGGCCGCTGCTCTTACTTCCGGCGATTCGTTCGAAACTTTGCGTCAATTATATCGCCTCTCACGCAGCTCCTTGGTGGCGCTAGAGATCTCTCATCGTGGTCTCCAGCGTGTAACGACGCCTTCAAAACCTTGCGCCGTCTTCTCACGACGCCGCCCATCCTTCGCCATTTTGACCCTCAAGCGCCAACCGAAATCCATACCGATGCAAGCGGTGTAGGGCTTGGCGCTGTGTTGGCACAGCGTCAAGCTGGCCACACAGAATACGTCGTCGCATACGTGAGTCGCACGTTAACCAAGGCGGAGACCAATTACAGCGTTACAGAAAAGGAGTGTTTGGTCAATGTGTGGGCGCTTGGCAAGTTTCGCCCATATTTACACTGCCGATCGTTTGACGTAGTGACCGACAACCACGCACTATGTTGGCTGTCGACGCTCAAAGATCCATCGGGCCGCCTTGCCCGCTAGGCATTGCGAATCCAAGAATATGAAGTCCGCGTAGTTTGCTGTTCTGGGCGAAAGCACTCCGACGCTGACGCGCTATCCCGATCACCGCTTCCCCCGAAGGCCAGTCACGACTCCTCCTGCGAGTGCACATTATCCTCTCTGGACGTTGACACTATCGCTGCTGCACAGCGTAATGATCCCTGGACTGCATATGTGCTCGACCTTCTCTCGGATACGTCGAAAGCTCGGGCGTCACGTACGCTTCGGCGCCAAGTTCCTCATTTTGCGATTCGAGACCAGCTACTATATCGACGCAACTATGCCCCAGAGGGACGCACCTGGTTACTCGCCATTCCGAGAATCTTGCGATCAGAGCTCTGCTCCTCGTTCCACGTCGACCCTCAGTGTGCCCACGCGGGAGTCTTCAAGACCTACGAAAGACTTCGACACCGCTATTACTGGCGAGGAATGTACAATTTTGTTCGAAAGTTCGTCCGCTCTTGTCATGAGTGCCAACGTCGCAAAGCGCCACCGCACAACTCCGCCGGTGCAGTGCCCATCCCGACCCTTTGATCGCGTGGACATAGACCTCTACGGGCCACTTCCGTTGACTCCTACCGGAAACAGGTGGATAATCGTTGCGGTAGACCACTTAACCCGTTATGCGGAGACTGCTGCTCTGCCAAATGCTACAGCGCAGGAGGTCGCCAGTTTCATACTTCGCCGTTTTCTCCTTCGTCATGGAGGTCCACGTGAACTTTTAAGCGACACAGGCCGCGCCTTCTTATCCGAAGTCATCGAACAACTGCTTGCTGAATGCGCTATTGTTCATCGTAAATGCACTGCTTATCACCCACACACAAACAGTACCACGGAACGCTTTAATCGACCTCTTGGTGACATGCTCGCCATGTATGTCTCACCTGATCACTCCAATTGGGACCTAGTTCTTCCGTTTGTCACCTACGCGTACAACACCGCGACTCAGGCCACTACCGGATTCTCACCCTTTAACCTTCTTACGTCATCCTTCGCACACAATTGACACCATTCTGCCCTACCGGCCGGACCCATCCGAATGCCTGCCGATCGCGGAAGCCGCCAGACACGCCGAGGAATGCCGCCAGCTGGCCCGCCGATTCACCTCGGACGACCACAACCGTCAAAAAGCCGTTCAGGATGACCAGAACTTTACTCCCACTTTTCTCCCGGGCGCTCTTGTCTGGTTGTTACTGCTACACCGCACGCCTGGGCTCGCTTCAAAACTCCTTCCGGAGTACGACGGGCTATACCACGTTCTCGAGAGAACATCACCCGTTAATACCTGGTTGAGCCGCTAACGCCGCCGTCCGACATGCGACGTCGTAACCGCGAAGTCGTTCACGTTCAGCGTCTCAAGCCGTATCACCATTCTACCGTCCTTCCAGAAAACTAAGTCTCCAGGATGGCTCCTTTATTTCCGCGGGGCCATTGTAAGGAAGATGACGAACGTGCGCACAGAGTCAGCAGCATCGGAAGCATCAAGCGCGCGGCAGAGGCTCGAGCTCGGGAACTGCTCGGTGCATGCTAGAACCGGCGGTCGCTACAAACCCCAATAAATCTCCTTTATAATAATAATAATAATAATAATAATAATAATAATAATAATAATAATAATAATAATAATAATAATAATAATAATAATAATAATAATCTTAGGGGTAACATGGCACTCCAGACTAAAAGAAGAAGGCTGATGCCTGTATTTTAGAGTGTCTGATAGCCAGCTATATATAGCAGGAATTTGCAGGGTGCAGAAGACACCCCCTTCCCCTCCACATGCACACACATGCACACACACACACACACACTTTCTCAATCACACGGCACGGCACACACGTACACAGTCGATGGGTGCACTACACACAGGAGTGGAGTCCGAATGGTCGGGGTGGAGAAAGCTCTGTATGCCTGATATAATCATGGAGTTTTGGTATCAGGCCATACAGGCGTAATGGGGCTCATGCTGTGCTGACCACTTGTACAGACGAACTGAAGAAGAAAGATGAGTACTGTTCAGAGAGCCGTCAAGCACCCTGCAGAATAGACTAGTGCAATGTTGCACTGGTATTGCAGGGTGTGTCGCTTGAGGGGTTTGAGGCAATCCTCATGGGCTGGCATGAGCTTGCGACAACCGAAAAGATGGGAGTAAAGGGTGCGTGTTGTCCGGCGCTGAACAAGCTTAAGTTTGTTAGCGTTGCGAGTTTGGTATGGGGACTAGCAGTACTCAAGTCATGACAGAATGATAGGAGTGTACAGTGCTTGGAAAACCTCACGCCATCAGGGAAGGGAGACACGGACACAAACCCAAGAATGGGCCGGTGCTTAGATACAGTGCTGGTGACATATGCGGAAAAGTTGAGAGAAGAGCTGAATGTTACACCCAGAATCGGAAGGGCCCGAACAATCTTTATAGATGTGCCTCCAAGGAAGTAGGTTGGACACGCAGCAGTTTTGGTTTGGCTGATATGCACGACAGCGCATTTTGCAGTGCTACAACAAGGTTTGTTATTGTAGGCCCAGTCGTTCACCTTTATGGAATGTATTTATTTCAAGGACATATGCTGTTTATCGGCATAATGTTGTTGTGGAAGTATTATCTTGTTAATCAATCACATTCTGCGCAGATACATTAGTAACTTGGTTTTGAGTAGATCGTTCCTGAGTACAATTCATGGTATCGCAGCAAGAGACATTTTAGCAGAAGCTGAAGGGAGTCGAACAGTTTAAACATACCGAATGCACAAAGCACTGATGACACCTATTCACCTTCCCCACAATGCACTCACACCCATCTACACTTTCCATAAACAAAAAGTGAGATAAAAAATCAGTTACAGTTCGCTGCTTCTGAAGCAGGCATCGAAGCAATCCTGGTATGCGCTGCTACATGCATAGGTCTTGCATGATGCAGGTCCTGATATATTCACTGCACACGGTGCACAGGTTGCAAACAGATCATTTCTTTTTGCAGCGCTCAAGTATAAGGACACAGTAACTGAAAGATGACTGCGGTGTCACATATGCTTCAGTGCATCAGTGTTCTTGAGTGCTGCACGAGCGATTTATCGCCAACTAGGCCAAACGATGGATGCACTAGAAAGAAGTGAGTGAAGGAGTACAGTGAACCTGTAGTGAACAGGATTCACATGCCGAATAGAAGAGCGTTTTTTCAGCTGGAATGAGCGGCATGGCTGATTATGTACGTATTTCCCATAGTTGCGCTAGTAGTGTCTTTGGCTTTCGAAAGTTATCTTTGCCACTGGAAACAGCGCAGAGCTTGCCCCTTAAACTTGAGTCACCCGACACCACAGGAAACCCACCGCGGTTGAACACCCCAAGTTACACACGGTTCATTCACCACATCACACATCACACGAAGTCAGAAGGGCCATATTTTAAAGCACTGCAGCACCAACCATAACTGAAAATTCATTTCCTTCGACAGAGTTTCTCAGTTGGGCTCGTTCACTCAGCATGTTACGAACTCGATGAATGTGCTAGGCCTACGCATAACATATAAACAACATCGGCGATAGGTGAGTACTGATTATTTAGACTTCGGAGCTCGTAAACATGTTTAACATAATCGCTGCGCGTCGTCACGCTTCGCCGTGTTCCCGACCGACACTTTTCACGCTTCGGCGCGTGCCGAAGCTTTCCGATGCGTGCCAGTGGTTGCTTTGAACGCGATCTGCTTTGGGGGCTCAGTCTAGGTTGGCTGAAGGCTCGTAGCTTTGTGTGCGCCATGTTTCACCGCTCAGTTTGCGTTGAAGCAATAGACAGCCAGAAGGTCACTTCGCTCGTTGCTGCAGCCGCGATTCCTCAGCCATCGAGTGTGATATGTTCATGTTTGCCTGTATGCGCTGACACTATGCTTGTTAGTTAGTAGGCGAATGTTTACTGGGGAGCGGGATACACGGCGGCTGTTACGCATGGCGCGGCCGCGCGAGCCATGTAATTGGATACGATCTGCGACGCGGACAGTCCAGGCGCACTGAGAGGTGATAGCTTCGTATGCGCCCACACGCCTGCGCGTCACCTGCGTTCAAGAAGTGAAACTTCACTGTCTCTTTTTGGTTCCCCCTCTTGTTTTCGCCTCCTTCCATGGGCGATGTGCGCCGCAGACCTCCAGCACAGTGCCTTGATGAGCGCGACCCCGGGCGCGGCACATCAAGGCACCAGCCTCCTAGATTAGTTGCGCTGGCGGTCACTCCGAATGTTCGTTTTATTTTAACCGAAGAGAAAGTCTGAGGCGGTTCATCTTAAGTGGGGTTTTTTTTTCATTGTCAATGGAAAACGTTTGTCTAACGTTGCCATGTTGTTCTTTATATGCGAGGATTCGGCTTAACCGAGTTCGTCTTAAAGAGAGTCGACTATTTGTTCTTCAAAAGGAACCGTACAATAACACAATAGAATGAAAGCCGCCACTGCGGCCACAATGCACGAGCAATCACCCAGCGCTATTTAAGAAAACAAAATGAAATAAAGAAGACAAATGAAGGCATCTATTCCTAAGGCATAAATACATGCCATATGCAGTTATAAACACCGTTTGAGCTCTCTTATGGTATATACCAACGCACGAAGAAATACGAATGACCCTTCTGTAAACTACCGCCAGCAGTTTTTAATGGCGCGACCTTGATGCGACATAAAATCCACTTCGATCGCAGCGCCGCCACAGTATTTTTCGTCGCCGCAAGCCTCACTGCAAAGAATGCACCATCCCAGTCGTTCATCCTACTCAACCATATTCTAGTACGCTCTGCACTAATGGGGTACCAGTTATCTACGCTACAAATTACATTGCATGCCCAGCTCCATTTCTTTCTCTTCATGTCAATTAGAATATCGACTATCCCCATTTGCTCTCTGATCTACACTGCTCCCTTCCTGTCTCCTAACGTTACACATAAAATTTCTTGCTCGTTCCATTGCACGTACCTTGCGGGGTCCTTAACTTGTTCGCAAGTTTCTTTGTCAACCTCCACGTTTATTCCCCACATGTTAGTCCCGGCAGAATGCAGCGATTGTACTCTTTTCTTTTCAATGCCAATAGTAAGCTCCCAATCAGGATCATCAAGTGGTGCCAACAGTCGTCCCTCATGTCATGACCTCAACCACCACAGCAAATGGCACAGCCTCAACGAGTGCTGCCATCCACGGCACCTGGACTATGTGTAGCTTAATAATATTTTTGTTAAGGGGAGGAGAAATGTTGTACAATATAATTTAGTACATTGTTCTGTTGCATTGCCCCACGGGGTGCCCCACTATATATGAACACCCTCGCTGCAGTCAATGGGCAAGTTGGGCACGGTGTAGAACTGCTGTGTGTGTCGTTGCTTCAGAGCCACCGACGGTACTCGGTGTCTCCCTTCGCAAACATTAGTGCGATTTGTAGGTTTATCGGTGTAACGCATGCTCAGGCAAACATTAACAGATCTCACTCAATGACCATGAACTAGCAGTCACAACACGAGCGAGCACTTTGTACTGTGTCTCGGAAACTTGAGATTATGCGATTGCCAACACTAGATGTACGGGAACAACGAAATGCACATGAAGGCACCATCTATGTTGACTTGCTGTGGAGATTACTCCCTAGTTTGATACAGCGCAAGGCCTACGCACAGACGCGTGCAAGGAGAAGGCAGATAGGTCCATATTCCCGCCCCCCTCGCCCCGAGTGCATGCTTGATCACATTATCGCATATTCACTCCCTTCCCATACCTTTTGCGCAGAAGGAATCGTCAGCTCTCGTGTTTCTCCGAGTTGTTTACCAACACGAGAAATGGCACAGCGGTGTTTCCTACCTACCATGTCCCAGCGCGTGCACTTCGACAGTAGTTTTGCCGCTCAAACTTTTCGTGCAAAAGGAAGCTTGAAATAACTTTCGCTTTGGCTGACAGATTCTATTGCTAGATTAGTAGCTATACAGGCTCCAAGTACATGATTGAAATGGCCTGAAACTTCATTAAATCGAAACTGTCATGAAGTTACTTCGTCAAATTGCGAAAATAAATACAGTTTTCAATGCAACTAAGATTGGGAAATCAAAATAGTTCATTACATCGTGAATTTCGCTAAACTGAGGTCCGTTATATTGAGGTTTGACTGTACAAGAGACCATCAGGTTATCAGGGCTCACTCCGAAACCGGAAAGGCGCTGCTTCGCTTACAATGAGCCTTGCGTTCCTGGGCCATGTCATAAGCAAGTCTGGAGTCCGTCCTAATCGGTAGAAGACATGTGCCACCGCTAACTTTACACAGTCCACAAAAAGAACGGAGTGTACAGATTCCTTGGTGTATATAACAATTACAAGTATTTTGTCAAGGACTTTTCATGCATTGCCGAGCTATCGATCTATTTCACAAAATTTGATATCAAGTGAGAAATGCCACAGGTCGAAGCATTTCAAGGACTTAAAGCGCGCCTCACTAGGTCTGGCCATTTTGAGCTGACAAGCGCAGAGCATAGAATGCACGCCAACGATCGTGTTCGCAAAGAATTACATCACTATGCGCCGTGGAAAGGTCTGAAATTTCGATCCGAACACCATTTTCCCTTCTCCTCGTGACCTCTGCGCTCCAAGCCGGACGGTGACGTACTCGCATCCCTGCACCTACGTACTCAGGTCCGCAGTGCGACGTCGCTCGTGGTGACACGTGACATCGAGAATTATTCAAGGCACCATCTGTTATTTGTGTGATCTCCTGCTTGAATTGATGAATTGAAGTTTAGAGAAACAATAAAACACACAAATAAAATGTCTGTGCATTTTTTGTTTTACTTCACACTGAAGCAAGAGCGATGTATTTCCGCTTCATCTGCTGTGCAGTCACGTGCGCAGGTACCGAAACTATGCGATTTTCTAGCGTGTTCCAGCACGTGATCATGCTCTGCGATCTGCCTGTTCTGCCTCAGTATTCGTGTAGCACTGAATTATACCGCTAGTCATGTGTCCTTGTGCACAGTGTGCAAAATCGTGCGCTGCACTAATCCAGAAAATCACAAGAGTTCGTGCGCAGAGTCAAAAAGGAAAAAAAAGCGAGGAGAAAAAAAATGAAGGCAGGGCCCGTGACGTATGCATTACGGGATTCTCAAGGTCTGGTATGGGAGAACGCAGGGACAGAATTTCACTTGCAGAGGCTAGGCGGGGCGAGTAGAGAGAGTACCTCGCTATGCAGTGGAGCCCTCGTCTTGAAATCTTGGGTTCGCGGCACTGAAAAGATTTGAAAAATTTTTGCGACAGAACGCTCCCTAGAGGACAAGTAACAACTTTCAGTGTATAACCAAAATTTGTTATGGGGCCTAGTGAGAGGCCTTTTAAACGACGACTACAGTAACCACTGGTGCTTGTATGCTTCGACAATGAAGCCGATACCGATGTCCATAGCAATGCTAGTAACACAGGACTTGGTGCAGTGCTTGTTCAGAGAAAAGACGGATCAGACAGGGTCATTGCCTATGCCAGCGGGTCACTATAAAACGGGAAGGCTAATTATTCTATGACCGAAAAAGAGTGCTTTGCCATTAATTGGGCTATGGCAAAATCATGTCCATACTTATACAGGAGGCTTTTCAAAGTCGTAAGCAACAACCACGCATTGTGCAGGTTGGCAAACTTAAAGGATCCTTCAGGCCGCCTTGCACAGTGAAGCCTAAGACTGCAAAAATTTGACATCAGCGTGATTCACAAGTTCGGACATAAATGTTCTGATACTGGCTGCCTCTCTCCTGCCCCCACTGACCTGCCACCGCAAGAAAAGACAATGAGATGTTCCTAGGAACAATATACAAAGACCACTTCGCCGAACAACAATGAGCTGACGCGAAACTAAGAAACCGTGTCGAGTATTTGGAAAGCAAGACCAACCTTTCCCTGAGGTTCAGTGTGGATTGTCGTCATTTTGGCTACAGAACCACATCCTCGTAAAGAAGAACTTCTCCCCAGTCCGCGCAAACTACCTTGTTGTGCTCCTAGCACTGTGACCAGAAGTCCTGCACATGCTGCACGATGATTAAAGAGCCGGGCACCTCATGTTTTTTTTCACACACTCGCAAGAACACAAGAGATGTATTATTGAACGTGCTTAAACAATGACATTGCGCGTTAGGTCAAGATATGTAGCGACTGTCCGGAACGCAAGACATCACCAACAAGGCCAGCAGGATTGCTACAGCCAATCAAGCCTCCTTGCTGACTGTTCCTACAAAATCGGGCTGGACTTGGTGCCCTTTCCGTCGTCAATATCCAGGAGTAAGTGGGTTGTTGTAGCAACCATGTACCTTACCTGCTATGCCGAAACTAAAGCCCTGCCTAAAAGCAGCGCAGTCAAAGTGGCGAAATTCTTCATATAGACTACCTTGTTACGACATTGCGCTCCAGATGTGCTCATCACCAACTGAGGAATGACTTTTAGAACAGAGCTTACTCATGAAATTTTGCAATTCAGCCAGATGAGCAACAGGAGGTCTAGTGCCTACCACCAGCAGACGAAGAGTCTTATACCCCTGTCACATGGGCAAACTTAAGCACACTTTGAGCAAGTGCACTTCGCCGCTAGTGTGGTTCGAAGGCTGCCACACGGGAACGCTTAGGGACATTTACTGCAGAGTTCACTCGATGGCGAGTATGTTTGCCGAAAACACTTCATGGCAGCCAAGTGTCTAGTGTCGCTAGCAGTGAGTAAAAAATAAGTAAATTAATATTGAAAGCAGAGTCAGGAGTCATCATCATCATCAGCCTGGTTACGCCCACTGCAGGGCAAAGGCCTCTCCCATACTTCAACTACCCCGGTCATTTACTAATTGTGGCCATGTTGTACCTGCAAACTTCTTAATCTGATCCGCCCACCTAACTTTCTGCCGCCCCCTGCTACGCTTCCCTTCCCTTGGAATCCAGTCCGTAACCCTTAATGACCATCAGTTATCTTCCCTCCTCATTACATGTCCTGCCCATGCCCATTTCTTTTTCTTGATTTCAAATAAGATGTCATTAGCTCGCGTTTGTTCCCTCATCCAATCTGCTCTTTTCTTATCCCTTAATGGTACACCCATCATTCTTCCTTCCATAGCTTGTTGCGTCGTCCTCAATTTAAGTAGAACCCTTTTCGTAAGCCTCCAGGTTTCTGCCCCATACGTGAATACTGGTAAGACACAGATGTTATACACTTTTCTCTTGAGGCATAATGGCAACCCCCTGTTCGTGATCTGAGAATGCCTGCCAAATGCACCTCAGCCCATTCTTATTCTTCTGATTATTTCAGTCCAGTCAGGAGTAAATTTTAATAATATTTTTTTAAATTGCTAACAATACAAGGTAATAAAATGTGCTACACTGAAAGAAAAAATGCTAAAAAGCTATTCCCGCTGTCAAGATTTTTATGGTCACGTCAGGCAATGGCCGCGCCATAGTTGTTTGGCGGGTCACGTTCGAGTGTAAACGCGTCATTTGGACTGATACTGGTCAAGTCTCATCTTGACTTGGCTCGTGATGATTAATCTTGTTATTGAGGTTGCAGTGAATTACTTCACTTGCACTTAAGCTGACTGTAAATTATGTTTCTAACAATCACAAACTGCTTTTACGCAAGCAAATTTAAGCGAACAAATATACGCTTTGCCTTCTGATTCCCCATCGTCATTGCCACCAATTTGAAAAAAATATTTATCTTACTCACATAGCAGCGCACCGCCAAAATGACACTCAGTGCGCGCAAGTGCACTTGCTCAAAGTGTAAGTTAGTTTTCCCGTGTAACAGGGGTAATACGGAGCGGATGAACAGGACCCTCACCAACAGGTTATCAATGTACATCGGCATTGAGTTTAAAGGGGCACTAAAGCGACACAATAAATCAGTTTAGACTAATGAAGCATTGTTTGAGGACCCTGCAGGCAGTCATTTCAAAAAAGTTGATTATTAGATGAGAAAAATGAAGGTCCAAGTATTAGTATTTGAATTTCGCGCCGAAACCCCAGCGCCGGTACGTCAGCGTGACGTCAGGGATTCCAAAGTATGTTTTCGCATTTGGGCCGCGTACAAGAAACGCAGATCACTCCATTCAAGCTGGGTTACAGAAGGAACGTGATGACAACTCTTGAGGCTATGATGGTGCACCTTATTGACGAATAGAATCGCGACATTGCAGCTTATCTGCAGCACACCGAAGAAGCACAACTCACCCGCCTGTGCATCAATAACCAGCAGAGGACAGACAACTGACACTACAATCTTCAACGCTACATGGAATACCTGTCCAGCGACTGTGTTTGTGTGGGACTCCGATTCGTTGACAAGGACTTATTGAGAAACTTCTGTGATGCTGTTTTGGACCCTACAAGATCATCCGACGTGCTGAAAGAAAGACTGCACTACGAGGTTGTGCCAGATGGCATTACTCAATCACAGCGGCGCTGCTAGTGATCTGAAGTAGACTATGTTGCGAGCTTTACGCCTTTCTACCAGCGTAAACTCCGAGATATTGTTTCTTTCTCTTCATTTTCCTTTACTGTCTGTGCTTTAGTTCTTGCTCTCATGTTTGTAGCACTGGAACTATGCTTTTTTAAGACAGGGGCATTGACACATGTACTTTTCCTTTTTCCAGGGACTGCACTTCACCTGCTACCAACCTACTGTTATTGCTCAGCGCAAGGCAGGTCACTATTTCTTGGAACTTACTCGTATGTTATTGTTAAAAAAAAGATTACGTTGTAGTAGACAGTACTCATGCAGCCCCGCGGTGGAGGAAGAGGCTGGACTAGCGCTATGAGGCATATAGGCTCAACGATGGTAGCCGCGATGTCAACTCAGTCACCTGTTTAATAAATGGCCATTCTTTGTGGGCCTTCGGTTCCTACGACCTGGTAACCAGGACATCGTACCACATCATGACTGTATACGTCTACCAAGTTTCTTCTCGACGCCATGGAACCGGCCGCCGAACAACAACGTCTCGTAGAAGTGGAACGTCCTCTGCCGCCGCAATGAAACTCCCCAATTTCTGGCCCTCGGACTGTGAACTCTGGTTCGTCCACATCTAGGCGCAGTTTCACCGTCACCGAATCATGACTCAAGCGGCCAAGTACGACAACGTCGTGAGTGCACTTAACTCGACCACTGCAGCTTTGGTCCACAACATTTTGCTAGCTCCTCCGCCTGATGATCAGTACAATACCCTTAAACGAGAGTTACTATGGCGCACCACCGACTCTGAGTTGCGACAGATTCAGTAGCTTCTCTGAACATAGGAACTTGGTGACAGAAAACCGAGTGAGCTGCTTTGCCGCATGAGACAACTCCTTGGAACCAGTCCATCATTAACAGACTTGAAAATCCTCCGGGAGCTCTTCTTACAGCATCAACCGAACCAGGTATGCATGATTTTATGTGCCTCACCTGCTATAATAAGTCTATCGAGGCCTTAGCAACAATGGTAGACCAGATTACGGATTCTTTTCACCCTGTGATATCCACTCTTGACTATGGTAATGCACCCACTGCGACACAGCCCCAGTTACAGCAGCACTTTGACAAACCCGACAGTTCAAGCACATGCCTCGCTGCGCAAGTAGAGGAGCTAACTAACCAGTTGGCAACCTTACGCTTTTGGGCAAATAACCATCAGCAGCGTCATTGCTTTCATGACCAAAACGTGTCATGCCCTCCGTGTCCGTTTATTTTTTGGTATCATGCCAGATATGGCACTCGCGCATGGCAGTGCTGTCCACCTTGCAACTTTCTCGGGAAACAGTCAGGCCGGCCACTGATGATGGCTAGTGCTACTGGCTCTACATCAAGCCATCTCTTCATCAACGCCCGCATCACAGAAGCTCGCTATCTTGTAGACACTGGTGCGGAAATTTGTGTCATTCCCCTACTTTTCAAGACTGCAGAAGACATCACCAGGACATGTCTTTTCCAACGTTAAAATGTACAGCCAGAAATCTGTCACTCTTGCCCTTGGTCTGCAATGCCCGTTTCAATAGCTATTCACCGTCGCTAACATCCACGGGCCAATCATCGGCGCTGATTTTCTGTGGAAGTTTAACCTTCTCGTTGACATCGTAACTGCCGCTTTCTTGAGTCCTCAACAAACCTGTCCGTAGAAGATATCACCACGTCTACACCAACCTTGTTTCTCGTACAAGCACACACCCAGGTACTGAAACCATGGTCCACCACCCTGCTGGAATTTCCAGAGCTGTTCGAACCACCCTCGCCAGATTTTCCAATAGTGCACCACATCACGCACCACACTGTGACTAAAGGACCACCAGTATATGCCCAGCCTAGTCGGCTAGCACCAGACCATCTGAAAATTGCAAAAGAAAAGTTTGAACACATGCTCGAGTTGGACTTCATTCGTCCTTCCGCAAACCCTTGGTCATCTGCTTTACACATAGTGCCCAAGAAGATGGGTGATTGGCAACGGTGTGGTGATTACTGCACCTTGAACAAAGTGACGATTCTTGTAAATGGAAGCGAAGAGACCATTGCCATCAACCGCTTGAAGCCAGCTCATCCAGACTCTGGCTGTGCCATCTACACAACTTAAACTGCTCAACGGCAGTGCCTTCAATAGGGGGGGGGACCATGTAGTGGACAGTGCTCTAGAGACCCGCAGTGGAGGAAGAGACTGGACTAGCGCTATCAGGCATATAGGCTCAACGATGGTAGCCACGACGTCAACGCAGTCATCTGTTAATTAAGTGGCAATTCTCTGTGGGCCTTCTGTACCAACAACATCATAACCACGATCCAATTATGAGGCACATCGTAGTGGGGGACTCCAGAATAATATGGACCACCTGGGGCTCTTTAACATGCGTCTAAATTCAAGTACACAGGTGTTTTCGAATTTCGCCCCATCAAATTGCAGCTGCCATGGCTAAAATGTTTTTGTTGATTCTATCTGTTATGTATGTACTCGTCGAACTTCGTGCAATCAGAGTGTATGTGCAACACAAATTTCATAGTACTTAACAAAGCAATTACTGAATAATTCGTTGACCAGTTAAATTACAGTAGAACCTCGTTCATACGTCCTGAGAAAAAAAAAGCGAGAAAAAACTTACTAACCGGGAAAACGTATAATCCCAAGCAGCAAAAACAAATTTGACAGACTCAACTATTGTTCATATCTACGTAATGCAAAGCATCGCGTGGATCACTGCGGCACGAGACATGTTTTGTTGTTTGCCTGTTGCATGGTGTTTTAAGAGGGCAACAGGAAACAAATGAAATCAAGCTGGTGGGCGACGTTAAATGCTACCGAAGCGAAACATGATGGCCACATCACGCTGCCTACAGCACAGAACAATGGCACTATGCACTATGCGCTGTAAAAGAAAATGTAGGTGAAGATGCTTATCGCAATAGGCGGCGCTAGCTGTTAATTCAGTGTGCGATGACCGGACAATTTGCTGCTACTCGAACTGTGCGCACCGTTGTTTTCATGAGAGACAAGCGGCTATATATTGTTCTAGATTGCATGCACCTCGCACCTTTTCTTGTTGACATGGGATTCAGCGGCCAGAAGACGTATACAATCGCAGTCTGCAACAGGTAACGACGACGCGTTTCATTGTCACCTATAAAAGTGTGCGCTACACTTCTGACGGCACCATGTGGGCTGTGAACAGACTGATGAAGATGCTAATCTCAACAGGATTGGCAGTGACAGCTGTGAATGCCGCGTGCGACAACCCCGGAGATTTGCTGGTAGCAAAGTGAGAAATTGAGTGCAGGCCAGCGTTTTCACAAGACAGGCGAGAAAGTATTACGGTGAAACTGCTGTGGGGGGCAACTATACACCTGATCGTGTGCATATACACGTTTTCTTGTTTACATGGGATCTGGTGGCCAGAAAACGTATTGTACAACTGCAGTTTGGCGACGTACTGAACATTTAAGCCGACAAATAGTTTTCCAGGAATGTATGAACTGGTCAAAAATGATCGTAACTCTATTGGGTCATTTTTACAGTGAAGCTGTAGATGGTGAGGTTCTAATCGAAAAAACTGTTCCAGCTTAGTGTTATAAGTTGCGGTGGTCGCTCTGAATGTTACCTTATCGACCACGTTACGATGCATGACCTTCATGGCCATAAATAAAACGTGGGGTGGCGGTGCTCCTTCGCTTCCACTGCAGCGTCGAAAATTTAATACAGCGCAATAGTGTGCCCACCAATCATCCACTTTAACGTCGACCTAGTGCACTCCGACGGCAAGTGGATTGTACCTTTCTTGTAGGAACGGTTTGGAATTGAGTGCTACACGGATGTCAATGTGCCGACCATGTGTCACCGGCCCTGTATAGATTTAACCTTTGGCGAGAACATGTCTAGCATAGTAGTACAACCTATTGCTGTGTACCACAGTGACCACAAAGCTATGGCCGCTGTGGTAACAAATGAGACAAAATAAAGACTAACAGCCACGAAGTTATGTCTGAGTGTCTTTATTCAATCAATATAGCAATAACCATGTAAATCAATATAGTTGTCAATATAGTCATCCCAAATACAGCTTCGCTGGTTATCCTTCTTCACAGAGTGGAAGGACACTAAATTCTTTTTCTCAGTCGTGAATGTTGGCACTGAGAAAACGTATGTAACGGAAACGTATCAACAAGGTTCTACTGAATAACCAAAAAGAATTTGTATTTCTTTTGCATATGTATTCTTCGTGACCAGAAATGTCCACAAGTTGAAATTTTCATTCCTTTGGAACTGTGTCTGGGTATTACATGGTTCAGGACAAGCAAAAAC
Source organism: Dermacentor variabilis (assembly GCF_050947875.1). NCBI lineage: Eukaryota > Metazoa > Arthropoda > Arachnida > Ixodida > Ixodidae > Dermacentor > Dermacentor variabilis. The sequence goes on from NC_134571.1 coordinate 189,352,007, forward strand.
TTTTTATCTGTGTGTACTCTAACTAGTGCTCGAAGCACTGAAGCGAGCCCTTGCAAGTAATATTTCCAGAAACTACCTGCCAGGCACTGTTTCTCTTGTCACGAACTTGCTGGGCTTTCGGAATATTTTCTGGGTTCAGGTTGGAGCTTTCTTGTGCAAAAGTTGTGTTAGTACACGCACCTTCTTTTTCAAAATGGAACACTCTTTCCTCATATCTTGGACGACACCTTCAAGCTGCTGCACAGTTTGTCTGAGCTCCTCATTTTCTTTTACTTTACTCTGCAATTCATCTGGCATGGATACGACAGCATCCTCCTCGGAAAGTGAGACTCCCTGAGGAGATACACCATGTGGTGGATTTGGAAAACACATTGTACCGACTTTTCTGAAGTACTCCTTCCTCCTCCAACCTTGATATTTTTGGTACCTGCATGCCACAACTTTACACATGGACTTAATACGTGCCTCTAGGCGTGAACACAAATGAAGATATTCAGCTCCAGTGGTGATACGGGGTAGTATTGCGTCGACATAAGATTTACTTTTTTCTGGTACCTCACTGTACAAGTCAAGGGCTACGCTATTGGGCAGCCTGAGTAGGATCGCATCTGGAGAAGCAAGAAGACCCACACTGTTCTCTATGTCTTCTACAGCAGACATGACTGACTGGCCTGAATGCTGACTCAATACAGAATAGAACAAGGACTGTTATTTCTCTCACTGAAGGTTATAGGTGCCTCTTCCCACGCATGAGAAGCAAGGGACAAGTGTGAGAGCACAAAACTTTGCAAAACATGATGCCATAAAGGACGGTCTTGCTGAAAATGCTACCTGAGCACATATGACTGACCTTCGACATTCAAAGGTAAATAAAAAAGGCACTAGTGTGATCTGCAATGCAGCAACAGCATCAAACTTGAGATATTCATCCAACTCCCAGCGCAAGTTCAGGTTCTGGTCATATTTGCGCTAACGCCCACTGCTGTATGTACCGGTCTAAAACAAGAAGTCCTTATTGTCTGCACAAGTATCGGCCATCTTCACGGGCACAAGGCAGAACCTATCCACAGAGGCTGTTTCCAAGTCTTTCCAGCAGAAATGCACCAGTTATGGCACAGATATCACTGCAGACGCGCAGGGAGGGAACACAGGAGCAACAGTCCAGTGGGTAGTTACCGAAAGAAGCGATTTTCTCACAGGAGTATGAATCCTTCTCTCTGGAAGAAAAGCATAAGAGAAGAAAAAATGCAGTCCTCTACAGCAATTGAAGGGACACTAAAGCGAAAAAATAAATCAGTCTAGACTGATAAAGTAGTATTCAAAAACTCTGCTGTGATTAATTTCCTGATAAGCTCATTATTAGAAGAGAAAAAAAATTCACTTTATGAATTTCGCTTTGAAATTCGAATGCTGGTATGTCAGTGTGATGTCATGGATTTCAAAGTAATTTTTCACATTTTGACGGTGTTCGCTCAGTAAAAATTCCCCAAACTTGCCCTATTCAGTCGTTGGCTCAGCCTTCAGGATAAGATGTTAACCCTTTGAGGGTCTATATTTTTCACCTTATGCAACCACCCAGGGTCGATTTTTTTATTGTACGTTCCAATTCTGAGGGACCTATTTTGAAAAAAAATTACCGTAATTTTCTTAGGGTGGTGATAAAGTGATAAAAAATATTTGTGTTGGTGTATATGTACTGTTTATTCATGAATAACAACAATAAAGGAAATGAACTTATAAGAATAAGAAATTTGATGCATTGTTATACACATAGTTGAAGGCTTAAAAAATGCGCACAGGAAAATATTTCACAACTCTGAAATGTCCCTGTTCTTACACTAACCGTTACATCCATAGCGTAATTGAACTGCATAGGTGAGCGCACTCAAGAAAACTGTGTGGTTGTGTGCCCATCAAAAAAGCAAAACTTGTGACAAACTTCTACTAATCTTCATCTTATCGAAAACCAGAGGCAATTAGTTTTCGTGTGTCTCCAAAAAAGAAAAGACAAGGAAACGCATGCAAGGCGGCATCCTTCCTATGCGCACCCCTGTGAGCACTAAACGAGTGAGAAACAGGCAGCCACCCTTTGAGCAATAACTGATGAGATAGCCATCAGTTTTGCAAGCGCAAGAAGCCGAAACTGCCCGTGGAAGAAAACCCAAACCACCGCCCGCACACACGCACGCCAACGCGCGAGCGGTGGTATATAGACATGCCGGAGCAAACTAGCTCTAAAACAAAGCATGCAACGAAAACCGAGAGAGGGATTCACTAGAAAAAAATTCCCTGTATTCCCACATAGTAGCACCACATACCAGAAAAGAAAAAGTTAGGAAATAGGTGCGCTTTTTAAACATGCAGACAGCACCGTAAACATACGACATTGACCACATTGGGCTTGTTCGCGGTGCTCTGTATTTACATCATTGACCCTCGAAGGGTTAAATGATTACCTAGGTCCGAGCAGATGCGGTCAAAATCCATGACGTCAAGGCAAGCTGGTGCGGGAACTTCCAGGCGCCACCCGTCTTTTGTTCTTGTGCCTTACCTGGCCCACCAGATGCTTTTTCAGGGTAAGAGTGCTGTTTTTTGCATTGTGGAAAGGTGATTTACTCATACAGAATCTCCAAAAATGATAAACAATAATACAGCCATCCTATAACTAAACTATGATTGACCCTGTTCCTTGGCCACCTATTCATACTTTTTTAGCACTTCTCTTTTTCAAGGGATTTACCTTTTGCGACAACCTTGCTCACATTTTCACAACCGCACGTGAAATCCGTGTCTTGGACAGTAAAGAACGAAAACTCCACTGGGGCACAGTTTTTTTTTGCAATTTTGCTGTTGCCGACTTTGCCTGCTTAAAAGCTTCTCCATGCAGGTTTGCTCAAAGCGAGTACCGCTCTGGTGCCCCTTGACCATCAGCAGACTTTCGAGTGTTTTCTCACACACAGATGAGTAAAACTCCATTCGAGTTTTGTTCGCAGTGCTGAATATTCTCTCACATTCAGCATTGCTGTGAGGAATGGAGAGAATACCCAGCATAACCACTGAAATTCTGTGGAACCTGAACGATCTGTCGACACTTCAATTGCTTCCTAAGTGCGATCACTGCACGCTGCACCTTGGCTCATTCAATATGTCGGTTGGAACTTGATATGCTTGGAAGTTGGCAAACTCGACTTCAAATGTGTCGATTGCTTCTTCTTTTGATTTGCCACTCTGCTGGGGTGAATAGCAGGGAATGCAATAACGAAATGATGTACGCTGTTGAATGAAGCAGTTTCCAGAGCTGGTACTTGAGCAACTTTAGCCATCTTGAGATTGACATCTTCTAGCGGGAATATGTGGCGAATGTAATCGCATGCTGCCGTTAAGCACAGCACAGAAGAACTGCTCTCTCTCAATGCCGCTCAGTGTCTCAACCACAGAGTAGGTTGTGCTGCCAACGATTATGTCTTCACTTTTCTGGTTCTCTGCAGCTCCATGGTCAACTTTCAGCAATGAATGACGTGCCTTGACAACACCTGGGTGCACAAAGCTAGTCAGGAGATCTTCGAAAAAGCGGTTCAAGAGGCCCCTCATTACATGAATCTGGGGAGCCTGTGCCTGAAGAAGGCAGTTTGCCTTCTCAAAAACATAACATATTGGAGAAAAAGACAGCAATCCCTGTTTAGCTCCAATGACAAAAAATAAAAGAGGCGCTCCTCACAGGTCACGTGGCTGGCTTCCCCAGAATCCTTGGTATGAAGTTTCCGTTTTTTGCTTGAGGTCCAGAATGAGCTCCTTTCCTCTTTAGCAAGAGTTCGTTGCCATCGGTGCTTTCTTTCCCAAGGCTGCAGCAGTCTTGTGAAGATATGTACCAGACTTTGGGGTAAATGCGGTGTTCTTGGGGGGTTTGTGAAGTCTTCAGAATTTGGTACGACTCCAAAAACAAGCTCTGCTTGTTGCACTGCTTTGTTTCAGATAAAAAAAGAAGCAGAGTAGTGGTTTCTACTGGTCAAGCAGCCTCTTCAAACACTTTCGTAACGACAGCCAACGTGTCGGCAAATGCTTCAACAACTTTCTGACCTCGGCGTCATGCATTTCTTTAAACCCTTTAGTCGACCTTTCCCTTTCGAGCTTTTCTCTAGGTAAAAAAAGGATGTCAACCAAAGCCTCATCAACCTTTACAGGAAGACATGAAGCTCCTTTTTGGGCGACCAAGTTGATGAGATGGCACGGGCAACCAACCCCTATCAAACCTGGTTGAGAATCTCTAAATACAGTATAAACACTATTTTTCTTGCTGATCATGACATTGGCATTGTTCGAACACATAGCGAACAGGTTCCCAACAGGGAAATTCTGAGACTTCATCTCGCCCACAACCAGATTTCCAATCTTGTGACCCATTGCTTCCCCTTGGATTGTCCAGAGGCAAGGAAGGCGGCTTTCGACTCTAGTTGTTTCTTTAACGAAATATGCCGCAACAATATTGTAAAGCTGCATATTCCTATTGTTACTGCCATCCACAGTGATCGAAAATACTTGCTGTTTTAGGTCATTCCGCAAAGAATTCTCCGCATTAGCAGCCATTTCCTGAACAATTGACATCTTTCTTTGTCCACAGGTATAGTGTTTTGCTTCTTCGCACTTGGCGAACATCTTTTAGAAAAGTGGTCTGGCACAATTGCTGACACTCAACGGAATGTTATGTTCAAGTAAAAATTTTGTGAAGAGGCATTCTGCACGAATCACACCAAGGTTGTTGTCGCTGCATACGAAACTTGCTAGGCTTGACTGGCTGTCCGCGGCTCGCACATATCCCTGATGCTTTTTCGAAGCGATGTGGACCGATGGCAGACTTGCCGCCATGGGAGACGTTCACATCACAAGTACACATGGTGCAGAATCCAAACATCTCCCCTTTTTTTGACGGCACGAGGCACGGAAATTTTGCTGTATACGATTTCAAGAACACTTGGAAGTACTGTCAGGGCTTCAAACTCGCCATTGCACTGTGAAGCCGCTACAGGCCGGAGTCGCACTGCGTCCGACGCGGCAGCTAGTCCCGCAAAAGGCAAGAACACTGCAGCGACTGAAGCTGACTGAAGCCCAAACCCGCACGCCTGCGCAAACAAAGGCAACAGCATGACAACAGGTTTGCAGAGGCGCTATCGGCACTATTGAGCTTTGGCTATGGATTCGCGACACCTCTAGTAGACGACAGAAGTCACTGCAACCTTTCAGCTGCTAATGCTGATACCACGCATACGTATTGCCCTCTCGTGGCGGTGCAAAGTACCAGGGTGTAGTTTTACTACATTTTCAAGTTTTTTTTTGCGAATAAAATGTTTTCCCTAAAATTTCAAGCAAGATTAGCAAAATTGTAAGACTGCTCAAATTCATACATTTTACAAAAAATTCGGAAGAGTTGGCAGGTATAGCTATGGCAGTGGGCTTCACGTCGCACACCGAGCAGGAAGCAACCAGACATGGAAGGCTGCTACAAGGAACGCCTAGCAAGGACAAGCATTGTCAAGGCATAAGCTTGGCACTGGCAACGAGCGGACTGCCAGTGTACAGGAAGATGCCTATCATAATGGAGTGATGCCTCAGCAGGTGTAATAGCGACAGAGTTGCATTTTCTTGGCTGTGAGCTTCAGACAAATGAGCGTGCAGTGTTAGTGAGCTGTCGCTCATAAATAAGAAAAACATAAAGGGCAAATGGTGACTCCATCGGCAGTCACGTGAGCTGCTGTGAGCCATGAGTAAACATAGCACACTTGGGTACCTCTTACTTAAAGGGGCAACAAAGGGAAATATAAAACTGAGCTGTATTACTAGCTTATTTTTCTACAATACCGAAAATCTCCCTCTTACCAGTAGGGTGGCTTGGTAAGCAAGAAAAGACGCAAACGCAACAGCAAAAGACAGGTGGCAATGTCACTTTCAAGTTTTTGCACCAGCTCGCCATGGTGTCATGTATTTTGAGGGCATCTGCTCGGGCCTAGTTTATCAACAAAAGTGGACTACATTGCATTCTAAAAGAGCCAAGGACTAAACTTGGCAAGTTTCAATAACTCTTACTGAGCCACAATGACTCTGAAAAAAATGGTTTGAAATCAGCAATATCATACTGACGTACAGGAACTGGGGTTTAAGCGCAAAACGGGGCCACAGGCACACTCAAGCTGTAACCATGCAGCTTTATGCCTGCTTTCATCCCTTTCCTCTTCTTGAAGGGTGAAATGGTTTCACCCCTCTGAAAATATGAGAAAGCTAGACTTTGACCTTCATTTTTTCTTGTAATAATCGCCGTACCAAGAAATAATCGTAAATTGAGTTTTGAAAGTATACCTTGTCAGTTTAAATTGACTGGGTGTTCCTCTTTACCGTCCCTTTAAAAAGTTCTGTTGACTATGGCAATCTTATGTGCAACCATATTTCGTTGCAATTTTATATAACACATAATTAACACTTGCAGTATGCAAGAATGAATCGTTTGTAGCACCCTCCCATGAGTTGTGTAGAAAGGGGTTCAAGCTTTTCAAGTACAAGGCGCAATATTCTTACACATTTATGTAGTTTCATCATGCAGTCCAATAAAGCGTGTTTTCGTTTTGGGCAAATGTTCTTGAAAAGGCTGTAATATTGTGTTTGGTGTGCGAAGTGAGTGCTCTCTTACTGAATACAGATTTTTAACATGATTTCAGCTTGCCACAAACTTCACACAAAGGGTGACCACCAGAGATGCAGAGTGCAAATATAAAGACGAAGGTGGGCATTTCTTTATATGCATACAACAGATCTGCACATTGTCACTTTTGTATCTTTCTCTGAGAATTGTTGTAGTGTTACCTAAAACTCGCACATGCATCAACAGTAAAGAGCTAGAGAGCTCCTAAACCACTAAGCATGCAAAACAACAGCTAAAACAAATGTGAATTCCATGACAAAATGTCTAGAAGCATGTGTAAAATTTCGTCAGAAATGATCTTCAGAAATTCATGACCATAGTACGTTACAAATAGTAAGAGACAAAAAGGACGATGAGCAATACAAGAACAAGGTGAAAGCGGGAGACGTCGTTTCAAAAAGTGGACTTGTCTTTTTCAAGGCGACATATGCTTTCCTCGGCCCAGTGTATATAGGTAGGGTTCTTCTAAAGGGGGGAGGGGGTAAAGCGGGTGGGTACAGCAACAAGCGAAGGTGTGTTAACGGCGAAGGTGTAGAATTGACAATAAAGGAATGCTGTGCACAATGCTGGTGACATGGCTGCCTGTCAGTCACGTGTCAAAGGTGGTGTGTCAGTCGGCGTGCACAACACCCCACTATTGCCTGCTTAGCTAATGATCATGGGCTATCCTGTCAGTGAAAGAGATAATAGAAGGAGTGGCAGAAATGGGTGTTCATAAAAAGATATATATATATATATATATATATATATATATATATATATATATATATATATATATATATATATATATATATATATATATACATTCGATCCCGGATATATCGTACTCGAAGGGGATTGTGAAATAGTTCCATATATCGATAATCCGAAGTATAAAATATGCATGTGAAAAGCTTCTCTAACGACTCCACACATCTCAAGGCAGTTTCCCGATGTCATGACTAACGGGAACTTGCTGATCTTGCCTCCAAGGCAGGTAAAAAAACACAGCGCAATGACCAGAGCACTTTATTTTGGGAGTAATAAATCTGTAGCCTTTGCTTGCTTTTTCTTCTGCACAATCAAGTTCATTAAGCTGTCCTCAAGCTTGTTGACAGTGTCCAAATCAGGAAGGCCAGCTCCTTCCATTGTGCCACAACAGTGGCGAATGATGCTGACAGCTGATGCAAGTTCAGCTGCAGTGCATGGTGGTTGGTCCTCTTTGTCGGAACCTTCGCCACTGCTCGAGTCTGCATCCTTGTCACCCATGATGTCAGCCACAATCTCCGCATCAGCGCGATCCGCTAGTTTTCACACCATCGTCAGCGCTGACGAAATCGCGTGCTGTAACGCCGCCTGGGAATGCCGAGAGCTCACGAAATTCGCTGTTCAGGCATCCAGCGTCATCGTCTTCACTGTCGACCAGCCTCGACCTTTTTAAAGGTTGGGACGAGCACACGACACGCTCCAGGGCGATTGGAGTGCACTGCCTTCAGCTTAACATCAGCTTTGTTCTTGAGGATTGTACTCGGGGTGTTGCGAGGAATTCCGAACACCGCGGCGACCGACGACTTTTTCTCGCCAGCCACCACCCGTCGAATGATTGCAAATTCTTGCGTTTTTTTGTGGCCATGGCTCCGCAACAGGTGCCAAAAGCGGAAAGAAAAACGCACTGCATCACACGAGTCTCAAGCCTTCGCGTTGGCCTCGTAAATAAAAGGAACAAAGCGAATCAAAAGATGCGCCGCTTCGCGTCTCTGCACTACCACAAGCCCAAGCTGCACTGACCTCATTCGTCTTGCTGCGCTAGCGGTGTCAGCCAACCAAAACACAGGAAATGGGCGCCTGCGGTCAGGGTGGTTTCTCCCTCCTGCTTCCCTTTCACACCCAATTGCACTCCAAGTGCTCCTCGTCACGTGCCTTTTACCCACACGCCCCTTTCTCAGAGTGCGGGCGGCACGCGTGAGATCGTGGGAACATCTTGAGAGCTTCGTGAGGAGAAGCGCACTTGCAGGGGTGGGATACGATGGGAGAAGCGCACTTGCCGGGGTGCAGCTCAGCACGGAGTTCGATACATCGATATGCCGGTGCACGGAAGTTCTATATACGCGAACAATAGCGCTATAATTTTGCATGTGATTCCCAAGGAGATTTTTCGACGGTTCAATATAGGCAATATTTCGATATATCTGGGATCGACTGTATATAAAAAATACTGAAATGGAATAAATAAATAAATAGAAGGAAGAAAAGGAAAATAAGGTAAAGAAAAAAAGAACGCTAAGCAACCAAACTAAGTGTTGTTGCCTATGGCTTGAAATTTAGCATAGCGAATAGGTTCTAAAGTTCCCTTTGAAATGTTTATGCCTAATGGTTGCAATGTCTTGGACTTATGGCTAAGCTATGATTCTCTGTATCTTCTTTCTCGTTTATAACAGAAATTTTAGTGTAAGATGTACAGTTTAATTTCATTAAACTTATAAGTTGGTTGAAATGCTCAGCGACGGCTTCGGGAAGCTTTTTAGCTGTGTCCACGCAATCCGTTTAATGTGATGTTCATTGATGGTCCCATTTCGCCGATATATTGTTTCTTACAGAAGGAACATTCAAGCATATAAATCACATCCAAACTTGTACAAGAAAAGCTAGTTTTGACTTCGTGTGTGTAACTATTTGCGGTGCTTTAAATTTTAATGTCACTTTGAATGTGCCTGCAGGTTTTGCACCAGGGGCGACAACATGCTTTTAATACAAGGGAATGATGTTGGCTGACTTTTGCACGCATTAATGTGTCTTTAAAGTTCCTGTTGCAGCAAAAAGTAACCCTTGGTACATCCAGGAATGCTTTTCTCAGCTGCTCGTTACTTTATAATATTGGGTGGTATTTTTGTAGGATGTAGCTTATGTTTTCGAGTGCATTAGAATATATTGTTATAAAGGCTGGCGGTCTGTCAGACTCTGGTGTAGTCTGTTTCTTATCTTCCTACTGTCTCTCCAATCTTGACGCAGCATCACAAGCTCTATTTAGAACAACTCGTAGATAGTTTCTTTCTGCTAGCGTTGTTTTAAGGTCATTTAGGTGGTCCCACCTTCCGCCTGTTTTCCCAAGAGATAAAAACGTAATATAAAACAACGGCCATATTTCACTTAATATCACTGAAAAATGATCTTGCACTGATTTTTACCAAAATTGTGCAGAAAGATTGCATTTTATGGCCCAGATTGTTCAATGTAACATTTTGGCTCAGTTACCTGCCTGGTTTTAAAAGAAGAAGAATATGCAAGCTGCTTACATTTATGGGCCTCCTGCTACCAAGGCAGTGAGCATAAACCTCCGTTCGCTTTCAGAGAGCTTGGGAAACACAAGGCAACACTTCCTGAACGGCTGCTGGCAGGCGGCAATACAAGTTTATGCTAGCACCACTTTGGCAGCAGCATTCTTATAAACGAAAGCAACCTAGCACTTTTTCCTTATGAAACCAAGCAAGTAACTGAGCCGAAATGTTATGTTGAACAACTCAGACAATAAATTGTGATCTCTCTGCAAAATTTTAAGCAAGATGAAAGCAGTGCTAAGTGCAAAATCATTTATGAATATGGATGCAGCAAAATATGAATGTCCCTGCATAAGGCATTTAAAGGGTTGAAGTGGGTGAGGTAAAGCAGTTCTAGAAGCAGCAAAATTGCCACTTTGGGACCACCAGTTGTGGACCAGACAGTTTATGATGGAGCAATTTTTGGAGCAGGAAAAACGTCCTGCTGGAGCAGTTTAGGAGCATCCACGCCAACATTCTGGAGAAGTTTCGGAGAAGAATAGGCCTTTTTGGAACATTTGGAGTAGTACAGCAGGGGCGCTATAACCTAAAACTATGCCGAACTTTTCTATTCCAATTCTGCAGTTAGCACACCGTGATTGATCAAAAACTTTTTTGGACCACCCCCATTTCACCTGTCTGTCACGCGATGTCACGAAAACTGCAATAGCTCCCCATCTGATGTGACGTGTACACACTGATTATATATAATTTGACCGAACAAAACAAGTTATTTCTGATTCGACGCCTTTTTGTTATCAGCTCTCGGCTATTGGTCAAGAGATTTCGGGCTGCACCCACTTCACCTCCCTCCCACGCGATGTCACAAAACCGCAAGAATATACGACGTCGAAGTGACACGTACGCGTTAAAGGTGCATTAATATGCCAAACAAAACTGAATTTTCTTCTGAATAGCTGCAGGCTGCCCCATTCTGACAGAAATAAAAGACGGCTGTCGCCGATCACTCTGGCACTGGCTACTTGCCCCTGCCAGAGAGCATGGGTTTATTTGCGTGTAATAAAACTTTTTGCGTGGCAGTGTAACATTTTTGATAACTTTTGACACGTTTACGACCTCGTTCTGCCAACTCTTCTTTGCTGAGGATCCGTTTTAGTGTCATTCTTAAGCTTCTCCCAGGTAGCACACAAAGTCTTGAAAACGTCATATTAAGGGATTCAACGTCTCAAACGGATTTTCGACCAAAATCGAAGCATCAAAGACGTTCCAAACAAGATAGCTTAAAAACGAGGGGTGAATACGTTTTGATAACGTTGGAAGCCAGACAGCTTAAAAACGAGGGGTGAATACGTTTTGCAAACGACTCAAAACGCCACCGCCACGCCACGGCGCGTCAGCCTCTTTAGCGGCTTCTACAATATTCAACAACCCATCAACGCGATCCAACCTTGCGCAAGGTGGCGATACCGTCGTCAAATCATGTGACCAAGGTGGCCACGTGATTCGTGATGCCGGGCAGCCGGGCGAGCCGGGGCATAGTCGCGTCGTCATGGCGTCGTCGCGTCACCGCACTCGCATTGCGCTGTGGTGTGTTTGCGGCTGTTCTGAACGTGCTGCCGCTGCCCTTTGCTATGTAAGTGTTGCAGTGTTTTGCTGTCAAGAAAACGATATTCTGTGATCAGTTTGGGTTGTGCGATATGTTTGTGTGGTTTTAATTTGGAAATCAGTAGTGTTTTCAATTGTTATGTGATCAAGGCGGCCACGTTATTCGTGAAGCCGGGCATAGTTACGTTATCGCACTCGCATGGCACTATGGTCTGTTTGCGACTGTTCTGAATGTGCTGCCGCTGCCCTTTGTCATGTAAGTGTTGCAGTGCTTTGCTGTCAAGAAAACGACATTCTGTGATTAGTTTGGGTTGTGCGATCTGTTTGAGCCGGGCATAATAACGTTATCGCACTTGCATTGCGCTGTGGTATGATAGCGGCTGTTCTGAATGTGCTGCCGCTGCCCTTTGTCATGTAAGTGTTGCAGGGTTTTGCCGCCAAGAAAACGACGTTCTGTGATTAGTTTGGGTTGTGCGATCTGTTTGTGTAGTTTAATTTGGAAATCAGTAGTGTTTTCAATTGGAGGGCGCGGAGTGGAGGGAACTAATCAGCTCTTCAAGTTCATTGTCATGTTTTGTGAGGCGCCTTTTCACCGACGCTGTAATTAAGGCGTTAAGGGCAGTATAAGGACGAAAGTTAGAGGGACGAAAGCGTGCCTATGTGTCCCTAGCGCCGGGGTCGGCCGCTATGCGTGATCCTAACAAGAAAGCATTTTGCAGAATGCGAAGAAAGGCGGCAAAATTTCTGTCTGTGCGCACCTTGCCGATCTCCGCAATAGAGCCATCATCGTGGTATTTTAGTCTCCCGTTTAGCAAGAGTGTTGCAGACAAGGGAACTGGTTCAAACAGGCTTTTTTTTAATGATTCACTACTAGTGCGGTATCCCAAAAGGTGAGGTCAAGTGCTCGCCCTATTTTCTTCCCTCGCGCTACAGCGCACTGACGGAATTTTGCGTGCACCATACCGTGCTTTTATCGTTTGCGCTTCAGGTTCTCGATTGTGTTTTCGCCCCCTTTACCCACGTGATGGGTATTTCATGGTATTACCGGGTACCACATGTGTCCATATATTGTGTCCAATATATGAAACGGCCAAATTCGATTTTATTTGACGCCTCAAATGGTAGTAATGTATTGAGTCCCTTGTAGCTTTGTGCTTGTTATCAATTTTACTATTTGGCGAATGGATACAGCATGTACGCTGCATAACTCGCTTGTGCATACTGCATACGTGAGTCGAGTATGCCCTTGGTATAAAATAACTTGTATGCTTTAGGTAGTACGATTGTTTGCAGTTTGGGACGTGTGTCGGAATGTACGCTGTGCGCCCTTCGCGCTTTACGGCGGCCTGCCGAGTTTGTGTGGGTGCCATGTGTGCGCATGATGTTCGCGAAGTGCTCTCGCAGTTTTTTTTAATATATATATATATATATACATGTGTTCTGTTCGCGCGCTTCGCACAACAGGGCATGTCGCAGTTCTTTGTCCTTGTGCAACACATTTTGCTAGCGTACGTCTGTGCATTATTTGATACCGGTTTCACACGGGGCTTTTTTAGCCGCTATCCAGTCCGTTACAAATCGAATTTCTCGGTCGTGATGGCTCCTCTGCGCAAGCTACGAGAGTGAGCCAGCCGCATCAATAATTTCGATCCGGATCGGGCTTGATCGCAATCGAGAGTGGTCGTGTGACACCGGTTTTACACATGGCTCCCACATAGGGAACACTTTAAGTTCAATGCTACTGAGTGAAGAGCAAGTGCATATATATGCCAGTGGTGGTATGTGGGCAAGTCTTTCTGGTGAAGCCAATACTTGTGCATTCAAAACATTTCAATTACCAGCGTAGTGCATAAATGTGTCCACTTCGACAAAATGGAGCACCAGTGCAGATATCTGAACATACCTGTCCAGGGCAGCAAGTGTGTCTAGATTGAAACCACTACCAGCATGTGCGGCAGTTCTATTTCCAGCAGCGGGACTGCACAATAATCAGTAGGGTGCTCTCAAGGTGTTTATCAATGAAGCTCTGCCTGGACTGTGTGCCAAATATTATTGGACGTGAAAGTGGGGGTGAATTGGTAAACATCAGTGGAACTGTGCCTGGACTTTGTGGCAAATGTTTTTGGATGTGAAAGTGTGAGTGAACTGGCAAAGAATTTGCTCTGGGCTACATGTGTTAAACGTTTTTCTCATTCAGAGTGCTTTTTTTTATTTTAGGAGACTGGAGATGTGCGCAAAGTGTGACATGTCAGTGTGCTAATTAATGTACTTGCTGGTTTGCAAATTATTCGTTGCAACTTTATTTTTGCCAGAGAGGTACAACTTTGCCTCTTGTAAAGGGCTCTTTAGATAAAACACTTACCATTTATTATGACCATTGCTTCCTTTGTTACACAAATGCAGCTTCCAGTGCATCCCAGTTTATTTCCATGTTTATGTAAGTTTCTAATATGAGGCTTGCATATTCATTTCTCACGATCTGGAGTGGCAAGATGCAGCATTACTGTCTCATCGTTCGCTGTACTACAGTAGTGTTCACTTGTTACACTGAATCCTCCGTTTAAGTATTCTGTACTAATTTCACTTTATTGCTTTTTTGTTGTATGGTTATTTTTTCTCGCCATTACCTTCTTTGATATATCCTAAAGGCAATATTTCCAATTTTGCATTGTTCCCATTTTTTTTTATTTCTGTCACAGGATTGTTTTATGATGGTATGCGGTGTTATTTCTTTTTGTGCTCTTTTCAAGCTTCTAGATTGGTAACATTGCTTGGAGGCAGTTACCATCCAATTCATACTCTTGCATTTTTCAGTCTACTTCTTCCATTCGCTCCGATGTCACTTCTGCATAACTCGAATCCATCTAATAGCACGCCCACTTTACTATAATAAATTAGACACTTTAGTACACTCCAGGTTTTTCTGCTCATTTTTGTATGTGTACTTGGAATTTTGTTTATGTGCTAGTGAATGTTCACTTTCGAGTTCATTACGAATCCTTTCTGCGACTTTTGTCATTGTTGATGTACTTTTATTTCTATTTGCATTTCTCACACAGTTTGTTCGAACCTTGCATAAGCATTACATTTTAATAAAGTGTTCTTGCTTTGTCACAATGTTCTCATTTCATGCACTCTTGGCATGAAGGGCTTGGTCTGGCCACCTGCCAAGACGTGGCCATTTGTTCTTTGCAGGATGTCATTCCCATTGTGGTTGTAAGCATCGTAGCTTACTAAAGGCGGTATTAAGGATTTATTATTTCTAACAGGCTCATTTTCGTGCGACTTGGTAGAGGATGCGCCGGCCAAGCGGGGAACAGTGCTTGGCACTGCGCCATGGCTCTTACAGTCAACACCGACGCTTCTACTCATCTGGGGCGCGATTGGAGATCGTTGTTCGAAACGCACGATCAGTTTCACCTCACGCGATGGGCCTACGCCGTGCCAACGGGTGCGGCTGACGCCGTCTGCGCGGCATAGGCCAGTCGCGTGAGGCGAAACTAAACGCGTGTTTTGAACAACGATGTCTGATCGCGCCCGTCACCCGCGAAAACTAGCTTCAGATGATCGTAAACCTTTCAAGACCGCTTCTAGACCAGCTTTTTGATAACGTCCTAAAAATGTTTAGAAAATGGTTACGAATAGTTCTGGCAAAGAGATTACTTGTGTCTTTCCCAATCCTATTTCTAGACCAGCTTTTCGAATACGTCTTGCAGACCTTTTCTAGATCGTCTCAAGAAAGTAATTAAGCCGGACATTAGCAGAGATATCCGACGTTTTCCCGCCGAAGTTCTCTCATTCGTGTCTTCTTTAACCCGTTTTTATCGTCTTGGATAAACGCTACGAAAACGTTACGTATCTCTTTTGTGCTACCTGGGCTGTTGCATGCCGCTGCGATTGTCGACGAGCCACCACAAGCTAAGTAAGAGAAAGGGGACCAATCACAGACGCCGGCACCACCCTCTTCATCCGGTCGTCGATATTCAGTGCAGTGACTCGGCCTCATCGAATCCTTCTCCACTTGAGCATGCTCCTCGCCGCTTGTGAGCCAATTAGATAAAACAAGCCGCTCATTACAGACAATGTTATTCATTTTCCAAGCAAAAAAAGTGACCTCCTATGGACAAGGGGAGCATTTGATTAGTTTGTTGAGACAACGCTGTGGGTGACCGCCCGATGCTTGCGTCGGCGGTTACGCAAATTTGACGTCAGGAGATTGGAATAAAATCATATTGGAATAGTTTTACATTATACGGCCCCAGTAATCTGTAGCAACTTGGCAAAGCTTGTTATTACTGTTCAATCAGTAAGTGCTGCTCAAGAGGGAAGCAAGACACAAATAGCTAACCGCGAGCTTTCTAAGCTTGCCTTTCTATGGACGGTATACCATGCACGGTATGTTGCAAGCCCTTTTATTTGGGTAAGCAAGGAACCTAATTTTGTAAACAAATAAGTAAAACTTTGTAGGCTAACGAGAACAAAGATATATGCCTGGGTACAAGATAGACATAAAATACAAATGAGCTAGGACAATTTGCACCATCAGATAAAAGACAAAAACTGATGGCAAATACCTTATGTGCATTCTAAATGACAGATGTGCTTTGATGTACCTTACAGCACTAGACAAAATGTGTATTATGCCCAATAACAATGCTAGAAGCTCGACAAGAGACTATGCATCTATGAACATTGCCAAGGTAAGATGCCTCCATACGGTGTGTCACAAAGATGGTGATGGTGCTAGTTTCGAAATTCGTTCCAAGTGAGCGGGCCTTGTGAAATCACTGGCTTAAGTCGTGCATTTCAAGATATGTACTAATTAGTTGAAAAGTTCATTAGTGCAATTTTGTTAAGTAGCCAATTATGTATAGTGATTTCCAGTGGAAGTAAATGTCTATTTCCTCGAGTATTTCAGCTCAATAAGTAGATCTACATTAAGTGCTACCGGCTGTTCTTAAACACTTGGTAAATGCTCAAACAAAACAGCCGGTATAAGTTGCAAGTGAGGTCAGTTCAAGTCATGCATACACTAAGGCTGAGCAAATCCCTCGTGCTGCCAGCACTTGTGTGCGATCGTGTGCACTGTTTACCTTGCCTACTGGTTGCACGTAAATAATTTGGTGAAGAATTTTTCAAGGCTTTGTCATGCATACTTTGATGAACTTGTGGTGCCAACGCAAGCTCAGTACAGAGAGAAAATTGCCATGTCTGTCCATGTCAACTCCTAGTGGCTACAGAAGCTGCAGTTAATGCGAGCCAGCTGTCACACATCTCAACATTAAAAATTATCTTGTTAACCAGTTTCACCCACAGACACAAATATTCAGTGTTTTCAAGTCACTCTTGTCTATCTGTGCAAACTACTACTTGGCCACTTCTCTGGCAATACCTTCATGAGGCATATGCAGTTTTTTATCACTTAGCAATGTGAGAGATCAGGCTAGTTGGTAACCCATGATACAATTTTTTAGCACGAGAACTTGAACGAGAGAAAATGAGAGAATGACATACACAGGAAACAGCACATTTGTATTCTTGGTCCCTTTTCTTTCGCCTTGCATTTGCATCTCATTTGGCAGCAAAATACTACACAAATCACCACAGCGACTACGTCGATGGGGGATGCAATGGTTGCAAACAGTGCTGCCATTTCAGTAATTTTGTTGCTAGATTTAGCGACTTTCTTGTCTGATTAACGACTACATTTTTAGTTTTGTGACCGGTGACTTCTTTAGCCACATGACGAAATGAGCGAGCAACTGTGAAATAAGGAAAGTTGCTTATAAAGCAGCTTTCTAGGACATAGAATTATTCAAAAACTACAAGTAAACGACCCAAATTGCCTATGTGGTGCGTGAGCTCTGCGACACTAATGAAGCAACAGTATTCTTGAGATTGGTGGTGTTTACATCATGCTTGTGCTTCACGTTACAGTGGTCTTAACATTGTGCTCAAAACTGCATCGATATTAATTTTTTTTTTGAAGCGACGTCTTATATGCAGTACACGACAGCACTATCATCTTTACTACCTTCACAGGTGTTCTGGCCGCTGGCGTTGTTTTCCATATAATTATTCAGTGATAAAATAAATTATAAATAAACATCCTAATTACAACAAACATGCATCACCAAGAGCACAATTCCTTTAATAAAGCAACCCTTTCTGTGCCTACTTTCTTAAGGTTTGGCACATCTGCTAGGTTGGTCCTATGCATTGAACAGTACAGTTTACTGTTGCACTACCTTTAGGATCAGCCTGCTCTACTTGGTGCGTGACCATAGCTGAATACAGCATTAGCATAATGTCGCTGGGCTGGTCCCGGTGACATTATAGACCTTTTTCGCGGCGATCCCATGGGTGCCGCTATATTTGATCACATGGTAACGCGTTCAATGGTTGCCTCAGCTGCCTCCGTTGCCTTTGTGTTTACAATGGATGTGCATGACGCTCCGGTGCGCCTCATCAAACCTCTCTTCTAGTGGATATCGCAGACGGTGACTGGGTGGATGACACGAAGCTTTGGCCATACCTGTATAGGACACGCAAGCGCTTTCTGAGCTCATTACGCTTTGTCAAAATGTTGCGAGCAGTGTATACGGTGCTAGTACCACAAGCGGGGCTAGAAATGTGTTCCAAGCTGTCTAAAGTTTTTGCTTATGAATCAAATCAGGATTATAGTGCCTTTGTTCTTCGTCTTTTCTATTTGACAATAACTTGGAAACCAGTGGCTTGTCACATTTCTGATTCAGTAACGTTCCTCAGTGCAGTCGCTACCTGATTGTTTTCTGTCCAATCACACACGGGTGTGACGAGTACTTGCTGCACACAAATAAGGCTTGCACGTAGATGTTCATTATTTTTAACAGCTTGTAGCAAAGACATGTTATCGCTGGTCACTTCTTTACTCTTTGAAATCGCGAAACATTCAGCTTCGAGCATGCACATGCTGTTGGTGTAGTCACCATCCATGCTTCAGCCCACTGATTCCATTCACTTATTCTTGATATGTGGGCGATAGAGTGGGTGCAAGTTTGCATGTGTGTTGGGATGTGTGGGTGTAGGTAACATGCCAGGAAACAGCGCTACTCCTTTGTCACTGTGTAATGAGCAGTAGTCACTCTTGCCGACGTTACAGAATCGAAGTCTTTTTTTCTGGAGGTTAGCAATATGTACAATGCTGGCAGATGAGTGAGTTTTTTTATCCTCAAGGAAAGCCATTCATTGCGAAGGTCAGGTAACACAGGATGTTCTTGTCTAGCAGCGGTGCGTGAGCTTGGCTATGCAGATTCACTGAATTACTTGATATGTCATTCATATTTTTGTAGCCAACTACAGCACAGGTCTTCCCTCCTAGGTTCCACAGTTTGCAGCATGACGTAATAGTTCTGCAGAAACCCGCAAGGTGGAGAGAAGCAATAAGTGAAGGGGAAATCACACTCCTGGACCAGAACAAATTTTTCAACTGCGAGGCTTTTCTTTCAAGGAACCCGTATCGGTTTCCTTTGTAGCATTTGCTATGAACAGGTAGATGTCTGAGTTTCCCTTTACTAGTTTGCAGCATGAATTAAGCTCAGTGCATTAGCGATTGCCCAGTTGCATTTCTGACAGCTAATTGTGTAGCAGCAGAGTAGAAGCAGTAATGGTTTCGTATTCGTGCGCTTTTGCACATTTTTGATTGAGGCAACGCGTGGCGCGTAAGGCCCCTCTATTCTGCAAAGTAGCGCCACTGTTAGATCTTTGTAGCCACACCATCACCCGCGCCGCTTTCCTTCTGTTTTTCCTCCTCGCCGTCACCGTGCCAGGGCTTCCAGCGCACCGACTGGCGGCAGCACCCGAAATTTATCATGAAACTTGTTTTAGCTATTTTTTACTGTTTTCTGGTCACCATTTACGGGCCACGTGTGGATCGCTCTGCCATGGCGCACATGCATTTTGCAAGTATTGCAAGTTAGGTGAGCTTCATTTGCCGAAAGAATGCCTGGCTGTTGTGCTTTTCAATACAGCAGCAGGCGGGAAAAAGGACTAGCATTGTTTGCAATCCCCGGAGGTAAACGAGACGCCGTGAGCCAAGAACAATGGCTCCACAGCATCAGAAGAAAAGACTTCGAAAGACGCCATTCTTGGCGAGGCAAGTACTGTACTTCTAATACTTGTAAGCAAAGTTGCATGAAGATTTTTATAATTTTTGTGAGCTAGACTCTTTGTTAAATTACATACAAGCATCTTTTTTTAACGGTGCAAGGCAAGAATCCCGCCATGAGGTTACACAGTAGATCACTAATGTCTTTTGGCATATACACAATAAAAACTGCTTCATGCATCAGCTGTTTTAATGAGACAATGGAATTAAATACAAATACATTGAGTGTTTCTTTATCTCATAAAATTATGTTGATGATGTATGGGGTTTTTTGGCGCAAGGGCCAGGTATGGCCAAAGAGCGCCATGTCTGTGCTAACGGGTTTGCAATGTACTTATGATTACTATGAAGTTGGTGCGACGTGGCTGTAAAGGGGCCTTAAAATATGCGCACTAAAGTGCGCAAAATCTGTATAATAAAATTATGGCCATGACGTATGGCTTGTACTATGAACATTTAGATGCATTTAAAAAGAATGATACGATAGGTAAAATATAGCAGATTATAAGAAATGATAGAGCACTACTGCCTCCTTAGGGCTCTTGAAACACAAGGGCCTGGAGGCATGTGCTATACAAGACAATTATCGCAGTGGCATCCTCTGGAGAGAGGAGGCGCTACTGAATGGGGCTAATAACATGCAAGACTACATCTCTGATGAAACCTAATACTGTGTCTGCATTAAAAAGCGGCTCTGGACCAAGAAGCATTGCAGGATGAAGAGGAATGTGCTGTCGGTATGCTAATGAAAACTGTCTCTTTCTCTCAGATTCGGCTTCCCGACACTCCAGGAGGACGTGGAGTACGGTCAGCCTCTCCCCGCATCTACCACAAGTTGGAGGCTCACTTCCGGTGAGTAGAAAATTATGGGTGCCAAACGTGTGTCCTATTCTGAGACGACAGAATAGGACATCTGTTCGGCGCGATTTTGTAGTAGAGGGCCGGAATACTAACTGTGGTTTTATCAGGTGGAGCTTATTATTCGTTTCCGCGTCCCAGATGCGTTGCCAGTGGTCCCGTAATCTCCTTCGCAAGAAAGGCCTCAGATCTCTGACAGGCACCGCAGCGGTAGGGTTTACAGTTTGCGATGCGATTGACGTGGTCATCTCGTCCGCCAGAACGTTACCGTCAATGCTCCTGTGGCCAGGCACCCAGCATATAATGATACGCTGGTTAGATATGTACGCTGTACACAAGACGGTGTAGAGTTCACTAAGTACAGGATTTTTGTCTGTATAGACTGACATCAAGGTCGTCACGACGCTTAGGGAGTCTGTGTAGATCGCTGCTTTTGGAAGTTTTGATTTTCTTATATGCTTCACAGCAGAAAGTAATGCGTAGGCCTCAGCCGTAAATATGCTTGTTTCCGGATGAAGTACGTTGGATTCCGAGAAGGATGGGCCGACGGCTGCATAGGATACCCCGGCATTTGACTTCGAAGCGTCTGTGTAGAACTCTGCACAGGAATGCTTGCGCTGGAGTTCTAGGAAATGCATCGTGATTTTGGCCTCAGGACCGTGCTTTGTAACTTGAATGAAAGATGTGTCGCATTGTATCAGCTGCCACTCCCAAGGAGGTAGCAGCTTGGCTGGATGCATTAGGCGAAGCTCGGGGAGTGGGACATGTATCTCATCACTAAGCTCCCTCACTCGAAGCGAGAATGGCTTTCTTACAGAAGGACGAGTGCAGGTCATATCGTTAACAGTGTTAAAACATGGATGTTGATGATTGGAGTGTATTTTTAGGAAATATGTACGGCTAATGTAAGTTCTCTGTAGATGGAGCGACCATTCATTTGATTCCGCGTATAAGCTTTCAATCGGGCTTGTTCTGAAAGCACCAGTGGCTAAGCGGATACCTAGATGGTGGATAGGATCTAGCATCTTTAGTGCGCTCGGAGCGGCAGAGTTATATACGATGGCACCATAGTCCAATCGTGATCGAATTAGGTTCTTATAAACATTCATCAGACACTTCCTGTCGCTACCCCATGTTGGGTGGGATAGAACTTTAAGCAAGTTCATTGTCCTTAGACATTTTTCTTTAAGATATTTAATGTGCTGTATAAAAGTGAGCTTGGAGTCAAGTATAATACCTAAAAATTTGTGTTCTTTGTTGATAGGTATTTGATGTCCACTTAGTTGAACACAAGGATCTGGAACCAGGCCTCTCTTTCTAGTAAAAAGAACACGAGAGCTTTTGTGGGGGTTGATCTTAAATCCGTTTTCGTGAGCCCACTTGCAAACCTTGTTCAGGCCCTGCTGTACCTGTCTCTCGCATACTGCGAGGTTGCAGGATTTAAAGCCTATTTGTATATCGTCGACGTATACGGAATAAAAAATGGCCGGTGGCAGTGAAGCACGTAGTGTGTTCATCTTAACAATAAAAAGAGTGCAGCTGAGCACACCTCCCTGGGGTAAACCAGTTTCCTGCGTAAAAGGACGTGACAGTGCATTACCGACTTTTACTCGGAAGGTACGGTTGGACAAATAGCTTTCTATTAGGGCGAGCATATTGCCACGGATGCCCATTCCCGACAAGTCTCTCAAGATTCCGTAGCGCCACGTTGTGTCGTACGCCTTCTCCATATCGAGTAACACGGATAGGAAATATTGCTTATGTAGATAGGCGTCGCGAATGATTCCCTCAATGCGCACAAGGGGATCAATTGTGGACCGCCCTTCCCTGAAGCCACACTGAAAGGGATCAAGCATTTGGTTTAATCCCAGGAAATGTATGAGTCGCCGATTAATCATTTTCTCAAACAGCTTACAAATGCAACTTGTGAGGGCTATCGGGCGGTAACTTGACGCCAACGAAGGATCTTTACCTTGCTTCAGAATGGGAATCACAATCGCTTCTCTCCATGCAAGTGGAAGATATCCAGCAGCCCAAATAGCGTTAAAAAGTGCAAGTAAAGTCAGTTGTGTATCAGTGTGTACGTTCTTAATTATGTCGTACATAATTCTGTCGGGTCCGGGTGCAGAGCTCTTGCATGTCATCAAGGCAGCTCTTAGCTCGGCAATGCTAAAGGGACGGTTGTAAGGCTCATTCTCTCGACCTTTTCTTGGTAATGGCTTACGTTCTTCTGTTTCTTTGTGTTTGAGAAACAATTGTGTATAATTTGTGGGACTTGACACGCTCTGAAAATATTCCCCAAGTGAGTCGGCCTGGTCTTGCAGTGTATCTCCCTGTGTGTTTACCAGGGGGAGTGAATGTGTTTCCGCCCTCTAATCCTATTTACTCTGTTCCAGGCTTTGGCCTCATCCCTAAACGAGTTAATACTCGGTAAAAACTTGTACCAGCTTTCTCTTCTGGCCTGTCGGCGGGTTCGCCTGCCTTGGGACTTTATTTTTTTAAAGTTCATAAGATTCTCTGCAGTGGGAGAAGCGCGTAGCAACCCCCACGCCTTGTTCTGATTCTTAGGGGCGATCCTACATTCGCTGTTCCACCATGGCACACGTCGTTCGCATGCCAGACCACTCACTTCGGATATGCATTTAGCTGTGACATCTATTATGAATGCTGTAAAGAACTCGACTGCAGCATCAATTCCTAACGAAGACAGGTCAGCCCATGAGATACTAGACAGAGATCGAAATTTCTCCCAATCAGCTGTCTCAACCTTCCATCTAGGTGCGTGTGGTGGATATTCATTTTCTTTCGGTGATCTTAGCAGTATAGGGAAGTGGTCGCTGCCGTAAGGGTTGTCGGTAACTTCCCATTCAGGTTCAGGCAGTACAGACGGGGTGACTATGCTAAGGTCTATGGAAGAATAGGTTCTATTTGCAAGAGAGTAATATGTGTGTTCCTTTTTATTCAACAGACAAGCACCAGAAGAAAAGAGGAACTGTTCGAGAAGACGTCCTCGCGCATCTACACGAGGGTCACCCCACAGGTATTTATGTGCATTGAAATCGCCAAGAACAACATAGGGTTCTGGCAGTTCATCAATAAAGGACTGAAATTCATGTTTCCTTAGTTTATAGTGTGGGGGTATATAAAGTGAGCAAATAGTGATAAGCTTGTTTAGCAGAATAACTCGAACCGCCACTGCCTCAAGGGCCATTCGTAGCTGCAAACTTTGACAGGCTATGCTTTTTTGAATTATAATTGCAACACCGCCCGATGATGCGAGAGCATCATCGCGATCTTTGCGAATAGTAACGTGTTGTCGAAGAAAATTTGTGTGTTTTGGTTTTAAGTGTGTTTCCTGTAAACACAGCACTTTTCGATTGTGTTTATGGATGAGTTCTTGCACGTCATCAAGATTCTTTAGAAGACCTCTGACATTCCATTGTATGATTTGTGTATCCATGTTTAAAGTGAATTGGTGCTGTGTTTACGGAAACGGAAGTGTTGCTTTAGATTACAGGGCTCTTTCGAGGCCCTGTAACCGGGGTTCTGCCTTTTTTGGAGCGTTTGAGGGAGCCTCGCCGCTCCTTAGGCGCTTGGTGCGCCGTGCGGATAGGTGTTGTGTCCATTGCCTCTTGTGAGGCGCCGGACACGCGTTCTTGAGAGCGAGAAGTATTTCGAGAGAGTCTCACCTCAGAAGGCGAGACCCCTGCACCCACCAGCCCGGAGGTGGATGGGGCTCCCTGAGGGATTTGGCTGCGCCGGCTGTTGCCAGCGCTGGAAGGGACCTGGGAGGTTGAGGCAGCCTCGGCTGCGCCCACCTTCGGGGTCGATGGTCCCCTCTCCTCGGTTGACGGAGCAGCGCTAGCTGCAACCGCCGCGGGGGCAGATGGCGCGCCGACTCACTGCTTGTGTGTCGGATAGCCGCCGGAGGCCGTTGTGACGCTGCCCCCTGACGCGCCACTTCAGCAAAGCTGGCCTTAGGCAGGTATGCAACCCGCCTGCGTGCCTCTTTGAATGATATGTTTTCTTTTACTTTGATTGTTACTATTTCTTTTTCTTTCTTTCAAGACGGGCATGACCGCGAGTATGCGGCATGCTCGCCATCACAATTGACACAGTGGAAAGAATTCTCACAAGCTTCAGAGGAGTGTTCATGCGCGCTGCATTTCGCAGAAGTTTGGCGGCCTCGGCAGCTCTGCGAACTCTGGCCAAAACGCTGGCACTTGAAACATCGAAGGGGGTTTGGCACGTACGGTCTTAAACGGAGCTTGATGTACCCGGCCTCGATTGACTCGGGCAGGATACTTGAATTGAAGGTGAGTATTAGGTGTTTGGTTTGGATTTCTTTTCCATCTCGCCTCATCTTAATTCTTTTGACATTTATGACATTCTGTTCACTGAAGCCCTCCAAGAGCTCAGCCTCAGTGAGCTCCAGCAAATCATCGTCCGAGACAACGCCGCGGGAAGTATTCATCGTGCGCTGCGGGGTTACTACTACTTGGGTCTCCCCAAATGATACTAGCTGAGGCAGTTTCTCAAATTGTTTCTGATCGCGGAGCTCCAAGAGGAGGTTACCGCTAGACATCCTAGACACCTTATATCCTGGACCAAAAACTTCTGTAAGACACTTAGATACAAGGAACGGGGAGATTGTTCGCACTTGTTTAGCTGGTTTTTCTGCGTGGATCACATGAAAACGAGGAAAATTGTGGACTTGGCGTCCGAAAAACTGAAAGACCTCTTCGGTGCGCCCTCGTTTCGGAGGGCGATCAGGGAGTTTAGGAAAAGCGTTTTCCATAAGTGCAGTTGGGTTTTCGGCCGCGATGCCGACCACCCACCATGGAGCCCAACAGGGGGACGTGACAGGAGTTCCTGCTAGAGAAACCCTGCCAACGCCAGCCGTACATCGCTGCTATAACCAAATACAGCATAACCAAGGCTGGCCAGCTACACAAGGTTAACCCTTGCCGCCAGGAAATACGGAAGTAATAAGAAGTGAGGAGAAGACAGAAAAGATAAAAAAAGTGAGAGAGAAAGTCGAAGATTGGAGAGGAGGACAGGAAAAGGCGACTGCCGATTTCGCCCGGGTGGGTCAGTCCGGGGGTGCCGTCTATGTGAAGCAGAGGCCGAAGAGGTGTCTTGCCTCCGCCGGGGGGCCTTATAGGTCCAAACACCCAGCATCGGCTCAATCTCCAGGATCCCCCTTTCCCCAGACACGGCTAAGCCGCGCACGGCTACACGCGGGAGGGTCCAACCCTCGTGTGCTCGGGTACGTGGTGTCGCAACACACCAAACGCCTGCTTACGCAGACGCCCCTGCGGGGGTAAAATTATTATTATGTTCACCACTAAGAAAAAGAAAAAC
Organism: Dermacentor variabilis; assembly: GCF_050947875.1. Taxonomy (NCBI): domain Eukaryota; kingdom Metazoa; phylum Arthropoda; class Arachnida; order Ixodida; family Ixodidae; genus Dermacentor; species Dermacentor variabilis. Next base: position 189,377,922 of record NC_134571.1, read on the forward strand.
ATGCAGGTCACAATAACTACTTCAAGGCGAATGTTCAAGAGCATTTTCCTTCTTGCAAGTCGTATACCAGTCGCGAATGCACATTATTATCATGCCTACAAACATCTAAACCATTTTTTTCATTCATTAATTAGTACTCCCATCCCTATAAGCTCGACAGTTCCATAGAGTCAAGTGCCGGAAATTCTGGAACACCGGCAGTGAATGGCTTGAAGAAAGAAGGTTGCCCATAAAAATGGTTTCTGTCAAACCAAATAATGTTAACTTCTTATGCATCAATTGGAGAATGCAGCCGGATTTTTGAAATGCATGCTGTAGGTGTGCGTTGTTTCCTTTGTTGATTCTACACACAAGCCCATAATACGTCTAGCATATTGGCATTGGCTCAAATGTTTAGGTACCTACGATAGAGGTGGATTTACTGTAAAAAGTCATCATGCATATTGCTTATTTTTCTTAAGCAATTGGACGCTAATTGTGGCACGATGACGATGATCCTGTTTTTGGTACGGGAGTTATTTTACCTATTTTCCAGTCTTGTGGCACCACTCCAGATGATAATGATTGCTGAAAGATATGACACAAAAATACACTAATGACGTACACTAGAACCGGTTCAATCGAAGCCGACCGAAGTTCTTAATTTGAGAGATTCTATTAGCTTGGTGATAACGTATGCCTCAAGTGTTATTTCCGGCATGGCTGGGTGGTTGCGGTAAGCAAAGTCTGGGAGGTCAGTGTTAGGTTCAGAAGTCAGCACGGAAGACAAGAGAGAATTTAGTACTTCAGATACTTTATGGTCAGGAACACGGTTATTGTCGTTATCATATAATAATAATAGTTTACAGTTATTTGGGTTAATGTATTTCCAGAATTGTTTGGGATTGTTTTGCAGCGTGCTAGGGAGTGTAGAGTAAAAGGTTTGTTTAGCTCCTGCGGCCAAAGAATCAAACGCCTTTTCACTGGCGTAATATATTTCCCAGGCAGGAGACGCATCGGAATGTTTGGCTTTGCGAAATAATCTTTTCTTTTAATTGTTTAGTCGTTTTAATGAGTTAGTAAACCATGGGGACGAAGATCGCTCGGTTAAGGTGATAGTTGGTATGCAAGTCTCAGTGAGTTCAATCATTTTATTTTTAAAAAGCGTCCAGTTGGTGTCTACTGTGCGCTTTGGGAAATCTATAATATACCAGCTGTAAAACTTGGTTAGTGCATTGTTAATACTGATGTAATCACCTTATTTATTTCCTTGTTTGTTTTTTGCTCTTAGGTAGTGGCCAGGATAATTCTGCATGCAGTACTGAGTGATCACTTAGTTCTGGTCGATGTGTTAACGAAGAAACACTGTCGAGATGGGATGTTAATATAAGGTCGAGTATGTTAAAGCAGTGTTCGTATTCTCGCGTTGGGGTAGATACTAAGTGCGTCAAACCAAAGGTGAGGCATGTGTTAAGAAAATTACATTCGACGTTATTCTTAGCGTTATGGCTGGTTCGGACGAAATGTTATAACAGGAAAGCTAATGTCACCTAAGAGGAGTAGTTACGCATAACTAAATGAGGTAACAGTTTGTAGTGGCTCGTGGAAGTGAACAGTGAAGGAAGCATCGGTGTCAGGGGTAGATAGCATACACCGATAATAATGTGCAGGTACGAAGGACTGCACAATACGAATAAAATTTCTAGAGGAGAAGTGATGTCGACAATTGAGCAACAAAGCCTGCGATGGCAAGCTATCAGGACGCCTCCTCCGCGTTTGCCTACACGATCCCGCCTAAAAAGGGCAAAATCAGGGACACACACACACACACACACACACACACACACACACACACACACACACACACACACACACACACACACACACACACACACACACACACACACACACACACACACACACACACACACACACACACACACACACACACACACACACACACACACACACACACACACACACACACACACACACACACACACACACACACACACAGATCTTTATTTCAGCAGCTCATAACTTATTACACATATCGTGCCCGCATAAGCGCAAGTCGCTTGTAGGCGGGTCACGGCAGACATGAGGTGCTAGCAAAAGAAGTACGACGTATATATGTTACATATCGCAACAGCTTGAAGAGAACACTGAACAGGAATATTTTACTGTGGTTGTAGCATGAGAAAAAAAAACTAATTTGAAAAATAAAATTTCCCTCTATTTCTTTGGGAAAAGGTAAAGAAATACAAATATAAAAAAGATCGCAATCTTTTTGTTTACAAGACAATAGTGCAAATAATTATAGGAACTGTTTAAAAAAACCTAAGCACACAATACCTGTCAAATATTTTGAGGATGAAGTAATTATACTTTAATTTGTTGTTTGGCTTCTTTTTGGGAATGCTGTTGAATTATTTCTTTCGGCAACTGGTTAAAATAAAAAGGAACGTAATATTCTCGAAACTGTTTACCATAGTTCGTATATATACACGGTAACTGATAAAGGCATGTTTTTCTTAGCGTTTTGGGTTTACTCTATTATCTTGTGGCGATTCGAGAAAATATTACGAAGAAGTATCACTTGTACAAACAGATCCGAAAAGGACTCAACACCTGCAATATTACTTCTTACGTCATTGTCTGAACAATCATAACCGGTACCATACAGTATGCTCGCAGCTATCCTATGCAATAGCTTATCCACTCGATCTACTTTCGTTTGTGAGCAGGAACCAAAAACTGAAATACCATATCTGAGCACAGACTGGCCTAGAGCGTTAAAAACTAACCTTCGCAACTTAACAAGCGTGTTAAAGTTAAGTGTGTATAACTGAGCTGCTACCGTTCGTAAACGCTTCATTATGTCGTCAATGTGGACATCCCACAACATACGGTCGTCAAAATGAAGAGCAAGGTACTTAACAGAAGAGGATAGCGGTAGAGACAGGCAAGGGCATTTTAAACACTGAGAACCATGTAATTGAATGGACAGGTCTAGGCTAACAGTCTTATGAGGATTTCTGAAACATATCATGGTGGTTTTGTCTTTGTTTAAATATATTTGATTAGCATTTAACCAATCAATCACACGTGTTGCGTCTTCTTGAAGTAGTTTTACGGCTTCAGAATATGATTCATGTGATATAAGTAGCGCAGTGTCATCAGCGTATTGAAATATTGCAGCATTCAGTTGTATGTTGTACGTAAATGTTAAATAAAAGAGAAAAGAGGTCCCAGGACCGATCCTTCAGGTACACCATATCTAACTAATGTAAAATCACTATATGTATTTTTTATAGAAACTACATGCATACGGTTTGAAAAATAATTGGAAAAGAATTTCGAACAAGGACCTCGGAAACCAATACTTTCTAGTTTGTACATCATGATGTTGTGTCCTATGGTTTCAAAAGCTCTTGTCAGATTTAAGAAAAGGCCAAGAACAATATTATTTTGATCAATATTTTTACATATATAATCGTTACATTCTTCAACCAGATCGACCGTACTTAACCAACGTCTACAACCGTATTGGGAATGACTTATAATATTAAATTTATCGCAGAAGGATACCATGCAAATGTAAATAAGTTTCTCCATTACATGCGCTAAGACGTTCATTATTGCTATTGGTCTATAATTATTTTTATCTGATTTACTACCTTTCTTATAAATTGGTCTAATTACTGAGGTCTTTAAACCCTGCGAGATTATACCTGTTTCGAAACATCCGTTTAAGATAAACAAGAGTACGTTTTGCAGATGATAGAAATTGCACTTTATATTTCGCAGTCTTATTCGGTCATAACCTGCCGGTTGGTTGAGTGGAATTGCGTTAATCAAGTTCCACAGATCACTTGCATTAATGAATGGTAGAATAGCAGAGTTTGGGATCATCCGACCTAGGTAATTTAAACTCGGAGTTCTAGAAGACTGCCGTTTTAGTTTTGTTAGCGATAGTTCAAAGGCATCTTTAAAGGAGTTCGCAATGTCCAATGACTCTGCAGGCGAAAATGTTTTTAGCAAGCTATCATCTAGACTTTTACGTTCAGGTTCAGTCATGCAGCAAGCCCCATGTCTTTCTTACTTACGTTACTGCGACACTGTGAGAATTTTTCAGCGTAGTATTCCCGTTTACTTATTCGTAACTGAGCAGTAAGCTTGTTACGTGCGGTTCGATATTCTTTTTGCAGATCTAGATTTGTCGGGTAACTTTTACAAAGCCTCCATAATCTATCTTTTTGGTAAGATAGTTCTACAATGGATGCCGTTATCCATTTTTTCCTCGGATTTCTGCGTTTCAATCTCACTTTTTTCGTGGCCAGTAAAAAGAACGTACTAAACTGATTTGCCAATTGATTATACGTTGTCACATGGTTGGATGTGTCTAATGTCGTCCAGTCAAAGTTTCTGACTAGCTTATCTACCTTTCTGTCGTCTATGAAGTACCCCGCGTGATTTACGTCATCTTCAGGAGCGACAGTATCTGTAACACGCAAGGCCGTGAAATAATGATCTGCCACTTTTTTTTTATGTATAACTAACGCCTTGATTTCAAAGTGTGGGCATCTCGACGCTATCTGATCAATGCATGATCTCGTGAGGCGAGAAGCTACAAGTTCCTCACGGGAGAAATCGTGTATAAGATGTACCAAACCATGGGCTGAAAGCAGATCTACATAGTCAGCGACTCCCTGTTTTCTTGGTTTGGTGATATCAATGTTTATATCTCCCGCTATAATTATGTTATGACGAGCATGTTTAGTGAGGAATGTAGACAATTCAGATAAATATACTTTCAGATCAGAATTAGGTGGTCTATATAGTGCTAATACCAGGAAAGTAGCTTTACGCTTGCATAATGTAAAAAGAACGACTTCCGCTGCGGTAAAGTCAGCAGAAATTACTTCCATTATCCATTCGTTTCTAACAAAAACATAGACGCCACCGCCCTTGCTGAGATCACGGCACTTTGAATGTGACTGAAAACCTTTGAGAACAAACGCTGCAGATTCGGACTGCGTTATATTTATCTCTGTTAATATGAGGATGTCTAAGTATTGCAATACTTCGCTCAGGTACACATTTAATGAATCCCAGTGCTTTTTAATGCTTCTGATATTAGTGTGCACAAGCTCTAGAAATGGTGCAGTGCAGCCATCATTAGAGCGTAACAGTCTTTGTACCCATTCCGCGAATGAATTGATTGCTGTGGGCTTGACTAATTCAGCCTTAATAGATCAGATTCGCTGACAATCTTTTTCGCGCCAGATCCTTCAGTTTTTCTCATGAAAACTATTCCATTCTTAGTCCACACAAACTTGAATGCCTTAGCCTTTGCAACTTGCTTTGCCTGCCAGAGCAGTCTCCTTGTGTCAGCCGTCAAGTTCTCATTGATGAAAATGTTTTCCTTTGCCAAGATTCTACGTTTGCTATACCATGTGTCTCTTTGTATTCTTGAAGAAAATTTAACGATTATGGGCGGTATCCTTCCTTCCCTAGCTGGCAGCCTATGAGCTGCATCAATACAATCAGCAGTCAATGATGCTATATCGAGTTTTTCTGCTAGTGATTTCAAAACAATGTTAAGGTCTTCATTACCACCAGGTTTCACGCCATGAATTTCGATATTATTCTTTCTAGAATAAATCTCCAAATTTGTGACCGCTGTCTGCAGCTGCGCGATTTCTTTGTCCTTCGCCGCAACACGTGTATCTGTTTTATCAGAGTGTTTCCTGAGAGCAGCAACCTAGCTGTCTGCTCTGAGAAGCAATATTTGTGGTTATTTCATCATATTTTTTGGACAGCATTTCTATCGAGCTTTCAACTTCTTCGATCAGCTTACTCTGCGTTTGAGCTAATCCCAGCACTGAGTCATTCTTAGCAGACTGTAACTGCATGACCTTATCAAGTCTGTCTACTCTCAAGTGGAATTCATCTAGCCTGCTTTGAACAGAGCTTATGGCTGACAAAACCTCTCGCAGAGTGGGCTGCGGCTCTTCAGAATTCATCATTGCGCCAGAATTTCTTTTCATGGCGCACTCAGAACACACCTAGCTGACCTTTACTTTCTTTTTTGGAGCGCCTGAGCACTTGCCAGTGTGATATAAGCGGCTATATTCACAACAGCACACGCTTAGCGCATCCCGTTGCACCAGTTCGCGACAAGCGCGCATTCAAGTTGCAGTTTGCAATTCTGGATGCAAGGGACATGACAAAATGCAAAGGACAACGCAAAGAGCCCTGTCGCAGCCAGACGGGCTGGAATCAAAGCAAGAAAAGACGGCGATGGCTAAAGTTATAGCTTACCCACAAAACAGAAGGCATGTTAGCTTGCGAGCCCACACCGCATCAGACTGCGACAGGATGGCTGTCCGCTGCCGCTTTTGTATGCGGTTCAGTTCCTGATAGCGTCCCTCGTGTCGCTGCCGGGCAGACGATGACCAGCGGAACGTTGACGCATGCGCAGCTTGGACAGCCACCCTAGTCGGCGAACGGTGTCGACCAGGGCAGCAGGAAAATCTTTGCCGTTTATCAGCAGGGGATGCGATTGCTACAAAACAGAAGCCATGTTAGCTTGCGAGCCCACATCCCGTCAGACTGCGACAGGATGGCTGTCCGCTGCCACTTTTGTATGCGGTCCAGTTCCTGATAGCGTGCCTCATGTCACTGCCGGGCAGACGATGACTAGCGGAACGTTGACGCATGCGCAGCTTGGACAGCCACCCTAGTCGGCGAACGGTGTCGACCAGGGCAGCAGGAAAATCTTTGCCGTTTATCAGCAGGGGATGCGATTGTTACAAAACAGAAGGCATGTTAGCTTGCGAGCCCACATCCCGTCAGACTGCGACAGGATGGCTGTCCGCTGCCACTTTTGTATGCGGTCCAGTTCCTGATAGCGTGCCTCATGTCACTGCCGGGCAGACGATGGTCAGCGGAACGTTGACGCATGCGCAGCTTGGACAGCCACACTAGTCGGCGAACCGTGGCGACCAGGGGAGCAGGAAAGTTTTCTTTGCCGTTGATCAGCAGGTGATGCGATTGCTACAAAACAGAAGGCATGTTAATTAGCTTGCGAGCCCACACCCCGTCAGACTGCCGAATGAATTAAGCTCTGTGTTTTTGACGGTTGAATTCAGCCACATTTCTGTTAGTACGAAGAGATTTCAATGAGAAGAATCGATTAGTACACGAAGTGCTTTGCGGTTGGGCAGCAAGCTTCTAATATTAGCATGAACGAATGATACAGGGATGCTATCTGGTTTTGCAGTAGTGCGTGATGGTAGATATGAAGTTGATATAACTCGATTTGTTGTGCTATCATGCTTGTAAGAACTGTTCTCCATGATTAGTTTATCGTACGGAAGTTTGAAATGTTTCTTCTGCGATTTGCCGAACTCAATCAGATGTTTACGTGCATGCCAAGTGTTAGTTGAGTAGTCTTCTCATATGCTGTGGTTGGACCCTCTTATTTGTTTAGCATTTGAAAGAATACGTTGTTTTACTTTGACATGTGTTAATTTGACGATTATAGGCCTGTTTCTATTAGTGCTGTATTTATTAATTCTATGAGCGCGCTCGATATCTAAAGGGTCTAAATTGACGTTAAGCTTAGAAGTACAAAGTTCCGCAATCTTGTTCTCCGATTCTTGCCACGTTTCCAGCTCAATATGAGCTACTGCAAAAAAAACAAAAACAAAAAAAAACATGAGGTTGGAAGGACGAGCCCTATCTTCTGAATCATTTAATCGTGATGATATGCCGGAAATGGCTTTTGTGTTTATATCGACCACTTTCCTGATGCAAATAACTTCGGTCTTCAGTGCAGTTATAGAGGAAACATCCGCTTCAATTTTTGCTAGTCGGCTCCTAATGTCTTCAAAAATTTTATCGATCTGCGATACTTAGTTCGAATAGATTTAATTTTGCTTAGAAAAGACGCCTGGCCTCAGCTTATTTCTTCCAATGCTGCAATTATGCCACAGGATGCCTGCGCAGAACTGGAACGGGTGTTAGGGCCGGGATTCGATTCTACGTCGCCAGAGAGTGCAAGATGTAGGATGACAAACGTGCAGTTGCGAACAATGGTAATGCAGAGGCTCGAGCTTGGCAGCACTAGCAATTGTAATTGGTTGTTATTGTAAGTTATCAATTGTAATTGGCACTAGCACTAGTAATGGGTTGTTACCGGTAAAGCGAAAAGGCGTCGGGCGTCGGGCGTCAGTGAGCCGCATTGTCTGAGTGGTGCAAAACCCACTGATGAGAGCGAGGGGGTGACGTGTTTTATGCGTGAAGGCTGATGTCTGTGCCGATGTATCGACTGAGGCAGGGTAGCACGAAGACGCGAAATGCGGTGGATTTCCGTTCAAGGGAGGTGCGGCGCAGTAGTCAACGGCGCTTGTTTCGATTTCGGAGCACTGGAAGGTGGACGAGGTTGGCACATCTGCAGTGATAGCATGTTGAGGGTAGGGTGATCCTACACTTCGCGCGGCGGTATACAGCAGGCTGCAGACGCGAGGCGGAGCAGAGTGTTGGTCAGGATTGGCATTTCCTGGCACACGGCTGAAGAGGCTGCGCCAGGCAGGTGCATCCCGCAGGCGAACACACCGTAAGCCGGGTGTGCCCGCAGGCTTTGTGGTGACTACGGGAGAACAGCAGGTTGCAATGGAAAAGCAGAAAACAGTGAGCACCTGTAAGGCCAAAATGCGTCGGGCGTCAGTGAACCGCATTGTCGGAGTGCTGCCAAGCAAGAAAGCATTTTGCAGGTAAATGGCTATGTAGCATTAATTCGGGTTCTGCCAAAAATTGCAGTGTTGACCAATACGTTTGTGTATGGCGAGTGATTGCACGCATGACACAAGCTTTGTTAGGAGAGTACGGAGGCAAAGGAATGGTCGTAATATGAAGGTTTCTTTGCCTTTTTCCACTTACTTTGTCGTGGCTGCTGTTTTGCTGAGTGGAAAACCTAGCTTATGTGGTATGTGCCAACTGGTATGTGCCTATTCTTGGCCCATCTCTTAGAATGGGTACGTGTCACTGCGACGGAAGAAATATACAAGCCTTGTGTGTAGCATTAAGATAAGTGTTGTACGTCTCTGCGCATTGACATATTGTGGACGTTCTCCGCTCAACAAGCACATATCACCTTCATCCTCACTTCACAGACAGCAGCTACAGGCAGTGAGCTGGCTTCCCTACATAACATGCGTGCAACATCTTGTACTGCTAGCTTGCCAAGGCAAACACGCTTTCCATCATTCGGGTTACAACAGTGCATTAGATATGCATGGTTCATAGATCCTGATTAACCGCTTTATATAGATTAAATCATGTTTGTTGGATCTGCGTTTCTTTTCATACTCCAGGGTAGAAGCATTACAGCCTAAAGGTAGTACAATGTTGCACAGTGCCCATGTGCTAGCTGCTACAGTGAGGGGACTTGGAAATGTGAGCGAATCCCAAAAGTGGTGGAGTCTAACAAAGCACCTCAATGTCTGGCCACAAAGAAAGGATGGGAAAGACTGGCATGGCTCTCACTTTGATAAGCAACTTGGATATGCACACATGCTCCGACATATATCGCGCACCGTAAAACACGTGCCACTATCTCATACACCCAGCTACGCATTGGTAAGCGAGAAGTATGTGCACGACAGTGGCCAAATGGTTAGAGCGTCGGGTTGTTATGCTGGGAGATAGGTTCGGGCACACTGTGAGACATTTTTGTTTTCGATGCTTAAGGACCGAAACGAGCCGGGACATAAAAGTGCCTACTGCAAAGTGCTTGGTATTAAGAAAGAATTATTTGCATTAAAAGTGCCCAAATCTAGCACATGCAACATTTAGTAATTGTGCTCACCCACACACCTAAAACGCTTCGTGGTGCAGCACATTGCAACTGCGATGCGTTTCCCACATGGTTGGCGTGTATAACAGTAAAAAGCATTGGAGCAACGGCGGCTTTTCCACCATGGTGCATTGTAGTGCAGCACATTGCAACAGCTGCGGCTTCCACATAAAGCTAATGTGCATAATGCTGCAGCACGATGGAGCATGTTTTTGACAGACACAACATACAGGCTGTCTGCATGCATTTCAATGGTTTTATGAGCCGCTAAAGTGATTGTGAATGTCACGCCCATAATGTTTTTTTTTACTGTTCAGACTGCAGAATGCACATTTCTGCATTATACTAGGGCAAGTAATTAGTTTTTTTTATTCTCAACACCTTTTAACAGTCCGGTGTAATCCTAACCACAGTATAATAAAGAAAATATGCAAAATTAGTATAATGCAACTCAATAAGCCAATTCTATAAGTGTTGCTTCTAGGATCACTGAAAATCATGTCAAGAAGTTTGGAGAACTGTTTCCTACTGAGTGCACACAAAAATCATATTTAAATGGTGGGATGAAAGTGCTTGAACTTCCTTCACAGGATGCATTCCTAGTGCTATTCAAGATATCGGTCATGAACCTGAGGCAGCCTACATGAGATTCAGCTTGCAGTTGTGAAGTGGCTTTCGAAGTTCACAAATGGATGCTAAATTATTTTAAAGTTCAGGCTATAGTTTGTACCGCAGTTGTGCCTGTTCAAACCACCACTGGCGCTGTGTAGCATACTTGTGATAAAAACAGTTCCCTAAGGGAAAGGCATTCCTTTTTGTGCAACTTCCGTGACTGTCTATCAGGTCTGCTGGAGAGTCACGAGATCACGAAAAGGGTCTGAGACTCTTGAGACCAATTTCTTTGAGGCAAGGGCCTCAAATTTAACATTGAGTAAATTTGGTCACCAGGAACAGTTATTCCTACCCACACATGCTTATTTGTTTTTTTTTCACTTAGTTACAGGTCCACCTAAATTATTACCGTCATGATAATCGTCACTTAATATGGTAGCATCAATTTTTGTATAATGATTCGAATATTGAAATCTAAAAGCTTGCAGCAGAGTACAAGGTCAGAAGGACAGGGAAAAGAGAGGAGGCATCACGCTTTAACATTTAAGATTTTTAGTGTGTTGCAATGTAACGGAAATTGGCAAGCACTACTTGAGCGACGAGGCCACTGGACACAGGAAAAGCAGATCTAGTTGGAACACAGCACAATGTAAGAAAGAGAGGGAGCATTAATTATTTGGGATGCTTGGTCTGCATCACTATTTTATGTACCATCAGTGATCGCAAACATTGCGGAGGTGAAGCATATGCTACGCTTCACTTTGCACTGCCTGTAAGTAAAACTATTTGTTGCAACGGGCCATTTATGCAACGGGCCCCAAGATTGACTGGGATCGCTCGAGAGTTATCATTTAATAAAGCTACCTGAAATCGCGGCTGTATCTGGAATCACAGCAGATACAAAAAACGCGTCACACGCTCAATCGAAATGAGGGAACCCTCCCCCCGTCATACACGCGCTGCTTACGACCCGTTCTGAAGTATACATAAGTTTCCGTGAAATTTCCTTCAGCCCATTTTGAACAAGGCTTCCGTAAGGAAGCCGAAACGTCTTTTAGATTTATTCCTATTTTAGTACTTCTTTTGGTCGGTGTCTGTCGTTTTATTGCCACAAGGTGCACTGAGCTAATATATTCAGGGCATAAATCTAGAGCAGCCTCAAAAGTAGAAGCGAAAAGACACTAAATGGGCCCATTACAGTGTTGCAATGCCCGATGCATCATTTATGTTATCCTTTGCTTGATACCTCAAAATTATGATTTAACATGAGAAACACAAGTACTTATAGTCGTGTTTTTTCTATGCTCGAGCGAATTCTCAATTGTGGGTAGCTTAGCAAACTAATTACTAATAAATTACTACATAGCGACAAAGACAGATGCCAACAAAGGATGTGAATGAAGACGGTTGTTGGTGCTCGTGAGCACTCTGCTTTTAGTAAATATGAAAATGAGATGCCAATCTTTTTAAAATGCATACTCTCGCAGGTCATGCAAGCTCGTTCATCTTGTACACCCTGAGCTCGTGCAAACGAACTTGTTTATGTTGATAGCACTAGTAGGTCATGCAAAATTCGTTTACGATGTATGAGAATCTTCTTCAGGGACAAATACAAGATCTATAAACACACATGTGTAGCACGAGAATCCGTTCAGTCTACGAAAATGGTTCTTTCTACGAGAAATCGTTCAGTCTACGAGAAATGGTACAGTCTATGAAAAATCGTAATCGCGCAGAAAATTTCCCGTAAATTCTCGTTCACATATTTTTTTTCAATCCAGCTTTATGAGGCGGCGCTGTCATTGTGCGAAATTTGCACTTTGCAAAAAGCTGCGCAGTAGTGTTGGCTAAGGTGAAGCTTTTAGACCATGACAAATGTTTCGGTTTGGTGCCTATAAGATGGCTCAACCCACTACGGGGGATCGGTCATGAATCAGGTGGCGGTAGGTAATCATAAGAAATTAAGTGACACAATTTTAGGCTCGCGGGGCGCCGCTGCCTCTTCCTCTCATCGTCCATTGTTGCAGCCGAGGTACCATCGTCAACAAGCGCAAGTCACATGAGCTTTTGTTCCAGGTAGTGTTTGTTGCCTGAAGAAATCAAGCTATGTGCAGAGCATGTTATTATTGTCAAATCGAAAATAAAGTGAAAGAGCAGGTGCGGAAGAACACGAAATTACGCATGCGCTGAAGTTCGGCGGGTGCTGGTTGACATCCGCGTTTCCAGCACACATCTCGAATCGTACCGCGCGACTCATCGTAACTGCCGACATGAAACGTCAGTCGAAGGGAAATCAGCCAGCGGCTATATCAGTTACACGTGCCACTTGCGGTTGCTGCTCCTTGCGGAATAAAACAATATGCCTGCGACAAGGATCGCGAGACGCAAGCAACGTCTCAACCGTTCCCGAAGCATTGCAGCGGGTGCAACTGTTCACAACATTTAGCAACGTATTCATTTATTCAAACTGTTCCAACACAGTATAACCGCAATGAAAAAGCCATTGTAATTTTCTGGTTTCTTTTCGCATACAAAACATGTTTTACTTTTCCAAATTATCACCCATTTTGTTGCATATACAATAATTGCATTTGTAATCTCACAATGTTTATCAAAGGTGAGTCTTTTGTGTTAACTCTAAAATAGAATAAATATTTTCACCTCCGCATATTTCAACTTCTAGTAAAGGTAGACAATAATTTGTCTAGAGGGCTCTGTCATAAATTCAGTTTACCTTACCTGAATTTTTAGAAAACGTTTTATTATAATATGTCGTGGTGTCTTACTTTTCTATGGGCAATATGTATCGACGTTGTGGACAGAACTAAATATTTGTTCTGCTTGGCCTTCTACAAGGAAAGATTGCATTGAGATAATTCGTACGGTGGCGTGACACAAGCGGCTCCAGGTAATCACGGAAAACAGCCACAGCGTCGGAGGAAATCTTCGGGAGACACTCGCTGTTACCTTTTACAAGCACTAAATAATCCTCAGCTTAACGGCAATCATTCGTACGGTTGTAGTAATCAAAAAGAAAAAATAAATGTCACTGAGAGTTGGCACCAAGCAGGATCCAATACATATTCCACTTTTTTTTGGTATGTAGCTTTTGTCAATTCATGACACAAAGGTGGCTCGCTATCTCGTTCGTTTGAATTGCCCGATTCATATACCCTACGATTTCGTTATTTGAAGCTTTTATTCAGGCCTCGAAACGTTTGCTGGATGTATGAACCAAGGAGTGACAAACCACTTTTGCCCTTCAGCTCGGCCCACTCAAAGTTAGTTAAGAGGAGCACTAGTAACATTTGCGTTGCCAACGCCCTCATGAAATCTTGCCCCCACACAATGCATCGTAGTTTCGCACAACAGGTAAGGCGCCTCGTATCCAGCGCGCTTGCTTTCTTCGGTGGGTGGAAAGTTGCTTAAGGTCAGGCCCCGAGGACACAAGCCTGAAAAACGTGACGCCATTGAAAAGATCCGGCCTATCGTTTGCCGTTCGTGCACAGCATTTCACACAGGTTAAAGGAGATTGGCCGGGGCGCCAGCGTGCGGGTGGTTTTCTCCGCACAAAAGAAACTACAGAAGCTTCGTAAACCAGTCAATGCACTACGCTCAGACTTTTCTTCGTGCTCCATCAAGCACAAGTCACGTTCCGTCCCGTGCTTAGGGAGAGGTCGTTTATTCGATTTTACTGAAGATCGGTAAGACTTACGCCGGCCAGACTGGCAGGTGTCTCTACGACCGCCGGTGCGAGCACCGAAACAACGTGTATAATCTGTGCAGGGGCTTCTTGGAATAGATTGCCGTGATTGTGGGTGTACTCGCCTTCTTTATCAGGGCGTGGTATTGGCAACTCATAGGTCGCAGTTAACCCGAGAAACAAGAGAAATTGATAATATTCACAGATTAGGTAACTGCTGCGTAAGCAGCAGTCACTGAATTCTCGCAGCTTCAACGTGTTTACCTGGCTGGACGTAGGGCAATCGTATCCACATCTTAAACAAGTGATCGGACTTATCAACGATGCAATAGCTCTGGGTATCATCTTTCTTCAGTGTTTAATTTTTCAGCTTGCTGCGCATATACATCATGCTCGTTGAACTAAAAGTTAGCGTGTCTTTACTCTTCCGTCCTTTTCCCTACATTCTGTCCTTTTTCCTACTACGCAATGCCGCAGTATGATTAACGACCAAACGCCCAAGGTTCTACCATACTGTGCTAGGAACCTCTGGATCTGGACAGGTCGTCGCTCGAAGCTGCGCCTGGCAGCGTTCAATACACGAACGCTTTCGAGAGCGGATAGCTTAGCAGGGCTCTTGGAGGAATTATCGGGCATTGCGTGGGATACTATTGGCCATAGTTAGGTTAGAAGAATTAATGAGTCGTATACAGGGCTCAACAACGGCCACGTCCTCTACTATAGAGGACTCCCAGACAAGCGATACGGGGTAGGATTCCTAATCCATCAGGACGTAGCGGGAAACATTGATGAATTATACAGCATTAAAGAGAGGATAGCAGGCGTCGTAATTAAGCTGAATAGGAGATATACAATAAAGGTAGTACAAGGCTTCACTCCAACCTCCAGTCGCGATGATGAAGAAATAGAAAGGTTTCATGAAGATGTTGAATTAGCGATGAGAAAGAGGCGTGCTCGGCATCTTGTAGTCATGGGTGAATTCTATGCAAAGGTGGAGAAAAATCAGGCTGGGGAGTGAGCAATTGGAAACTACGGCATCAGCGGAAAGGAATAGGCGCCGAATAAAGAGCACCTTCTTCAGGAAGTGCAGTAGCAGGTAGTGGCCCTGAAGAGCCCTAATGGGCAAACAAGAAATGAAGCAGATTTCATACTCTGCCGATCCTAGCATAGTGGAGAATGTAGAAGTGTCAGGGTAAAGTGAATTGACCATAGGCTAGTTAGATCCAGGATTTCACTCAATGCGCCTAAGTTTACTCACATGTAAACTTAGGCGCACTTAAGGTAAAAGCAGACCAATTCGGGCTGGTGGTCGCAAACAAATATGTAGCTTTTGAAGAGATCAGTTCATTTTATTTCAGCGTTCTTTTTTTACAGCAGAAAAAGAACGCTAGGGCAAGAACAAAAAGCTGCAAAACAGCAGCTTGACAAGGTCCTTGCCCCTTTTCTTGGCAACAGGCACAGATTCATACATACATTCAGAGTACGTATAATATGCATACACACACACTCATACCAGAAAACTTCTTGTTAGTTTCTCAATGAGGGAGAAAAAAAATAAGTGCGCACATATTCACCAATAGAAAAAAAAACAAGTACATAGCATGTTCCTGAAACATTGTTCTTTAAACATTGTTACAACATTAAGTGTTCAGGAACATTGTATTTCATGCAGCCACTCATAAGGGTATAATTTAGTACAGCGACGTGCTTTCGTACAAAGGATACTCAAGAAATATAAGCAAAATACCATTATATAAATAATTTTATTCAAATTACTCAACCGTTTGCGTCACCGGTTCCACGCAAATGCACCGTATTCTGAAAGTTGTGCTGTCAACGTTCGCTTAGAAAATCATTTAGGGTTATATCAACACTCTGTAAGGCGTTTAGTAACTACGGTACGCGATGTACTAATGTAGTAAATCCATAATTTGTTCTTGAAAATGGCAGTAACCAAGCATACTTTTGCCTCTTATTGTACGGTACATGTGTGGGGAAAGTTAATTTGCATAAATCTAAGATATATATGTTGTATAGAAGGCTGTTTTTACACTTTAAAGCAAGGTTGGTTTCGCAGGAGTGTTGTACGGGAATCAGATTAAGGGAGCGAAATATTGCAGCTGTATTAGCATCGTAAGAGGCATTCACATTATTGCGAACGGCTTTTTTCTGCAGGACTAGTAGTCTGTGAAGATTCGCTTGGGCAGTGGTTCCCCATACGAGAGTGCAATAATTTATATGAGAAGCAAGAAGGCTGTTGTAGATTAAAGTTTAATTTTAGGGGGTAAAACATGCCTGAATTTGCATAGTATGCCACAAACCCTGGCCAAAGACGTTGAAACTCGGGCGACATGATCATCCCGCAATAAATTCTGATTAAAAACTACTCCTAGAGTCTTTACTGTTTTTACAAGGTCTACCCTCTCCGCACCAAGCTTTAACATTATGTTTCTATCAATTCTTTTCTGTGGTGGAGCAAACAGAATAGCTTTTGTTATCGTACTATTTATTTCCAACGAATTAGTTTTACTCCATTTAAGTAAACTACTCAGGGTGTCATTTGCCAGGTTTGAAGGGTAAGCCAGACTAGTTGACTATTGGAAAAACAAACTGCTGTCGTCGGCATAAATTATGTGGTGTATTTTCTTGCTTATATGAACGATGTAATTTGTGTAGATGTTGAACAATGGTTGGCCCAAGAACGCTACCTTGCGGAACTCCTTGCAACGTTTTTTGAAGAGTTGATTGGTGGGTTTTAATTGAGACGCACTGCTTTCTGTCTTAAATATGGCTGTATAAGTGCTAATGGAGTGCCGTGAAGCGTATAATGTCGTAATTTATCAAATAAAATTAAATGGTTAATCCGGTCGAACGCTTTAGAATAGTCAATAAAAGCTCCTATTGTTATCTCTATCTTCAAAACCGTTAAGAACGAATTCTTTTTGCGACAGTAAAGCAAGCTCTGTCGACATTCCTTTTCGAAAACCAAACTGTTGCTTGGATATGATAGAATGTTTCTCGCAAAATTATGTAACCCTTTTACGCATAATTTTTTCTATTCCTCTTCAAATTACAGGTAATACTGAAACTGGTCTGTAATTTGAAAATTCGTTTTTGTTTCCCGATTTAAACAGTACAGTAACTTTGGCATGTTGCATTGCTTCGGGAAAGACTCCAGTAGATAAAGCAATACTGAATATATGAGTGAGGGCAGGTGATAGAAGATCGAGCACAAATTTAATGGGTGTTATTTGCAGCCCATCAGTATCACGTGCTTTGCTGTTTTTCAGGGACATGAAAACTAAGAAAACCTCTTCGAGAGACGTTGGCTCAAAAAAGGCTGAATTTTTATTGGGTAGTACACCTAAAAACTCAATTGCTGTTTTGTTGTAATTGCTTGAGGCTAGAGAAGTAAAGTAGTCTTTAAAGCTGTTTGCTAGCTCTTCGCCCCTTAACGACTTGCCCCCCAAAGTAACTTCCCACTCATCTTCACGGTCTGGTCTTAGAAGCCTGTTAGGTTCACGCCAGACTGTTTCGCTTCGACCGTTTGCTAGATTAAACCGATGTTCAAAGTATGCACGTTTTCTGTTTTTCAAAAGTTTAGTTACACCATTGCGGCATTTCTTGAATGCTGTGAGATCATTAATGGCCTTTGTTTTCACGAATTTAGCATATTTAGAATCTTTCTCACGAATCATTTTGAGACACTCATTCGTAACCCATGGCTTGCGTATTTTAGTGGACCTTCTTACTTGTTTAAACGGAAAACAGCAAGTATGTGCTTCCTTCAGAATGCGTATAAACGTATTGTAAGCGTTGTTTGCATCAGTTACTTCAAGCACGGAGCTCGAATTATTATTTTCAATTTTCGTGCGAAATTCCCCTAATGTTTTGCCGTTGATTTCTTGTGCGAGAAATGTATCAGTGTGATGTTTATTTATTAGTGATTAAAACGGCAGAACATATAAATTGGTAAATGATAACCTAAACTAGTGACAATCACACCTTAATCTATACAATGTTCGGAAGAATTTGTTATAAATACGTCTATCAAACTATCAGAGATGGCCGTTAGCGTGCAGGTTCCGTAATAAGATTAGTACAGTGATATGACTCGAGAACCATTCGCAAGTCAGAAGATTTCGGTGTGTAGCGTAAAAAATTGATTTTTAAGTCTCCTCCCATAGTAAGACGCAGTTCGTTCACTGACACAAAGCTGAATAATTTTTCCAAAAAAGAAAAAAAAAGTGTTGCTGTTTCCATCTCGTGGGCGGTATACAACGACAAACACGCATTTTCCACGCTGCAGTGCTAGAACTTCATAATCTTTGGTAGCAATGGAAAAGTCGTCGAGCAAGCTGCACGATAAGGGCTCTGACACAAGCTGCAACACGCCGCCACCGCGTCAACAAGGTCTGATGACAAAGAAGGTGTTGTAATCAGGCAGGCGCATTACTTTGTTTTCAGACGCATACCATGTCTCGGTGATCATGATAACTTGAAAATGGAGGGAGGAGGAGAAAAAAACATCTATTGTAGAACGAGCACATTATGGCCGGGCCTAAGCCTCCCATGAAGGGACGTCGACGTCGAGGCGTCGCCGCCGCCTCGCGGGCGTGCTGGGTCGCCCAGTGAGCTAGCTGGTCCGCTTAGCACGCGCAGATTGCGCATTGCAGTGTAGAAAGGTAATACAATCACTGTATTTAGGGGCAACGACGTCGCTGGGTGTGACCATAAAAAAGATACGAATGGACCGAATGCGCTTTCCTAGCTGTCTTTACTTACCAATTTTTTGCAGATCCGCTTCACACGCAATTCGCACTATAAGCGACTCCTCTGTCTTGCGCGCGAAAACCTTGCCTGCCTTAGATCATGCGAAACGCCAGTTTGCTTCCTTTTTTTTAGCGATGGTCATTCCAAGCAGTTTCTTTAGCTGAGGACTAAGGTGTTCGTTGACGTACACTGGTCTCTCTACGGTAAATCCAATGTTGTTTGTCGTTAGCCTAGTCTTCCTGGCCTTCTGAAGCACCGCATTTCGTTTTGATCAGTGGTTGAAAACAACCACTATGTTCGGATCTCCATCGGTGTTGCGCACAGAAACGCGGTGAAAAATCTCGACATCCTCCTTCGTGATGGGCTCAACGAGTGCACTTCCAATTGGATTTAGTAGCTTCTCGAGATTCTCTGTTTTGTTATGCGGCACTTCTTTCACTTCAATGTTTTTGTCCCTGGAATACTGATCTTGCGCTATCACTTGCTTTTTCAGTGCCTCAACATCCTGCACAAGCACCGCTTACGTTGGCTTGAGGGTCTTGTTCTCAGTCTTTAGGGCTTTACATTCGGTTTTTAGTTCCTCAAAGGATTTGTTTATGAAGTCAAAACTGCCTTTCATTTGCCGGAGTTCTCTACGGAATTCATTTTTCAAGTCTGAAATATCAGTAGCCACTGTGAACACGAGTCTTTGGCAATGAAAAAAAAAAGAGAAAAACGTATGATAACAACTGACAGCAAATTGGCAGCACGGACAGCAAGGTTATACAATTCAAATGGAAAATAATAATAAAACCATTTCAACCTGAAGACAAGCAGAAGTTTGACAATGCGCTCACGCCGCTGTCCACGCTGCCAAGTGACCCGCGTAGCCGTCCGAGTGCCCTTAGATCCCGTGCAAGCACCAGGAAAGAGGCCACGTGGTCCAGATGAAGGGCTGATGCGTTCCAGGGAGTGCAGTCTTATCAAAAGCAGCTGGGCACCAGAGTCGTTGATTGCAGCAACCACCGATCCCGCACCGTACACGCCTGAAGAAAAGCAGAAGTTTGAGAATGCGCTGACGCCGCTGTCCACGCTGACAAGTCCAATACAGGAAGGCGAAGTTAGCATACAAGTAATTAAGGAAACCGTAACTAGGCTGATTTCAGAAGCAGCAATGGAAGCGGGAGGTAAGACACCAACGCAACCAATATAGGTTTGCTCTCCCAAGTAACCAAATGAAAGTGTGCAACTCAAGAGATCAAATAGAATTCGCTCGACTGTCCGAACAGATCAACATGAAGAAAGTAAGGGATATTCGCAATTATAACGTAGGAAAGACAGGGGATGCATAAAAAAATCCTGCAGCACGAAATCAGTGAAAAGGAAACTGGGCATAGGAGAAGCCAAGATGTATGGACCGAAATATAGCCGTATATAGTATCATCAGGAATATTTATGATATAGTAACATAAGCAGAATTCTATACCAACTTGGACAGTAGCCAGATCAGGCACGCTACCTTGATTCGAAGTAGTGAGGAGCAAGATACAGAGGCTCCTTCTATAACTAGCGATAAAGTTACATGGGCCTTGCAAGACATGACCGGCGGGAGAAGCGGCAGGAGGAGATGGAAAGGCCCTCCATTTAATCAAATGCGGAATAGATACTCCGCATGGAAACCTTGCCGCCCTTTATACCAGAGGCGTGGCCAGGGGGGGGGAGGCTTATGGGGCTTCAGCCCCCCCCCCCTTCCCGAAAATTTTTCGTGCTGTCGTGCGCCGCCGACAAAAACAACCCCCGGTGCCGGAAATCATGCTGGCTTTTGTCTAGAATGTCCTTTTCACGTTCGAAATGACATTTCAGCGCGAACTTTGCGAAATCGGGCTGGATTTCGCGGCAACGCCCATGCATCGGGAGTCGCATAACGCAAGGAGCCCCATCCGAGCAGGAAGCTTCAGGGGCGCTTTGATGGGGAGCGGGCTCGTCGCGGCATCTCGCGAAGGCCGCGAAATCTACGGAGCGCATGGACTTCAATTCTGAAACTCTATGGGTATAAAGTTCTCATAAACTTTTGATGCGAAAGGTACATTGACATTTCCTAATTCGTGCTTTAGATTTTCAACTCCGTAACTTTGTGGGTTTAATGTTCTTATAAATATTTGACGCCAAAGGTTCATTGACTTTTCTAATGTCATGCATCGGACCATACAACGAGACGAGCCAAATCAGCACACTATCAAAGAAGTTGACAAAGCACGCAATGAGGTCCGATGAGACGAAGCGTTGTGGTAGTTCATTTGTGCAGTTATGCCATAGAAAAGAATATCATCATTGTTTTCACCTGCGCCAAAGCATCCATGTCAAGACACTAAAGCCAGCAAAGGTAACTACGGTCTTATTTATTTTTCTACTTTGAACTTTATTCGCGAGGACACCATTGAGCTTCTTCTCTCTCTCTCTCTCTCTCTCTGTTCTCGCTACCCGCGGGTTGCCGAAACCAGCCAGAGCGCATGCATTTTTCTCGTGTTGCCCCAACCACCACGCGGCGCACTTCGATGCGCGTTCGTTTTTCTCTGGCCGAGTGGATTTTCGCCTGCCATAGTTTTGGACGATTTCTGGATAGCAGACTAAATAAGAAACACTGCATGGTCACTCGCCGCCATCACTGCGGGGACTCGGCGGATTGCAACGCGTTCGTTTGAGCGCAACCTCTCAGCAAAACTTTGTCTCACCGGTGCATACCGAGCAGTATGCCCATGGTTCTCTGTAAACCAAGCGTCTCACGTTTTCTTCGATATTCCTTCGGTAGCCTGCTGCATGTGCGAGTGAAAGCGTGGGCAGGATGAGCCGGCGATGGCGGCTCAGTCTTGTGTGCGCAAGGATGAAAAGCGGGGAGGAAGTGCACCGCCTCCTGTCGCGCGCGATGCATCAGGGGGAGTGGAGCGAGGGGGGGGGGGGGCTGTGTTCTGTGAATCTGTCGTTGCGCGAGATGCTTATATGCCTTGTTTGACGCATTATATACAGTGCCCTTTCTTAGGTACGTAGATTTATTGGAGCCTTATACGTATATTTAAATATCTTGTTGCGAGGTGTTGTGTATACAAGCTGTGAACTTTGTTTCCAGCGACACTTTTTTGCCCTTTATCAAGCTGTATCTTCACAATTGTATATTCCATTGCATATTCGCATTTCTAATGCACGAGGGTGAGTCAAATGAAAGTGAGCCAACCCACCCTGCGCACTGAGGGTTTGGTTCATTATATGCGAGGCATGCACGTTGCACAGTTATCTCTCATTTATAAACGTGGCACGCAGATGTGAGGATAAAGGTTCTTGAAAGGGCCCCTCACCAGGTCTGGCCATCTTGAGCTGACAAGCGCAGAGCATACATTGCGTTGCGCGATAACGATCGTGTCTGCAAAGTATTACATCGCTCAGAGCCGCGGAAAGATCTGAAATTTAAAAAGCACGCTGACAGAGGCGGCCTGGAGCCACCTGCTCTGTAATCCACTGAGCGACAGTAAAGCTTTCTCTCTCTCTCTCTCTCTCTCTCTCTCTCTCTCTCTCTCTCTCTCTCTCTCTCTCTCACTGCTCCTCGCGGCCGCCGCGCTCAAAGCCGGAGGATGACGTACTCGGGTACCTGCGCCTACGTACTGCAGTGTGACATCGCTCGTGGTGACAGGTGATTTCGAGAATTATTCAAGACATCTGTTATCTGTGTGATCTGTTACTTGAATTGACGAATTGAAGTTTAGAGAAATAATAACCCAGACAAACGCAATGTCTGGGCGTTTTTGTTTTACTTCGCATCGAAACAAGAGATATGTACTTCCGCTTCGTTTGCTTGTTGCCACGGTCGTGCGGTCACGTGCGCAGGTACCGAAACTATGCCAGTATTTTCTACCGTATTCCAGCGTGTGATCATGTTCTGCGATCCGCTTCTTCTGCCTCAGTATTCGTGTAGCACTGAATTAGAGCGCTAGTCATGTGTCCTTATGAAAGTGCGCGAAATCGTGCGCTGCGCGAAACGCCGCCAGCGATAGGGCGCGGCGCCGAAAAAAAAGAGAAAAGCGAGGAGAAAAAGAAAATTGAAGGCGAGGCCCATGACGTGTCACGCGAACGAACTTCGAGGTCCGGCATGGGGGAACGCAGGGAAGGAATTTCGCTCACGGAAGCTAGACGGGGCGAGTGGATTGAGTCTCACTATGCAGTGGAGCTCGCCTCCTGAAATCATGGGTCGAGAAATATTTCTCCTGAAATATTTCTATCTCGGCTATTCATGGAGCCGATTTGAAAACTTTTTATGGCAGTACACTCACTAGAAGACACGTAACAGCTTCCAGCCTATAACCAAAATTTGCTATGCGGCCTGGTGAGCAGCCCTTTAATGCTCTCGCACGCGGGGTTGCTTTCGTGGCATAAAGGACACTCCAAAAGTTTAACAGCGTGGTGTCGCGAGGTATTTGGCAGCTGAAGATATTTCCCAAAATGAAATTAGCCGCCGTTTGGCTGCCGTGTACGTTGACCATTGCATTTCATTGGCCATTGTGAAGCGTTGGAGAAAATGGTTCAAACGTTGCAAGGACGATCCAAGACCGTGCCAAAGCCACCGTGCAATCACCCCAACACCATTGCAAAGGCTGATTAGACAAGGACTGAGGATAAGCATCGATGAATTGGCCGGGCGTGTGAACATCAGTCACGGTTTGGGTCACACCGTAATTCATGAACACCTCGGTTATCGAATCTTGTGTGCGCAATGAATGCCCAAGATTTTGAATCACCACCAGAAGACGGAGAGGTTCGGCGCTGTCTTGATTCATCAAATACGGTATCACAATGAGGGTGACGACTTTTCGTCTGCAATTGGGGCCGGGGACGAATCATTGTGCCACTACTAAGAGCCTAAAACACGACGGCTAAGCTTAGAGTGGAAGCATGTGAAGTCAACCCCTAAGGAAACCAAAGGCCGTCATTTCCGCCGGAAAGGTGTTGTTGATTTTTTTTAGTTGTCAGCGGCCATTTCCTAAACCTGGAGAGACTATCAATCGTTTCTGATATTGTTAAATGTCGAATCGGCTGCGTGTCTCAATCAAGAACAAACGACGTGGAAAATTGACGAATGGGGTCTTCTTGCTGCACGACCATGCCTGTCCCCACGACGCGGATGAGGTTAACGCAAAACGGGAAAAGTTCAAGTGGGAAACGCTGCAACATCCGCCTTAGAGCCTGGACCTGTCGCCTTCTGACTTCCACATTTTGAGCATTTGAAAAAAAAAAGAACAGCTCAAGGGAACCAGATTCGTGGCGGACGACGACGTGAAAGAGTCAGTTTGAAGCAGCAACCCAAGGAGTTTTGTGAGACGGTAACCACGTGACTTTCTAGTCAGTGGGATAAATGTATAAATGCTCATGGATACTACTTTTAAATAATGTACGCCGTTAGTCATATATTCGCATTGACTCACTCTCATTTGACTCGCCCTCGCATATTTTGCAGAACTCGTGCTTTTTACATGTGCTCTCTGTTGCGACTATAAATTCGGTGCAATTGCTCGCAATACACGACCGATGACAGCAGTTCCTGCGCAATACATTCTAACAAAGGACAGCGTCATTTAGATTTTCCCCTGGTCGTTTTATATGTACAAAAATGTAAACAAGGTTCTTGAATAATACAGAAAAAGAGAGGTGCAAATGAGAGAGAGGCACGGAGGTTAACAAAGTTTAATTAAAATATTTGTCCTCAACTTATTCATTTCATGGCCTTTACGTTTTTCATATCAGCGGCATGCGCTGCTTTGCTGGTTTCAAACTGATATAATTCTAAAGTTCGTGTGATATTTTCTTTACGTATTAAATAGACAGAAAATATGGAAGCACTGATATAAGTTATTTCGAGCAGAATTTTTCGACCACATACGAGTATATTCGCTGATGAAGAAATACATATTTTACTTGTCTTGACGACGCGTAGCGTTCAAGAATTCATTTGCAGCATCTTTTGCAATGACAATGCAGTTGATAATGCACTTGATCCCCCGACAGACTGTATAAGGACGAGGCCGAGCCCCTCCCCCCCCCCCCCCCCCCGAACGAAGTTTCTGGCTACGCCACTGTTTTATACGTAATGCCCCACGACTTCAAGTGTACCAGAGAGCTGGAAGAATGCCAGAATTATAGTAAACCATAAAGAGGGAGACGTTATAGAATTGAAGAAGTGTAGGCCCATTAGCTTGCTTTCAGTATTGGATAACATATTTGCTAACATAATTTCCTATGAAATCAGGGCAACACTTCACCTCAAGCAACCAAGAGAACAGGCTCTCTACAGGAAGGGATATTCTACAATGGATCATATCCATGTTATCAATCAGGTAATCGAGAAAACTGCGGAGTGCAGTCAGATTTCATAGGCTTTCATAGATTATTAAAAGGCATTTCATTCAGTTGAGAAACCAGCAATCATAGAGACGTTGCATAGTTGAGGAGTAATACAGGAGGCATAATTGGATATATTTGGAATTATCTACAAACATTCCACAGTTAGCTGGGTGAGCTTGGTTTCCCACATGGAAAATAGAAAGTAACCTATCAAGAAGTGGTCAGGAAAGGAGACACTCTCTGCAATGCTTAGAAGCATACCAGCTACTAGAGTAGGAAGGATTAGGAGTGTTGATCAACAGCGAATACATCAGCAATGTTCGCTTTGCAGATAACACTGTCCGGTTCAGCAACACCAGAACGAAATACGACA